>NW_019154086.1:4118008-4220605 GCF_002288905.1 Enhydra lutris kenyoni
CTGTGGGACACAGCAAAGGCAGTCCTGAGAGGAAAATATATAGCAGTACAAGCCTTTCTCAAGAAACAAGAAAGGTCTCAGGTACACAACCTAACCCTACACCTAAAGGAGCTGGAGAAAGAACAAGAAAGAAACCCTAAACCCAGCAGGAGAAGAGAAATCATAAAGATCAGAGCAGAAATCAATGAAATAGAAACCAAAAAAACAATAGAACAAATCAACGAAACTAGGAGCTGGTTCTTTGAAAGAATTAATAAGATTGATAAACCCCTGGCCAGACTTATCAAAAAGAAAAGAGAAAGGACCCAAATAAATAAAATCATGAATGAAAGAGGAGAGATCACAACGAACACCAAAGAAATACAGACAATTATAAGAACATACTATGAGCAACTCTACACCAACAAATTTGACAATCTGGAAGAAATGGATGCATTCCTAGAGACATATAAACTACCACAACTGAACCAGGAAGAAATAGAAAGCCTGAACAGACCCATAACCAGTAAGGAGATTGAAACAGTCATCAAAAATCTCCAAACAAACAAAAGCCCAGGGCCAGACGGCTTCCCGGGGTAATTCTACCAAACATTTAAAGAAGAACTAATTCCTATTCTCCTGAAACTGTTCCAAAAAATAGAAATGGAAGGAAAACTTCCAAACTCATTTTATGAGGCCAGCATCACCTTGATCCCAAAACCAGACAAGGGTCCCATCAAAAAAGAGAACTACAGACCAATATCCTTGATGAACACAGATGCAAAAATTCTCACCAAAATACTAGCCAATAGGATTCAACAGTACATTAAAAGGATTATTCACCACGACCAAGTGGGATTTATTCCATGGCTGCAAGGTTGGTTCAACATCCGCAAATCAATCAATGTGATACAACACATTAATAAAAGAAAGAACAAGAACCATATGATACTCTCAATAGATGCTGAAAAAGCATTTGACAAAGTACAGCATCCCTTCCTGATCAAAACTCTTCAAAGTGTAGGGATAGAGGGCACATACCTCAATATTATCAAACCCATCTATGAAAAACCCACCGCAAATATCATTCTCAATGGATAAAAACTGAAAGCCTTTCTGCTAAGGTCAGGAGCACGGCAGGGATGTCTGTTATCACCACTGCTATTCAACATAATACTAGAAGTCCTAGCCTCAGCAATCAGACAACAAAAGGAAATTAAAGGCATCCAAATCGGCAAAGAAGAAGTCAAACTATCACTCTTCGCAGATGATATGATACTTTATGTGGAAAACCCAAAAGACTCCACTCCAAAACTGCTAGAACTTGTACAGGAATTCAGTAAAGTGTCAGGATATAAAATCAATGCACAGAAATCAGTGGCATTTCTCTACACCAACAACAAGACAGAAGAAAGAGAAATTAAGGAATCAATCCCATATCAATTGCACCCAAACCTATAAGATACCTAGGAATAAACCTAACCAAAGAGACTAAGAATCTATACACAGAAAACTATAAAGTACTCATGAAAGAAATTGAGGAAGACACAAAGAAATGGAAAAAGGTTCCATGCTCCTGGATTGGAAGAATAAATATTGTGAAAATGTCTATGCTACCTAAAGCAATCTACACATTTAATGCAATTCCTATCAAAGTACCATCCATTTTTTTCAAATAAATGGAACAAATAATCCTAAAATTTATATGGAACCAGAAAAGACCTCGAATAGCCAAAGGAATATTGAAAAAGAAAGCCAAAGTTGGTGGCATCACAATTCCGGACTTCAAGCTCTATTACAAAGCTGTCATCATCAAGACAGCATGGTACTGGCACAAAAACAGACACATAGATCAATGGAACAGAATAGAGAGCCCAGAAATAGACCCTCAACTCTATGGTCAACAAATCTTCGACAACGCAGGAAAGAATGTCCAATGGAAAAAAGACAGACTCTTCAATAAATGGTGTTGGGAAAATTGGACAGCCACATGCAGAAAAATGAAATTGGATCATTTCCTTACACCACACATGAAAATAGACTCAAAATGGATGAAGGACCTCAATGTGAGGAAGGAATCCACCAAAATCCTTGAGGAGAACACAGTCAGCAACCTTTCGACCTCAACCGCAGCAACGTCTTCCTAGGAACATCACCAAAGGCAAGGGAAGCAAGGGCAAAAATGAACTATTGGGATTTTATCAAGATCAAAAGCTTTTGCACAGCAAAGGAAACAGTTAACAAAACCAAAAGAAAACTGACAGAATGGGAGAAGATATTTCAAAGGACATATCAGATAAAGGGCTAGTGTCCAAAATCTATAAAGAACTTAGCAAACTCAACACCCAAAGAACAAATAATCCAATCAAGAAATGGGCAGAGGACATGAACAGACATTTCTGCAAAGAAGACATGCAGATGGCCAACAGACACATGAAAAAGTGCTCCACATCACTCGGCATCAGGGAAATACAAATCAAAACCACAATGAGATATCACCTCACACCAGTCAGAATGGCTAAAAATAACAAGTCAGGAAAGGACAGATGCTGGCGAGGATGCGGAGAAAGGGGAACCCTCCTACACTGCTGGTGGGAATGCAAGCTGGTGTAACCACTCTGGAAAACAGCATGGAGGTTCCTCAAAATGTTGAAAATAGAACTACCCTATGACCCAGCAATTGCACTGCTGGGTATTTATCCTAAAGATACAAATGTAGTGATCCGAAGGGGCACGTGCACCCGAATGTTTATAGTAGCAATGTCTACAATAGCCAAACTATGGAAAGAACCTAGATGTCCATCAACAGACGAATGGATAAAGAAGATGTGGTATATATACACAATGGAATACTATGCAGTCATCAAAAGAAATGAAATCTTGCCATTTGCGACGACGTGGATGGAAGTAGAGGGTATCATGCTTAGCGAAATAAGTCAATCGGAGAAAGACAACTATCATATGATCTCCCTGATATGAGGGAGAGGAGGTGCAACATGGGGGGTTAAGGGGGTAGGAGAAGAGTAAATGAAACAAGATGGGATTGGGAGGGAGACAAACCATAAGTGACTCTTAATCTCACAAAACAAACTGAGGGTTGATGGGGGGAGGAGGTTGGGGAGAGGGGGGGTGGGGTTATGGACATTGGGGAGGGTATGTGCTATGGAGAGTGCTGTGAAGTGTGTAAACCTGGTGATTCACAGACCTATACCCCTGGAGATAAAAATATATGTTTATAAAAAAAAAAAAAAAGAACCTCAAGTGAAAAATGGGTTCAACATATTCTGAAAATCTCTTTAAATGATTCCAAAAAGAATGCTTTCTTACTCCCACCTCTTCTGCTACTGCCCCTGTGAGGGCTACAATAGTCACTTTCTACCTTGTGCTAAAGTTATTTGTGTGTGTGCCTTTTTCTGCCCACCAAGGCTCAACTCTTACAGTACTGGATTGTGTCTAACTCACCTCCGTGTCTCTACCCCGCAGCCCCTTGGAAGTCTCCTGCACTCAGGAAGGGAACGATAAGGGAGCTAAACGCTTCAGAGGAATTCATGTTGTAAATTTAGGAAACATCGTATTCTTTTTTTGCCCAGAGCAAAGGAATATTTAGCAAGCCCAACCTCTTGCCTCTGCCCAAGAGAGTCCTCTTGATAATGAGAATGTTTGGTTATATAAAAAAAAAAATGTTTCAAAGCAAAGGCCAAACATTTCACAAGGCAAGCAGATGGGCCCTGCAGGTAGTGTTCACTGCCTAACTGGGATTGTTTCAACTGCCCGTGCTAAAATTGGTGCTAGGGGCTAATGTCTGCTAGTCTTACCTCATTAGAAAGTCTTTCTCTTTCTAAGATGTGTTCCAGAAAAAGAAGAGAAATGAAGGAGATAAAAAAAAAAAAAAAAAAAAGGCAGCTGCTCGATTGCCACTGGAGGGAAACAGGGTCTAGAGATGAAGGATGAAGTTCAAGAGCGAACTGGTCTGTCTCACCTTTCATCTCTTTTTATTACTACTGCACACTCCCATGCCAAGCTTCATTTCCCATTAGCATCCTTCCAAAGAAAGAAGCCTGCCTTTCTCTTGCCTCCCCTAAGCTTCCAAAGGCATTTCTGATCTCTTTAGTTAGAACAAGCTGAGCAGGGTCACGACCTCTCTCTTGCCTGCCACTCTGAGGAGGAACAGAAAACAGAAAAGGTGACGGGCAGGTGACCTACCTTCCAGTGGGAGTTGGGAGTGCCTTGCCCAAATTAGCATCCCAGAGAGAGTTCGAGGCTCTCCTTTCTGTTTCTGGCAGAAGAGTCTGGCTCACAGTGGCAGTCTGAAGCGGATGCTGTGGGGGTGCAGGAAAGAGAGGTAGAAATAGTATCGTAGTTAATTTACCATTCGGCACACAGAGAGAGGGCAGAAGGAGGTGGCAAAAATATAACAAGTGACAACAAATAGTGGATAATCCCCAATCCACGTACATCAGCATCTACTGAAGCCATGGCACAGAGCTGACTTAGGATGGAAAGAAACTGGCTTGGGAAGAAACATTTGTCACTAATTTTCCACAAAGTGGACAAGTGAGAATTCCCCCCATTTGTTTGGGCAAAATATACTTGTATAATTGTAATATTCTTCTTTATACTTTTTATTGTTGAAAGAACACTTAACTGAAGGTTGTCTGGCTATTGATGCATTGATATTAAACACAATTGTGGAGGGAGTACCCCTGGACTAAAAGGCAGTTTAAAGCACACCAAAAGGAATTGTGATTGACTGCTCTAGGAATACTGGTCATACCATGAATTACTGGGCAGCACAGGCCTTTCTCTTTTGAGTTATTGACAGGTGGAGGAGATGTCCAGGTTAAAACTGTGGCTCAGTGGATATCATGTTCAATGGGGAAAAATTGAGATCTTTTCCCTTAAGGTCAGGAACATGACAGAGATGCCCACTCTCACCACTATTGTTCAACATAGTACTAGAAGTCTTAGCCTCAAGTATCACACCACAAAAAGAAATAAAAGGCATTCAAATTGGCAAAGAGGAATTAAAACTCTCAGTCTTTGCAGATGACATGATACTTTATGTGGAAAACCCAGAATACTTGACCCCAAAATTGCTAGAACTCATACAGCAATTCAGCAACATGGCAGGATACAAAAATCAATGCACATAAATCAGTTGCATTTCTCTGCACTAACAATGTGACTAAAGAAAGAGAAATTAAGTAATGGCTCCCATTTACAATTGTACCAAAACCCATAAGATACTTAGGAATAAAACTAACCAAAAAGGTAAAGGATCTGTACTCTAGAAACTACAGAGCACTTATGAAAGAAACTGAGGAAGACACAAAGATAAGGAAAAATATTTCATGCTCATGGAATGGAAGAATAAACACTGTTAAAATGTCTATACTGCCCAGAGCAATCTTTGCATTCAAAGTAATCCCTGTCAAAATACCACTGACACTTTTCACAGAGCTGGAGCACATAATCCTAAAATTTGTGTGGAACAAGAGAAGACCCCAAATAGCCAGGGGAATGTTGAAAAAGAAAACCAAAGCTGGGGGCATCACAATGCCCGACTTCAAGCTATATTATAAAGGTGTGATTACCAAGACAACACAGTACTGGCACAACAGACACATAGATCAATGGAACAGAATAGTGAGCCCAGAAATGCACCCTCAACTCTATGGTCAACTAATCTTCAACAAAGCAGGAAAGAATATCCAATGGAAAAAAGACAGTCTCTTTAATAAATGGTGCTAGGAAAATCGGACAGCCACATACAGAAGAATGAAACTGAACCATTCTCTTACACCATACACAAAGATAAACTCAAAATGGATGAAAGACCTCAATGTGAGACAGGAATCCATCAAAATCCTAGTGGAGAACACAGGCAGTAACCTCTTCGACCTTGGCTGTGGCGACTTTTTGCAATAAATGTCTCTAAAGGCAAGGGAAACAAAAACAAAAATGAACTATTGGGACTTCATCAAGATAAAAAGCTTCTGCACAGCAAAAGAAACAGTCAACAAAACAAAGAGGCAACCCATGGAATGGGAGAAGATATTTTAAAATGATATAACAGTAAAGGGCTGGTATCCAAGATCTATAAAGAACTTCCCAAACTCAAAACCCAAAAAACAAATAATCCAATCAAGAAATGGGCAGAAGACATGAACAGACACTTCTCCAATGAAGACATACAAATGGCCAACAAACACATGATATATGTCATTTATCATTTGATAAATGACATATATCATGATATACATGATATACATATCATTTGCCATCGGGGAAATACAAATCAAAGCCACAATGAAATACCACCTTACACCAGTTAGAATGGCAAAAATTAACAAGGCAGGTTATAACAAATGTTAGCGAGGATGTGGAGAAAAGAGAATCTCTTACACTGTTGGTGGAAATGCAAGCTAGTACAGTCACTCTGGAAAACAGTATGGAAGTTCCTCAAGAAGTTAAGAATAGAACTACCCTACAACCAAGCAATTGCACTACTGGATATTTACACTGAAAACACAGATGTAATGAAAAGAAGGGCACTTGCACCCCAATGTTCATAGCAGCAATGTCCACAATAGCCAAACTGTGGAGGGAGCCAAGATGCCCTTCAACAGATGAATGGATAAAGAAGATGTGGTTCATGTATACAATGGAATATTACTCAGCCATCAGAAAGGATGAATACCTACCATTTACATTGACATGGATGGAACTAGAAAGAATTATGCTAAGTGAAATAAGTCAAGCAGTGAAAGATAATTATCATACAGTTTCATTCATATGTGGAATATAAGAAAGAGCCCAGAGGATCATAGGGGAAGAGAGGGAAAACTGAATAGGAAGATCAGAGAGGGAGACAAACCGTGAGAGACTCCGGGAAACAAACTGAGGGTTGTGGAAAGGGAGGTGGGTGGAGTATGGGGTAACTGGGAGATGGGCATTAAGGAGGGCACGTGATGTGATGAGCACTGACTGCTGAACACAACTACTGAATCATTGAACACTACATCAAAAACTAATGATGTACTATATGTTGGCTAATTGAATTTAAATGAATAAACAACACAGGAAACAATAGGTGTTGGTGGAGATGTGGAGAAAAGGGAGCTCCCTTACACTGTTGGTAGGAATGCAAACTGGTGCAGCCACTGTGGAAAATAATATGAAGTTTCCTCAAAAGATTAAAAATAGAACTACCCTATGATCCAGCAATTGCATCACTGGGTGTTTACCCAAAGAATACAAAAATACTAATTCAAAGGAACACATGCACCCAATGTTTATAGTAGTATTATCAAAAATAGCTGGATTATGGAAAGAACCCAAATGTCCATCAGCTGATGAATGGATAAAGAAGAGGTTCTATATATATATAAATGTGTGTGTGTGTGTCTGTGTGTATATGTATGTATATATAATGTATATGTACACATGTATACATATGTGTATATGTATACCTATGTGTGTATGTATACATATGTGTATATATATACACATGTATATATGTATATATATTTATATATCTATACATGCATGCAATGGAAGAGTACTCAGCCATAGAAAAGAATGAAATCTTGCCATTTGCAATGATGTGGATGGAGCTAGAGAGTATAATGGTAAGTGAAATAAGTCAGTAAGAGCCATATGACTTCATTCATATGTGGAATTTAAGAAGCAAAACAAATGAACATGGGGGAGAAAAGAGAGGCAAACCAAGAAATATACTCCTTTTTAAAAAATTAACATATAAGGTATTATTTGTTTCAGGGATACAGGTCTGTGAATCATCAGTCTTACACAACTCACAGCACTCACCGTAGCACATACTATGGAGAACAAACTGATGGCTACTGGAGGGGAGGTGGATGGGAGATGGGTTAAATGGGTGATGGGATTAAAGAGGGCACTTGTAATGAGCACCGGTATTGTATGTAAGTGATGAATCACTAGATTCTACACCTGAACCTTACACTGTATGCTAACTAACTGGAATTTAAATAGAAACTTTAAAAAACAACAACTCTGGCTTAGAATCTGGCCAGTGAAGACATGTAGACCATATCGACTTAACAACATCTACCTCCTCCTTTTCACGGGGAGCTGACTAGGTGGCAGAAGCAGGAGTTTCCTTCTCAACACAACACAGTGCCCATCTTAGAGAAAGAACTCCAAAGCAGGGCCAGGAGGTAGATACACACTGAGCAGACACACTGCTCTCCAGCAAAGGTTCTTAGAGAAGAATTCCAACCAAGCACAAGACAATCAGAGGAACCTGGGGGAACACTCGACCCCACCCACACACGCATACCAGCCTGAAATGACTTCTCATTTGGAGAAGGGGGTAGAGGAACAAACACAACATGTGCTCTTTAAAAAAAAAACAAACTCTATCCCATAAAGGAGGAGTACATTGCACTCAAAATGCAGAGAAGACACACATTTGGAAAGACTTACTGTGGGGCCCAGGTCTGCAGTAACTCCCGATGTGCAGCCTTCTTACACATAGCCATGAAACCTGGAGCTAGTGTCTGTAGAGAGGCAAATGAAATCATTTAAGTTGGATGCAGACTGCTTTTGCTGGACTAGAGCCTTGCTCTCAGAGCTCTTGTGCCCTTTACCTTCAGTCTTGCCTCTCTCCCGTCTCTGAAGCATGGACCTTATACTCATGGTCTCAGATAGTGGCTAAAGTTCCAACCATCACATTAACGTTCCAGGCATCAGGATAACAGAAAAGATAAAAGAGCACATTGATTATCTTTTAAGCCAGGTTACCAGAAACTGCTAATTAACACTTCTGCTTCTATTCTATTGGTCAGATTTTATCATGTGGACACCCTTAATTGTGAGAGATACACACTAGTATTATATTCATTTAAAGTACATATCCTTATCTTATTTAAACAAATGGAACTGATGGGCTCTGCTATGCAATTTACATTCTTGCTCAAACAGCCTTGCAAATGAAATACACTTAGTTGTTTCTAGTAGTTGAATAGATGTGCGTTGATTGATTTAATCATTTGACATTTAAATGATCTCCTCTTCCTCCTTGTTCTCCCTGCCACTCCAGCCAATTCTATAGTAAATATCCTTGACTATCCCTCTAGTGTACATTGTGAGCAGTACTTTTTCTGTTGTAATCTTTGTCTTTGCCCACATTCCCCAAAAGTTAGAGCAATTAGGTCATTTTACTTTATTAAGGAATCCCATCTCAGCCAACATGAGTGAAAAAGGGAGCAAAGAAGGGAAGGAGGGAGAGTCATTACAAAAATGGTTATTGACTTGGTCATTGCTAAGTGAGATGTACTGGATTGCTCCATAAGTGGAACTCTACCCTGAAACAGCCTTGGAAACTGCATCTGAAGACTATTCATTAATGGGGGAGGGGAGAGAAGGAGTTTATCCTCTGGCTCCTGTCTTCCATTGGACAAAGGTTTACACCACAGGGTGTTACCCCCATACTACTAGGTCATGCATGAACATTCAGGAATAGGGACCTGGTCCTGCAGCAATGTTAATAAGAAAGCCCTTGGGGTAGGAGATGAGCAGTGTGACTGGACAGGAGACTGTCAGTGTATTCCTAGAGAGTTCACCAAAATTAAGAGACATGTGGGGCCAAGAGCGTCAGCACTAGTACAAGGGGTGGACTGTATTAGATTATCTGCTAAGATCCCCCTGCAGATCTGGACATTAGCCTATATAATATTGGGTTCTCACATAGCAGGAGTGAATAATCTTTGCGAGAACAAGATGGCCTCACTTTTTTATAGGAGGGGAAATAAAAGTTCAGTCAGATTTTTCTTTAAGATAGTCTTGCAGCCATAACTGACTTTCCTTACAGCTAGCTCTGTTAAACCACTCATTCTAGATTTCCTCTTGCTTGGCCAGCACTTCGTTGGTCTGGTTTGCCTGCCTGGGGGAGTGACAGGTTACACGTCTTACTTTAACATCAAAATATACTCTCCAGTTGTCCCCGCAGCCACACTCATGCTACCACTGCTTTAGTTCAGATCTGCTTCACCTCCTGCCTCGATTATCACAAAAACCTTTTCACCCATCTCTCTGGCCCACCGTGCCATATGCACAGCTATTACCAAATGAGCATTTATGGAACTATGGCTTAGTTTATATGTTTCTACAAACCAAAGGAGCTTCCCACTGCTCGTGCAATGGCATCTGAACTCTTTAGCTACAAATGAAAAGCCCTGGTTAATTACGACCTGATACCTGCTCCATTCCCCAGCATTATCTCCTCCTTCACCTGCCCTCCTTCCATCCCTCATTTCAGGTACTCCAGTCCCAGATAACCTCTCTGATTCTGTTCTTTCCTCTTGTCTTGCCTTTTCTCGTGCTATTCCTGTTACATGTGAGTATATCCAAACCCTACTTATTTTCCAAGGCCCAATGTAATGAAGATACCTACTAAGCAGGCGGGTGGGGTGGGTGAGAGATACAGTCAGTGGGAAATTGAAGAGAAGGGCTGGGGGCTGTCACAAGGTAAACAGGGACCACAGTTAATAGTCAGTTTAGGGACCCTTGCCCTGTCCCTGGGTACCTTCCTCTCTCTAACACACTACCCATAGTGTTCTTCTTAGGAATGTTTGTTTTTAACATGCTTCTCTGGTTTTGATACATCAGTCTTTGTTTAGGTCAAAGATTTCAGAACCTGAAACAGATTTAATGATGAAAATCAATATGTAATATTTTAGACTGCACAGGATAAAAATAATTTCTGTGAATTCTTTGATTAACAAGGGAAATGACCCTAATATAATGTTTCATTGATTATGGCCCTTAAACATCTGGTTTATTTTTGGTTCTACTTATCTTTTTTTAGATAGACCAGTGCAAAAGAGGGATTTAAAGTCTTTTCATATATGTGTGTGCTGAGCAATAAGTCACTTATATTTTCTGGAATTTTTCTTGAGAATGTATTCAACAAATACAGTAACAATTATTTGTTGATCAACTAGAATATTCCAGGCACTGAGTGGGACATAAACTGCCATTAAGGGGATTAAACACTATCAATAAAATAGACATGTGAGTAGGAAGTTGACTATAGGAGGACAAATGATACCGTGGGACTAACCTGGGGAGGTAGCAAGGGGGTGGGAATGTGTGGCACCTGCATGAGGACCAGGAAAAAATGACTAGCAAGCTGCATCAGTCTAAGAGAAGGTCTTGGGTCAAACATGAATTTATCTGTCTCTCTAGTGATGATCCAATCATTTGCTCATGTTCCTTCCTGTGGCAGACATTCTTGGTTGGTACAACTTTCACTTCCAACTCTTTTTCCTAATAGCACTCCATGTGAGGATAGTCATTTGACCCATTGGTAGCCAATAAGGGAAAAGGGTAAAATTGCTGAGGGGTCCTAGAAATGTTTTGACTTCTTTTCTTTCTTTCTTCCTTTTTTTTTTTAAGATTTTATTTATTTATTTGACAGATCACAAGCAGGCAGAGAGGCAGACAGAGGAGGGGCTGAGCAGAGAGAGCCCGATGCAGGGCTCGATCCCAGGACCCTGAGACCATGATCTGAGCCGAAGGTAGAGGTTTAACCCTCTGAGCCACCCAGGAGGCCAATGTTTTGATTTCTTGACAAAGGTGTCACCGTTTTCCTTTCTTTTTCTTTCCACTGGATTATGTATGCGATGGTCGTCGCTGCAGCAGTCAGAATGCAACCACGAGGAAAAAGCCCAGAGAATGTCAACCTAATAGAATTGCCTTGAAACTGGCCTCCAAAATCCTCTTCCTGTCTGAGTTTCCCATGAGAATAAGAAACCTGCCTTCGTTTGAGTCATTTTATAGTTGTGTTTTCTGTTACTTGCCACAGAAAGCATTCTTAACAAAGCTGGGAGGGTGCTTTGGGCTGGGCCTTTTGTTGGGTGAGCTCTTAATAAAGCTGTCTGTTGCAAACAGCTGCAAAGAGAGAGCCCACCACCAAAGAGCGGGTGATAATATCTCTTCAGTAGCTCCTCTTCCGTGAGTGAGCAGCTAAGATTTATAACTGGGAGAGTGGGACGAGAGTTATAGGTGTCTGGCCCCTTGTCTCAGCACCGTCGTATATTTCTTTAATGAAGTGTGAGACCAGAACTCCATAAATTCACATAGTAGCAGAAGCGGGCAGCAGCTCATCAGCAGAGCTATTCAGGGAGTGCAGCATCACCCTCTACGTATTAGAGAAGTTCACAGCTGGTTAAAAATAGGCTTGGAGAGAAGTCGCTTTTAGACCACAGCTCATTTTGGATTTCTCTGGAGCCCCATTCTGGGCCACAGTGTATTTCCTTTTTTCTCTCGCCTGAGTAGGAGCACCCAGGCGGTTCAGAGACAAGAAATGCATGGTTATCTCTAGGTCTGTTGTCACTGAAAGGGGAACTAAAGAGAAACAACAGTAACCCCTTGGGCACATGGAGGCTTGCAGCTTTGTAAAAAATCCAACCCTGACTGAGCCTTGACCGTGGGCCAGGCTTTGGGCTTTACATTCTCAGAACAAACTGATATGAAAAATACGAGGAGTTGTCTCCTTTCTCTGCTGAGGAACCTGAGGTCCAGGGCAGATAAGTGACTTATTGAGGGTCATCTAGCTAATTAGTAGCAAGAGCAGGATTTGAGCCAGGAGCTGTCTGATTCCATTGAAACGCTGTGCTCTTAACCTCCACTCATGCTGGTTATGTGGGGTTTTACACATCCCTTTGTGCTGATTCTCAGGGCAGCCTGATGAATGCAGTAGGAAGGACAGGGAGAGCACCCCAGTCTCCAGGGAAGAAAACTGAGGACCAGAAAAGTGAGATGCTTTGCCAAGGTCGACCAGCCCATGCACAGTAAAACGAGGACTTGGACCATACGTACCTTCCGACTTGGAGTCCCACGCTGTTCCAGGACTAGCTGAGCGCTCATGCCCTTTAGTTATGAAAGAACATTCTGAATTTCAGGGTGTTGACTTCTGAGATTCAGCAGCAGGCCTTATATCAAGGAACCAAATATTTCAGGGCTAACCTGATTTATTCAGTCCCTTGTAGATAAATTCTTATCTAGTACATCAGTTAAATGATGTTTGGTACTGACATCTAGAATTCCAAATATAATATTATTTTCACTGTTAATTTAACAGTCCTTCAAATAATGGGAGGAGAGCGAGCTGGAAGGGATAGACGTCTCTAATAGGGGACTGCCAATTTAGCTGATAAAGCTAGAATAATATCTCTTTGAACATTTAAATTATCGAGTGACAAGGAAGCTGAGAATTAACTTATAAGGGGGTGAGGGTAGATATTGTACATGTGAATATTTTTTTGAACACCTGAGTTTTGAAAAATAAAAGTGGTCTGCCCACATTTTCAAGCACAGTGGTAATCAAAAGAGAGCTCCATGGAGGTAATAATACCCTGTATTTAAATACTGCTTGTCTCTGAGGAGCTCAAAGCACTCTATAATCATTTCCTTATTATGATTCTCAACACTTCCTGGGTCAAAAAGTTACAAAGTTTATATCTGAGCTGTCTGGCCTCAGTTTCCTCTCTAAAAATCTGAGGTGGAAAGAGCAGGCTGCTCTCCAAGAACTCCATCGTGCCCCGATGTGTCCCACTGTCTCTCTGCCTTCTCCTCCCACCTCCCCAGCCCCCATCCTTAGCATCCTATTTCCTGACTTCAACTATTTCTTTTTTTCCTACATCTAAGTGGTTCCTCTCATGACATAGAACCACACAGTATTTTAGTTAGAAGAGTTTGATTCCAGTGAGCTGGAGGCTGAGCAAATAGATCGGGGTGGGCCTGGGGAAGGATCCCTTCAGTCACAGTGGTACCATTTGTACTTGCTTTTATACATTAGAGAAATGCATGATATTTCATCTTTATTTTTTAAAAATATTTTGTTTATTTATTTGAGAAAGGGGGGAGTGCAGAGGGAGAAGCAGAATTCCCACTGAGCAGGGGCTCGAACCTAGGACCCTGAGATCATGACCTGAGCCAAAAGCAGATGCTTCAACAACTGAGCAACCCAGGCACCCTGCATTTTATCTTTAAAGAGGATTTTGCTGTGAAAACATTAATATCTGCTGGGGCGCCTGGGTGGCTCAGTGGGTTAAGCCACTGCCTTCGGCTCAGGTCATGATCTCAGGCTCCTGGGATCGAGTCCCGCATCGGGCTCTCTGCTCAGCAGGGAGCCTGCTTCCCTCTCTCTCTCTGCCTACCTCTCGGTCTACTTGTGATCTCTCTCTGTCAAATAAATAAATAAATTCTTTAAAAAAAAATTAATATCTGCTAATCCAGTCTAATACCTTCATTTTGCTGGTGGAAACACTGAGGCCCTGAGCCAGTGAGTAACGTGTTCAAGGTTCCACTCTAACTCTTGGGTGACCCCCTCTCCTCATCCTTGAACCTTGGTCTCTGGGTGCCAGTCCGGGGCTCCTGGCAGGCCACCAGTTCGTTTTCCCTTAGCTGTCACTTTCACTGATATAACCCCAGTGTAGACTGCAGCTGTGGGCTCCCACCTCCGGTGGTCTGAGTGCACCTGACAGAACAAAATCAACTTCCTTTTTTAGAGTAAAAGGACTTGTTTTACCTGGGAACACCAGACTAGATCATGCAGGAAGAAACAGGTAGAATTAGTACGTGCCATTTTCACCTAGTCCCAAAATGTTTCTCCACCTCAACTAGGTCATGATGAAAAAAAGTGTAAGTACAAACATACACATATATTTATATAGTTACTGCCTTCCAGTGAGCTCATAGCATGCACACACACACACGCACACACACACACATGCATGCATACACACTTTATTATTTAGAGCAGTATCAGCAGTCTCATTGCAGTGAGAAAATCAACACACCCAAGAAACTGATCTTGACTCAAATCATAACCCAAATTAGTGGTGTTGGCATAGAATGTCTATGCATTCATTGTACCATAGCACCCAATAGGAGGAAAATCTGAAAAGTTGGGGACCCAAGCTGTCAACTTAGGTTGGACCATAACCTTGGGCTTTGCCCTCTAGGCTTCAGTGTCCCCATAGGGTGATGGATAGGGGAGGGGTATTGGCCATTTTCCTTCTGTGGCTCGTTTCTCTGTACTGGAAATTTTGTGTGGAGAGATTCAAAGGAGGAGGGCTGAGCCTGGGCCAGCCCACCTGGATGAGAGATGGCGGCCCCTCGCTTCCCTAACCTTAGGTATTCCAGCCTTGCAGAGTGTGTGGTGTGCGTCCCATAGAATAGTTTTTTGGGGTCTGGGGCCAGACCACATACCGATGGTTGAGGCTATCTTATAAAGGGAGCCCAATCTCCAGCTGCTGTTATATAATCCTGGGGCTGAAAATGAGAATGGGGTGTGTTTATGTGTGTTGAGGAGGTGGAGCATTCAGTGTGTTGTGTATAGTGGGCACAAACTCTAAGGCACTGGGATACCTGATGCTTCTGTGGGTGTGAAATTTGTGAGTCTGGCCTTCAGGAGGCAGGCTAGAAGCAAGATGGGGGGTGGGGTTGGCTCCATTGGATGCTCAGAAGTACTCCGGGCATTAGTAATTGTTTAACCTAGTCTTAGCTTTCTTCCCTTTCCTTATTCTGAGAATGTTAGTTACCTCATTAAGTTATCCCTGATATTGCTCCAAAGAACATATAGCCAATAAACCCTTGAGGAGTTGCTCAATACTAGTTACTAGGGAAATACAAATCAAGACCACAATGTGATACCACCTCCCACCCACTAGAATGGCTAATATTTTTATGAAAGGAAAATAACAAGTGTTGGCAAGGATATAGAGAAATGGAATCCTTGTCTATTGCTGGTGGGAAAGTAATATGGTACAGCCAGGTTGGTAAGTGCTCAAAAGGTGAAACATAGAAGGACCATATGATCCAGGAATTTCATCCTTAGGTATATACCCACAAAATCTGAAGGCAGGGACTCAAACAGATACTTGTCCATCAATGAACATAGCCACGTCATTCACGATAGTTAAGAGGTGGAAACAACCAAATATCCATCAGTGGGTGAATTTGGAAAAACAAACTGGGGTGTGCACCTACAATGGAATATTATTCAGCCATAAAAAGGAAAGATATGCTGTGACCAGAATGTGCTTTGGATTGGGATTAGATAGGGATTAGAAGTGCAGATAGGGAACAAAGTGTCTCTAATGTTTGTGAAGTCCCAGGAAAGTATACAATAGGAGGTCTCTGGCTTATAGCTTGCCTTCTTTTCCCACCCCCATCTGCCAATTCATTATAAGTGTCTGATACTTGTGCATGTGGACTCCAGCCTCATGACAAAGATCCATCCATAACCCAGTCCCCACCCCAGTCCATCGCTACATGCTGCACACAGCTGTCTCTTGGCCTAGAGATACACATACTAACCTCAGGTTTTATTCTCCACAGTTCAGTCCTGGGAAAGAAAGATCCTTGTAGTGAGTTCAGAGCCACATGGGCAAGGAATTCTGGAGTTCTAGAAGCTGAAAGTAGTTCTGGGTGGGTGTGTCCCCTATGCCCTGTGTAGTCCTCACCCAGGGGAGAAGAGAACACCTGGAGATGAACCAGACAGGGGTTTTGAAAATGTAGGGTCCTGTTATACTAACCAGGTCAAGGGCTTGCTCTCTTCTGAGCAAGTCTAGAAGGAACCATAATTTATTAAGCCAGATACATCAAGGCATTTTCAGGGGCAGCGGTTGGTCATTTGATTCTTATCACAATCTGAGATTTGCCCCATTTTATAGGAGAGACTCATGAAAGTGAAGTGACTTGTCTAGGGCTGCAGTGAGTGACAGTGATTCTTAAAGTCTATGTTCTTTTCAAGAGCCATGGGACAACTGGAGAAGGCACCAGAATATTTGAAGGATGCTTTTGAGACAGAGGTGGAGTTTTTCATCACCAGAAGCCAGTCAGGCTGCGCAGTGTGCTAGGTTGGCTTTTGTCCGCATGTTGGCTTGGTAAGGAGGGAGTGTTTTTTGCAGGCTTCCTTCACTGCTCTACTTGGAGCGGCCCAGTGCATGTTGCACAGTGTTCCCAGGGTTCAGGTTGAGAGTCTGACAGTGAGCCATGGCCCAGCCACATCTGCCCGGGACCACACAGTTTTCTATCTAAACACTTCTACTCAGCACAGCTGTGCGAAAGGCACCCTTGAGTTCTCTGGTAAACAAGGCAGGCTGGTTGCCTTGGTGTCTTTCCATCCCTCTCAGTCTCTTAGGAGATTATTCACATCATAGTCCAGAAGCTGAGAGGCCTCTGAGCAGCACAGTGAGATAAATTAAACCAGAACTTTCCTTTGCCGCTTAAGACAAAGGTGCTTATTCTCTTAGGGTGCCTTGGTTTCCTTGTTTGGAAAGGAGACGTGTAGGTAATAGCTTCACATGACGAAGGGTTTTTAAGCGTGCTCTTATTGTTGCTTTTTAAATAATCTGAGCTGTTCAAGTTTAGAAATGAGGAATGAGCTGTGTGGGAGGCAGTGGGTTCTCCCAAACTGTGGAGTTTTAAACAGATGATGGAAGACTTGGCTGTGGTGTGCAGAAGGTTTAAGAACTAGACGGTCTCTTAAGTCCCTTGTAGCCTCATGACTAAATTATAAATATTCTTCATTATAAAAAAAAGAAACAGTGTTAAGTACCACAGAGGCACAGATTGGGCCCTGTCTGTTAAAGATATTGCACAGAGAAGTAGTTGCTTCTGGTTGGGAGGATAGTGGGAAGCTTCCTAGAAAGAATGTCTTTTGACTTTGGCTTGGAGAAAAGGCTAGAACTTGACAGGAGGCACAGCAGGAGCAAAGATGCGGAGTGCTGGGCAGCGGTGCAGTGAAAGGTGAACAGTGGCTTCCTTGTGAAATGTGTAGGAAGCGGGAGATGCTGAGGGTTTAGTAACCTGAGGTTAGATGAGACGATGGAAGATCTTACTGCCTAAGGCATTTTGACTTCGTCCTGAAAAACGTGGGAAATTATCTGTGTGCTCATTTGCTTTTAAAGCAAAAGAGGAACACAAGAGTCATGAGACCCGCTTGTTAAATGGTTCTGCATCCACATCTTCTGAACACATGATAGGATTGTGCTTCCGGGCCACCTGTGGGTGGGGCCATGAGACCAGTTCTCCTCAGTGACTTGTGAGCAGAAGTGATTTTGTCACTCCCCAGGCAAACATTTCACTATTGATGGGAGATCCTCTAGAACTCTCTTCTCTCTTCCACAGCCTCAGCAGTGCTTCAGATGGTGGCTGGTCCCCCAGCCTTGGTCTCAGACTGTGGACAATAATGACATGGAACCGAATGCCCACCTGCCAAAGGATGGTCATGGAGAGAGAGTGAGACATAAACCTTTGCTGTTTGAAGCCACTGTACCATTGGGTTTGTGTGTTACTGCAGCATAGCCTAATCTATCCTGACTGATGCAAGTAGCAAGGTCAGGAATGTACTTCAGAAGTATTAAGCTTGGTGTGATGTGCAAGATAGAGGTTTTTTGGAGACACTGGAGGCAGGAAGAATAGTTGAAAGAGAGTGCAATCAGCCAAATAAGAGAGAATGAACATGAGGGAGGAAGTGGCCCAGAAGATGTGGAGGTATATTGTAATACAGATGCCATGACTTTCAAAGGCCAACTTTCAAGATGAATGAGTCACAGGGCCTACCAAAGGATTAGATTTTCTACTGCTTCCAGTGTCCCACTCTGGTGTGACAAGTAGTATTCCCTAAATGTGTCCCTGAGAACACATTCTGGATCACCTGTACAATTAATTCTTTGGGATCAGAGGTGTCCATTTCTCCCAGCAGGGGAGCTGCATGCAAATTCGCCTTCCAGTGGAACCTAGCAAGAGGTTTCCTCTCTTGGGCAGGAGGGTCTGTTTCTGAACCCAAGTTCCTGTGATCCCCAGAGCTTGCAGGTGCTAGTTACTTAGCTTTCATAGGTAATTCTTATAAACATCAAAACTCACTGGAATATTAAAGCCAGATAGCTTGGCACCCATGTGATTAACTGCTCCCCACTTGCTTACATATATGCTTTCCAGTGTGACCTTTCAAAGGGAGCGTGCAGCCTTTGGCAGACCCAGCAGGGTATCCTGGCCCCAGGATGTCTCTCCATGGAAAAGTAAGAGATTGGTTCACATGCTTCCCACTGCTGAACTTTGCTTTGTAAGTTTTCCAGGTAAACTCTGTTCTGTAACCCATACTATGTCCTGAGCCCTGGTGCATAACAGGTGTGACATCAAAGGGACCCCTGGTGCATACCGGCACAGATGCAGATTTCCTGTCCACTGTTCAGGCTAGGGAGGTGGGAAGACAGACATACAGAGGGCCTGACAATTACCTTGGCTCCTGAGTCAAAAAAGGAAGGTTGGGAACACCCCAGAACAGAGTGGAAGACAGTGGCTAATGTGACAATATAATTGTCCTCCAAGACATATTTTACTCTACCCTGGCAAAAATTGTTTGAATTCAACAATTCACTGTTTTTAGGAAAAAAGTGTCAAGATTGTTCAGGATGATTAGCCCACACACTTTCATTCTGCGTGTCCATCATGGGACTCCTTGAGGAATTCTCTGAGACTCACAAAGCATGAGAAGCTTACCTGTGACTTGGTTCCTTAAGGCTCAGGGCATGCCTCTTGGATAACACTTTAAATGGTAAACAGAGCCCCAGCCTATCTCTCTAATGTCTCTGGGTCCTGTAATAGAATTGAAGCATAGTATGTTTGTGGTAAAAATAGTAAAACACATTCTAGTAATTTAAAACATAGGGTGGGAGTTTTGTTTGAATTTTTAGGTGGCACATTGGTACCTGAGGAAAACAGAAGATGAGAGTATTGATAGAGATTTTGGCAGAATTTCTCAAAGTAACTTCTGGGCATTTTCAAGACTTTGAGGGGCTGATGAAACAGGTTCTTCATAATGCAAATTTCACTATAAAATGGAAATGTTCCTTTGCCTTTCACTTGGGGCATCATTAGTCTTACTGGTAGGACTATCAGTGGTTTAGGACTCATGCCAGAGTGGATGAAGGAGAAAGAAGGAAAAAGAGATTTTCCTGTGGCAAATGGGAAGGAGAGGAACAGAAGACAGGAGATGGTCAGGTAGGCTGTGATTGGACATGCAGAAAGCTTGGCATGAGGAGCACCATCTCCGTAGGAAGTGGGAAAAGAGAAGAGGGGAAAGTTTTGGTAAATATAAGATTCCCCTTAGAGTGAAAAAACCTTGTGGGCAAGACAGCCCATGCCAGCACCGTCATTCTGGTTTCTACAAGAGAAGGGGATGAACCAGGAGCCTGAAGGGTAGGAATGTGCCACAGGTGTCATGCTTGTGGTATTTGACAGACTGGAGTGTGTTTCCTGCTGATCACAGCAGCCAGTGGGGTGTAGGAGACCAAAAATCAAAACATCAAAGTTTTTGCTCTTTTACTTTCATTCACTAACTGTATAATGAGAGCCTGCTCTCTGTGCCTGGTCTGGCGGCAGGTGCTTGGGGATCAAGAGTAATGTCCGCATCTTATGGAGCCGGAGCTTGGGTCTGATGAGACAGCTGCTCTCACCTGCTGGGTTCCATGGTTGTGTCACTTCCCCTCCTTGGAGAGTATGGTCTATGTTCATGGGCAAGTGGAATTTCTAATACTGAACCCGGGATTATATTGATTTATTTGTCCTCCCCCAGCAGTGCTGGACCAGCAGAGACCTCCCATGTGTCCAAGGCCTTGATTCCTACACTCACCTCAGGACAGGAACATGCAAGAACTCATGCTTTCTGAGGGCAGGCTGTAAAGGAGAGGAAAGTGAGAAGGCGCCTAGGTCATGGTCCCACTTCCAAATGGCCCAGCACAGAATACTCTGGTTCTCTCTACCCAGGTAAAGGTGTGGAGAGGTCGGGTGTATCCCACCTTTGTAGCTCCCTACAATGAAGGAACCATTAGAATAGAGAGTAAGGGAAAGGTCTCCCCTCCCCACCAACAGGAGGCATATGGTAGGGAAATTTATTCTAGCCCACAACTCTCTTAGCAGATCGCACTGGGATAACAGTCCTCTAAACATGATAGGAAATGAGAGGGAAATGGGACCAAAACACATATCAATCTCAACACACTCTAGTGGGAAAGAAAGAATTTAATACTGATCAAAAGATTGCTCCAGTATCTACCTAGTCTCAGATTATTATAAAAAGATATAAGTGATATTCACCAATTTCATTTGAAATGCAATAGCTTCCCTGTTTGCCTGTCCAGTTCTTTTTCTTTTTCTTTTCTTTTCTTCCTTCCTTCCTTCCTTCCTTCCTTCCTTCCTTCCTTCCTTCCTTCCTTCCTTCCTTTTTCTTTCTTTCTTTTTTTTTTTTTTTGCATAAATGATAGAACAGAGCAACAAAGTTCCTTTACACTGAAATAGACTGGAGATTTGACATGATCAATAAAAGAAACTTGGCTACAAAGTGTCCTCAAGCTGTTGGAGCATAAACCTGAACCGATATTGTGTGTCAGTTGCAATTTGCTTTTATTTATCTATCAGAGCTTTCCAGCTAAATATAAGTGTGTGTGAAGAGCAGCTGCAGATCTAGACGGGCATTGATGTCTCTAGAATTATTAAGACTCACTGACATGTGAAATATCAGTGTTCAAAAGTTCTGATTTCTCCCGTGAGGTACTTTTCATATCTTATTTTGATAACGGTATGCAAATAAGCCCCAGTAAGCCCTTCCTCACCTGTGTTCTTTGCATGGCAGTGCAACTGCGTCTGTTTATCACAGACTATTAACAAATATTCAGCCCAGTTTAGATTTATACAAATCAACTACAATTGGGGAGTTACCAAAAAATGTCTTAAGGTAAAAACAAGCCCATTCTTTCTTGCAGCTCTGTTGATTTTTGGCTTTCTATAATTATTATTATTTGTAACTGTGTGTAGGTATGATCAATGCCAAGAACTCCAAACCAAGAATGGAAAGTTTGAGCCCAGGCTTTTGACCACTTTTTAACTCTTGGTTCTGGAGCAGTCACTTACTTCCCCATCCTATCTGGGGACAAGTGGGATAAACATCCCTTCTGGGTCTATCTCACAGGCTTTCTGAGGGTCTGAGATAACAGGATTGATGCGATAGCTCATGGTGAGATAATCCAAATAGGAAAGGTGGAGCATGACTCTGCTTAGGAGAACCTGGGAACTCAGCGGTATATCAGCCTGGGTCTTAGGAGATGTGCAGACACCAAAAGACCTTAGGAACAATTACTTTGCTATTGTTGGTTTCAGTCATTTTTATTATTTAACAGCCAGGACCATAGGTAATACAATATATCTTGTATATATTTGGTTCAACAAACACCAAGTGCCTCCTCTGTACCAGGCATTGTTGCTGGGCATACAGAGCTGGGTCAAAATGTTCTTATAGCACACGAGGGATTCTAATGAAGGGCAGAAGTGTGAACAGACTTGCAGGGCATAGGACTGTTTGTTGAAGAAGAGTTTAATTCCCCTGGGGTGCGGGGTGTTGGAGAAGAAGGGCTCATAGAGAAGATGAGCTTTACGTAGGAGGTCCTTAAAGGGCCCAACACAAGTGTCTACTAGATACTTCCTGGATGAACGGACCAAAGAATCACTTTTAGCTGCATGGGTAGCTGAATCTGGCCCTGGCTGGGAACTGGGTGTGGTCCTTTTTCCTCTTCTTCATGTCTGAATGTCTGTGGTTTAGCAGAGGTCCAGCACATGGTGGGCACTCTGTGAACATCATGGAGAAAATTAAAGTCATATTGGGTCTGGAGTATGGTTGGGTAGGTTTGATGCTGAAGAGAGGGAGTTCACCTTGCTCCAACACCTTGGCCAGGTCACTTTCCTTCTTTGCTTCTCAGTACATGGGAGAGGCACATCTGAGCTGCCTGACAGGCTTGTAAGCAGTTCACTGCCTGGGAGGTCTCTGGAATTGATTGCCATGTAGGGCTCTTCTTGGAGGCATGCTGGGGACGATAATGACTATTATATAAGATTTAGAATGGTGAGAGCATCTCAAGGAGAGGCCATCACTGTCCTGTACAGAAGGACTAACCCGAATGCTAATACTAGAATAAAAGAAAAAGGTGATTAACAAAGGTAATTGTCTATTGTGTCGAGGAAAACTTCCTGGGGCACTTTCCTTTATGAAGGTTAATTATCTTCAGAGATAGCTAGAATATTAGGGTTATTAGAGGGCGAAAAACTGCTGATGTTTAATCTGTAATTACTGATGGCATGCTAATGAGCTGAGAAAAATAAAGCAGATTGGCCCAAAGGCTTAGGATGGAAAGCTTATTGTGGAATAACACGGAGTGGGTTGGTCAACCCTTGGGTTATCACCATGCAATTACCAAGTCATCGGTGCTTCCTGTTTTAACAGAGGCAGTGTCTGAAGAGTAGGCAGGGGCTTGAGGGTGCAGTGATTGTACTTCTGGAAGAGCCTATGAAAGGTGCAGGCAGCACAGTCAAGAGTAGCCCATGCCTACATCCTCACCCACCTGCAAGACTAATTTTGTCTTTGTTTTGGCTGCTACTGGAGTCTTTCAGCCGCAAGTCTCGCTTGCATAAAGCATGGTGTTTTATAAGTATGTAAAACACTTTTATATATTTGGATTCATTCTGTCCAGTTTTCAAGAGTCAGAGAAAGGCTGTTTATCTCAGGTTATGGGAGCCGAATATAATGGAGAAATCAAGAACAAGGCCTCTTGGTGGCTCTGAGGCTGGGACTCAGACTATGAGAAAAGGTTGGTTGCCATTCTGGAAGCGGCTGCAATGACATCTGGCATTTCTCTCTGGTTCCATGACATCCCCCCTGTCCACAGAGGCCACTCCCGTCACAGGCGCTGCCTGCCTCAGCTTCTCCTTGTGGCTGGAACTTCTCCCTGCAGTGCCCGATGACCTCCCCGCTCTACCTTTCTTCTGTCCCATGGCTTCTCCTGCCTGCTGGTCAGCTTACTCCTGGGTCTCTGGTTGTCCTAGGTCTCTAATTGTCCACGAATTGTCCCCACCTGTGTTCACACTCCCCTCAAGAGAGAAACTATGCAACCCGCAGGATCTGTGTTGGCAAGACTGGCTTCATGCAAACTGCACAGGCCCATGGTGCCCTGGGCTCAGAAGGGGTCAGTGCTGGCTTGAATTTTCTCCTCTGGAAGACTTTCAGCTGTGTTACATTTCCATAAAAGTACACACCATATTGTAATGTTTTGGTCTGCTTGCTTGTCTGTCTTGTCTAATAATACACTATTCATTCCTTGAGGCCAAGAAACCAATCTTTTTCATTTCTGTGTCCCTTGAACTTAGCATAATATTTAGCATATAGTAGGTGCTCATTAAATATCTGTGAAATGAAAATAAGGACCCACAGTTGGTTGGTGGCACCTGGACTAGAACCCAAGTCTCACATATCTCTGTCTTGGGCTTGGTCAGCTGCACCAAAATATCCAAACAGATTTTTTTAAATGACAATTTTATGGGTACTTTCTTCTTTTTAGTCTTTTTTAGAGTGGGTTCCTAAGGCAGCAAAATTGTACCTTCTGTTCAGCCCTTCCTTGAAAGTCAAATCATGTTCAGGTGAGCTCTGAATTTCCAGCTGGACAGAGACTGCCCCTAGGGTGATGAGGGCTTAAAAGGACCAAAAGTGGACCAGCATGGATCCTGCCAAGACACGGGTTGCAAGTACCAGAAGTGGACAAAGAAGAAAGCTCAGAGAAAAGTTTGGTTTTGGAAGGCCAGAAAGGGGAAGGAAGTTGTGGAATATAGAGAGTGGTCATTCTTCTCTTTCTCCAGGTTTCTTGGTTCCTACCATGGTTCTATTATCTAATAATTGTGTGACTGAGAGCAGGCCACTTAACCTCGATGAAATTGGTTAACAGAATGACAGATAATGGCTTCCCTATCACCCATTGTATGCTGTCTTAATAGAACCAAATTTTAAAGTTCTTATAAAATATTTTGTAAAACTTGTAAATCATATAAGGGACTGTTATTACCATATATGCTTACCACATGTCTGGTTTTCCATGAAGTTCCTTCACTGAATTTTGACCAAGTTTAAACCTCCCAACTGAATGTTGGCTCTTAGGGTAGAAACAGAGATTTTGGCAGTCATGAAAACCCGGAAGTGCCTTTATCCACATGAAAATTTGGGTTGTAGTCAGGCCTTATTTTTGTCTCTGGGGAAAACAAATGTTATCAACTTTGGTCCTTACACCTTGTAGAAGCTATCTATAGTTCCCACTTTCTCCCACCAGCTACACTTCAAATAACGTAAAAAAATATTTACTTATTACCTTGTGCTATGTACTAAGCATAAGGGATAATGTAAGATCCTTGTCTGAAGTCTTAAGAGAAAAACCAGATGCCAACATAAATAATTATAACCCAAGGTAGAGCATAAAAGAAGTAACAACAATGGGTTTTGACAGCTTTGAAGAGGAGAAATGACATCCCAGTGGAAGGCTGAGGAATGATTCATGGAGTCTTACAGTTCTTGGACCCAGTCCCTTTGACAAGGGAAAAGCCCTTCCAGGTTTCTAAGGAGCTTGGGGAGCGTTGTGGCGGAATGCTTCTTTAGGGTCTCCCCTCAGAGCCTGGGAACAACACTGTCAGATTGTCTCAGGTGCTCTCTCTCTCTCTGTGAGACCCAGAACTCTGCACAACTGAAGTTTGAAATGCTTGGCTTCCTAGAATCTCGGTTGGGTAGGCCCTGGCAAGCCCCTTAGACTCTCAGTTTTCTCGTCTGGAAAATGGATCTAATAATACTTACTTCAAAGGAATGTTGTAACATTTAATTCATGCTGGCAAACCCTGCTGAGATCTACAGATGAAAGACCTTGGAGAAGAATACAACGAGATTATTATACAGGAGTTAATCCCTTCATCAGCCTTTGGAAATTCTTTGTTTGTTCAATCTGTAACTTCTTTGGGGGACAGTTGACTGCATTTCCAGGTGCAAAACATTCTTACAGGAAGAAACAAGTGGTTCTTGATTTCCTGTTCACCCTCTGAGACTTTCTGAATTCACATTATCCCAAGACCATTACCTTCTCTCTTCTTTCTTTCCCACTCTTGGGGCAAAAAACTTGCTCTACACCTGGTTGTTGGTCAGCATCGTCTCACCCTGGAGCATGATGTGAGTGAGAAGAAGCTGATTTGTTAAATTCAAAGACTTAGTATTTTCTGCTTTTTGTCATGCCCAATCTTGGCCATCAGTGACAGCTTCTTAGCCCCTCAGAAAACATCTCTCTCATGTCCGGAATCTGATACTCTTCATCTCTTCATTCTGAGAATGAGATGAATGTTCTTGGCTTGTGATTCCATAGTTGGAAGAGTGGGACCCCATTGGAGTCTGAAAATTTCCTTTGATTTTTGTCATTGATTTCTCTCTCTCAGACTTTTCTTTCTTCAGATTCCTCAATGATTAAATGAGTGTAATAATTCTATTAATTTTCTCAAATATGTGTCCTGAGGAGTTAATGAGCTCATGCAATCAAAAGCACTGTCTAAACTCTAAAGATGTGTAGATAAAAAGAAGTGAAGTGGAGAATTATCTAATCTGTAACACAGGAATCGATGTACACAACCAAATTTGGAGTGAGAAGTAAAGTCATTAAGATTATCTCCACTATTTCCGAGACAACTAAAAAAAAAAAATCTCCTTTACAAATTCTCTGTTTGTTGATCATCTGACCTCTGAATACATCTTAGTAATGGGGAACACACTACCTATTGGTATAGTCTATTTCATATTTGGAAGCTTCTCACTGTTAAAAAGTCCTTTCTCTGGCTGAGATGATATCAGTGATATCATCCATGACAATCTCTCTGTCACTTCTAGAACTGTTTTTTAATTCTGGTGCCTGGCTCCACATACACTAAATATCCAACCCTCCTTCCATATGATGGCCCTTTGGATCTGTGAAGTCAAGGATCATTTCTAATGGGTTCTCTTATCAACAGCTAAAACTTCCCAGTTCCTTTAATTTTTCTGATGGCACTGTTTCTAGCCCTTTTACCATTCCAGAAGCAGAATCAGTGTTCTAACCAACAAATGGGGAAGTAGAGGCTTTGGGGCTAGAGGTAGAGTGGGGTGAGAACAGTTGGATCTCTGTGTACTCAGATTTACAAGGAACAGCATGAAAAGGACATCTTTATCACATAGGCTAGAGCCAGTTAGCTCAATACCCAACATGGCTGGTGTCTTGCACAGAGCTAGAGCTGAATGAGTACGTACTGTGGATTAATAAATGTAATGAAGGCTTAGTTGTCCATGATGTATATTTCATTTCTCCAGAACATCACGATTTTGGAATGTCTTTTGATAATTTTTCAGGTGCTACATCACTATGGAGGGACAGGGCAGTCTTTATTTTCTTCTTCAACCCTGAGATATATTGAGTCAATCTAAAGTTCTGCCTTTGGGGCTCATAGTTTAGGTGCCCATGACAAAATGGGGCATGAGGCCAAACTGGAGAGTGGTTAGGACAGGGGGCCATCCCAAGATCTTTCCTGTCACTATCTGTAGCTCTTTCCCACACCCAGACTTAAAGTGACAAAAATTTTGGCCTAGAACAGAAATGAGGTGCCAAAGCATTAAAAAGGGGGTAGGACCTGAGTCACAAATCCAAATGGAAGAGGCATTGGGTGTCAGCCAATCCAGTCCAGCACCTGATGATTGATCTTTATAACACCAGATTCCGATTTGGTTACTGTTTACTGAGCTGCTACCACGTGCCAGGCACTGTGCTAGATAGTTCAGCACATAGTCTCTTACTTATGTCTTCCTTCTACATGATAGGAAAGGTGTTATGTTCTCCTAGAATGTGGAAAGACTTGTCATCAACAGCACTGACCTGTGGTTAGTGTTCTCCTCATCTTTCAAGAGAGCAGATTTCATTCATTAATTGAGAATGTCTATGAATCCCTCAGTAATGGATCCCAGACTCTGGATTCTCTTAAGTTTATGGAATTACTGCAAAGGGGTCTCTGAATCAATGTGCACTCAAGACTCTCTAGAGGCTGCAAAATACAGGTATATTTTACTCATATGTACTTACGTTTTTCTTTTTTTTTTTTTTTAAAGATTTTTATTTATTTATTTGACAGACAGAGATGACAAGTAGGCAGAGAGGCAGGCAGAGAGAGAAGGAAGCAGGCTCCCCGCTGAGTGGAGAACCCGATGCGGGGCTCGATCCCAGAACCCCGGGATCATGACCTGAGCCGAAGGCAGAGGCCTTAACCCACTGAACCACCCAGGCGCCCCTGTACTTACGCTTTTCAAGTATACATGATATTCATGTGATTAATCAAATATGATTTTTGAGAC
Source organism: Enhydra lutris kenyoni (assembly GCF_002288905.1). NCBI lineage: Eukaryota > Metazoa > Chordata > Mammalia > Carnivora > Mustelidae > Enhydra > Enhydra lutris. The sequence continues at coordinate 4,146,264 of NW_019154086.1, forward strand.
CATGCTACTAAAACCATGCTTTCGTCATCACATATTTTATCAATAATTAGAATTTTAAAATTAACATACAGCTTTTTAAAGCAGTTTTACATTTAGAGAAAAGTTGAGTGGGAAGTAGAGTTCCCATATATCCCCTTGTCCTCTCCTCCCAAGTTTTCCCCATTTTTATTTTTTTGTGTTGATGTGGTATATTTGTTATAGTTGATGAGCCAGTATCGATACATTATTATTAATTAAAGTCTATAATTCATATTAGGAATGACTCTTTGTAGTTTCTGTTCCATGGGTTTTGACAAATGTGTGTGTGTATGCGTGTGTGTGTGTGTGTGTGTCCACCATTACAGTATCATACAGAATAGTTTCACAACCCTAAAAATACCTTCCGGCTCCACCAATTCATTCCTCCTTTCCTCCTTATGAACCATAATATTTTTACTGTCTTTACAGTTTTGCCTTTTCCAGAATATCATATGGTTGGTGTCATGTTGTATTTAGCCTTTTCAGATCGGCTTCTTCCACATAGCAATATGCATTTAAGGTTCCTTTTATTTTTTCATGGCTTGATAGTTCATTTCTTTTTAATCACTGAAAAATACTTCATTGTATGGGTGAACCATAGTTTATTTATCCATTCTCTAATGGAAGGACATTTCAGTTGTTTCTAAATTTTAGCAAATATGAAAAAGTTATATATATATATATATATATTTTTTTTTTTAATTTTTGCCAGTGCCATACTATCTTCATTACTGTAGCTTTATAATAGATGTTACAGTTGGGTAATGTCAATCCTCCAACTTGGTTCTTCTTTAATATTGTGTTGGTTATTCTGGGTCTTTTGCTTTTCCATGGAAACTTCATAATTATTTAGTCGATATACAGAAAATAACTTCCTGGGGTCACTAATCTCTTGATTAAGATTGCATTGACTTCATAGATTGAGTTGGAAAGATCTGGTATCTTGATAATATTGAGTTTTCAATCCATGTATATGGACTATTTCACCATTTATTTAGATCTTTTTAAATATCTATCATCAGAGTACTGTGGTTGTTCTTATGTAGACCTTGTACATATTTTGTTCAATTTTTTACCTAAATATTTCAGGGTTTTTTGGGTGCCAATATAAATAGAGTTGTGTCATTAAATTTTAGAAGTATTAACTAATATCAAATAGAATTGTGTCATTAAATTTTAGAAGTATTAACTAATATCAAGTGGGAGTGGCATTTTTCAGGTTAAAATGTGGTCTGCATAATCCAAAGATGAAAAACTAGTGGCTTACGTGACTTCAGACATGAAGTAACTAACAGCAGGGCTTGAGGTCCTGCTGCCAGAAGGGTGTCTAATGGTGTTACTGTGGCAATGTCATGGTACACTGGAAGGAGAAATCTCATTTGCAGTTGAGACTCTAAGAGTGAAATAACTTTTTCCATCCAAAAGAGTTTAAAACTCTTCTCCCTTGCCTCAGATCCCATACAAATAAATGGGCAACAATCAGCCTTTGCCAAGAGGGTGCAGGTTTCAGGAATGGAGAGCTATGGCATCATCCAACCATTCTTCCCACTAGCAAAACAAATAACTAACATTGTTCATAGATAAAGATAAAAATTCTTACCATAGGTTATAAGCCTAGAGTGACCAAACCTCTATCAACCCCTTAAACCATATGCTCCCTCTTCTGCTGGACTAGTCTGGGCTTACACATGCCTTTCTTTGCCACATTTCTTCCACAGGGCCTTTGCATATTCTGTTTCTTTCCCTCTTTAGCCAGGTCATGTATCACTTCCTTGATTCTCCCAGGCCAGGCCTTTAAAAGTGCTGTATATGTCTCAGCATTTGTCACATTGTGAATTTACATTTAGTTATGTGATTAGCTGATTTCAGGACTATAAGTTCCATGAGGGAAGGCACTGTGTCTGTTTTTTTCACCATTATGGTTCTAGTCCTATAATTGTTGAATGAAACGATGATGGATTTGGATATCCTATAGAATCATGAACTGCATATCTAATTGCATTTTAGAGTATGGGGACCCCTCAATGAATAATTTTTATTGTCCTAAAGGACTCCTCTAAGTATTATGGCACAACTAGAAACCTGGTATGGGTGGTTCCCCATCCAAACACTATAATCAATATTCTGGTTCTTAGACCAGTGGAAATGGATTCAATAGACTCCTTTGTAGAGTGTTGGCTTGGTGAGGCTTATAGTGGTTTGAATAAACCTTAATTTGATTTTTTAAAAAGTTTCTTTAGCAAGCATTTATTAAATATTCACTGTCTACCACACACTGTGTTAAATGAGAACCATGTATGAAAGCTCTCAGCCATAGTGTCCGTCTTAGAAGACTGCTGTTACAGTGTGGGCAAGATGCGCATCAGTTCCATGCCAAGCTGAACAGTCAAGGTGAAGTCATAGTAGGTACTATAACTGTTGGCTCTGGGGCCCAGGCTGCATGTTTTTTTGGCTGTACAGTCTCTGAACTTTTGGGAACCAAATGCCTTAGGCAGATCCTGCACGTTTTGTTCCCTCAGTCTCCTACCACTCCCTACTGTCTCATACCTGGCTTGGAATTTCTTGTTTCCATTGCCTGCCTGCTCCCTAAGTGAATCCAATTTGTGACCCTTGGCTGGGTCCAATCTTCCCTCTGGGGTCAATGGCTGGCCAGAGATAAGGGCTGCTTTTCTCATTCCTATTTCATACAAGGAACTGTGGGAGCCACCAGCAGGATCACACAGGCCCTGAAGAAGAACTCACAGTTCAGTCAAAGAAGGGACATGAACACAAACAGCCAAAACACTCTGTCTCAGAGTGTTTACAAAGGCAGCTGTGAGAAGGGCAGGGACCAGAACACATGCTCTGGCCCATGTGATTGTAGGTCCTGTTTATGGTAGAAGGGTAGCAGAAGGTGAGGTTAGAGCAGGCATACAAGCCCTTATCTTGTCCTCAGTCGGTGAAATGAACTGTGGCTCTGTGGCTGTGGGAAGGAGGCAAGTCACCTCAGCTTCACCTCTTTGAGCTTCAGCTTCTGTAGCTATAAACTGCAGGTGATATCAGGGTGCAGTAGGGTGGTTGTGAGGTTTAGAAAAAGGATGACGCTGCAAATGCTTAGCATGATATTTTGTATAGTTCAGACAACCAACTATTGTTGAATATCAATCCTGCTTTATAGGAACATTTATAGAGACCATTGCATATTCCGTGTTGGCAACTCTGGGGCCCATCTTTCATAGGAAGCCTCAGTAGGGGTTGGTGGCCCAGAACATCCTGTGCCAGCAGGAGGCCTGGCCATGTGACCTCTTCTCCTTCTTGGCTGTTCCCACTGGCAAGCCATGAATAGCAAGAAACACCCTCCATTGCCCTGAGAGCTTTTCCCAAGGAACCCAGAGGGAAGAATATTCTGTGGTTTTGCAAAGCCTGAGCCTCTTCTGGAGCCAATTCTGGTGGAGATACAGAGAACCTAATTGTTTTATGTTCTTCAGGTCCTCTCCATTGGTGGCCACTTAAGCCCTCCTTTAACACAATGAATGGAAGTCTTCAAAGAGTCAGCATTTGACAGTCTCAGCTTCCAGTGGTCACAGGAGCACCAGGAGTTGCAGGTTTACAGATTTAGAGAGTTTCAGAGCCGGAAGGTGTCCCGAGTTTATCTGCCCACCTCTCTCAATTTACAGCTATAGAAATTGCAGCCCAAAGAGACAAAACCAGTGACAGACCTAGATCCCCTACTTTCCAGGCCTGGGCTTCTGTCATGATATCATACTGCCTTCCATGTACGGAAAGAAGCATTAAGCATGAAGGTGTGCATATGGTTTCACTAGTGCCAGTTACTACAAATGACAGAACATCAGGTTTAGGAGGGGGAAAAAAAAGTGTATGTCTGAAGGAGGCATGTATTAACTTGTGTAACTGAGCTAACCAGGAGGACATCTTGTTTTGGCAACATTCGTAGGATCTGGTTTCACCCTCTCTATCACTAAGGTCCTCTTCCTTGATATCACCTCCATTCCAAGACTCTCTTTTCCCTCAAGAAGGCTGCCAGAAGTTTCCAGGGCTAAATCCTTTCATGATCATGTGCCATGGGAAAATACAAAAGATCTCTCTCAGCTTTCTCTGCTGAGATCCCAAGGACCCCTCTGATAGGGTTTCTGGTAGCTCGTATTCTGATATAAGCCAATCACTAGGGCTGGGGATCTCAAAGTTCTAATTGATGTAGGCCCAAGACTCGTGCTCTGCTCTTGGGCTGGGGACCAGCTACTCAGACCCTAAGGACTGAGAGTGGGATGCAACTAAGAAAGGGAAATGGGGCTCAGTGGCCCCCCCCCAAAAAAATGTCCTCTGTGTCTCCATAGTGCTCCTAGGTGTGATTATGAATCTGAGTGTGTCTTAGGTGTATCAAATCTCCCATCTCCCTGAATTGGGGAGCGCTTTGTTCTCCAACAAGCTGTGTGCTTATGACAGTAGAAATGAACTGGGAAGAGGGTGGAGTATTTCCACAGGTGAACCTGAGGTCTGGGGTTTAGGTAATGTGATGCCCTCCAATTCATTAGTCACCCCAAGTCTTGTTCTGCGTGGGCTTCTGTTAAATAAAACAGGAGACAAGCAAACAAATAAAAATCAAAACAAACCAATCAACAGATAAACAAGAACTCAACAGCCAGCCCCATCTTTCTGATTGCCAACGAAGTCTGACTAAACACATTCTTATATAAGACAGGGCTATCGTAGTTGTAAAAGGAGATTTCTTGATTCTTGAGAATACACAGTGCACCTCACTGAGCAAAGTTTATTCACCTAATGAAAGTCAGGAATATTTAATATTGGCCCAGAGCTAACCACTTATGAAGCACTTTCGTGATAACTATTGTCCATCCTGGATGAAGGCAAAGTCCTATTTATCCCCATTCTACAGACAGGAAAGTGAAGCCCAGAGAAGTTGAACAACCTGACGGAGGCCCCACAGCATGTCGTTGGCAGAGCTAGGAAGCCAATCCAGGCCCTTTGACCCCAGAGACTTTTATCTTTCAATATGTTATGTTTTCCTGAAGAAGATTGACACATTTTAAGTGTTAACACTTTATTATTTCCCATTTTAAAGGGAAAGACATTTGAAATGCAAATTAACATCAATAATGTAATTCTACAGATTGCCCCCCCAAATAAAATAAAAAGAGGGATGATATCAAGTTTTAGCAAGGGTGTAAGAAAATTGATCTCGTCATTCACCATTGGTCCATTTGTGAATCAGTACAAATTTGGTAATTATCTTTTATAATGCAATATAAAGCAGGTGTGTGTGTAGGGGGTGTTTCTAAAGTGGCACATATAAATATGTTCATTGTGCCATTGTTTGTAATTGAGAAAAAGATAGACTATCAATGGTCCATTCATAGAGAAATGGCTTAACTGTGGTGTAGTGATAACCTGAAATATCAAGGAAGACGGTACATCTATGGCAGCTGACATAGCTAGGTTTCCACCAGGTGTTAAGTTAAAATGCTTGTAGAACAATATATATAACATTAGACCATTTATATGAGAAACAAAGTATAAACTGAATCGATGCATTTCCTTTTTTTTTTTTTTTAAGATTGTATTAATTTATTTGAGAGAGCAAGCAAGAGACAGAGAGAAAGCACGAGGTGGGGAGGTCATAGGGAGAAACAGACTCCCTGCTGAGTGGGGAGCCCGATGTGGGACTTAATCTCAGGATTCCGGGATCATGACCTGAGCTGAAGGCAGATGCATAGCGAACCAGGCATTTCTATATGCACATATAATTAGTTACGTCCAGGGAAGGGTTAAAATGGTATGATAAGCACTAACAGCAGGAGTGCAGTGAGGACAAGGAGAAGGGTTTGGAGTTAGCCCAGAGTAGGGGTTGGGATCAGGAGGGACAATCAGAGGGATGCTTGTTTTTAGATACTTGAATTTTTGTGGATTGAATATATTCACGTTCTATTTGTATAATTTCAGATATTAAAATATAAAATAATGTGAGGTTCTTACTAAAACATGTTAAGTCATTTGAATTAACACAGCAACTTCTTTCAAGATATCTCTCCAAAGGCAAAGGAAACAAAAGCGAAAATGAACTTTTGGGACTTCATCAAGATCAAAAGCTTCTGCACAGCAAAGGAAACAGTCAACAAAACAAAGAGGCAACCCATGGACACTACAGACAAAGGGCTGATATCCAAGATCTATAAAGAACTCCTCAAACTCAACAACACAAAACAGATAATCATGTCAAAAAATGGGCAGAAGACATGAAGAGACACTTCTCCAAAGAAGACATACAAATGGCTATCAGACACATGAAAAAATGTTCATCATCATTAGCCATCAGGGAGATTCAAATCAAAACCACATTGAGATACCACCTTACACCAGTTAGAATGGCCAGAATCAACAAGACAGGAAACAAAAAGTGTTGGAGAGGATGTGGAGAAAGGGGGAACCCTCTTACACTGTTGGTGGGAATGCAAGTTGGTGTTGCCATTTTGGAAAACAGTGTGGAGATTCCTTAAGAAATTAAAAATAGAGCTACCCTATGACCCTGCAACTGCACTACTAGGTATTTAACCCAAAGATACAGATGTAGTGAAAAGAAGGGCCATCTGTACCCCAATGTTCATAGTAGCAATGGCTACTGTTGCCAAACTGTGTAAAGAACCAAGATGCCCTTCAACGGACGAATGGATAAAGAAGATATGGTCTGTATATACTACAGAGTATTATGCTTCCATCAGAAAGGATGAATACCCAACTTTTGTATCAACATAGATGGGACTGGAGGAGATTATGCTGAGTGAAATTAGTCAAGCAAGAGAGTCAATTATCATATGTTTTTGCTTACTTGTGGAGCATAAGGAATAACACGGAGGACATTGGGAGATGGAGAGGATAAGCGAGTTGGCTGAAATTGGAGGGGGAGTCGAACCATGAGAGACTGTGGACCTGAGAATCAAACTGAGGGTTTTGGAGGGGTAGGGGGTGGGAGGTTGGGGGAGCCTGGTGGTGGGTATTATGGAGGGCATGTATTGCATGGAGCACTGGCTGTGGTGGATAAACAATGAATTGTAGAACACTGAAAAGAAATTGAAAAAAAAAAAAAGTCTTATTGATAGCTAAGTTTAAAGGGAAAAAGTGCTGACTCCTTTCACTGTTTTCTGATCCTAGCAAAGCTCCTTGATACCAGGTAGCCTTCAACCCTTGTTAAATGTGTAGATCTACAGACTTTAATGTTGGAAGGAAGTTAGAGATCACCAGTTTTTACCTGTACAGAGGCAGGCCACTGGTGACTAGAGTATAGTTACCTCTCCAGTTCTTTTCCAGGTGACCTATCCAGGAGTCGGGTCGGGGCGACGTGACTGGGACTCCAGCTCTCAAAGTCTCAGGAGAGAGAATCACAAGGCTTTTCCCCTGTTTTCTCAGAAGGATGAAATCAGCCAGTCATCACAGAATTATTAGGGAACTGTCAGACATGACAGAAATGCTGGAGAGTGAGGTTATTCCCGTTCTTTCCATTTTTCTGCAGCTCAAAGTTAAAATCACTTCCTCAAATCCCTGTGGCTGTAGGACCCCTTTGGTTCAGTCTTTGTCACAGTCTTGGTTGTGCTTTGCAATCCTGCTCACATCATGTGTCCCACAGATCATGAATGTGCCTGTGCTCCCTGCTAGGTGGAAGGTTCTGTTGAGTCAACCAGATCCCTGTCTACCTCTTAGCCTAGCTCTTATCCCACGTCCAGCCAGCCTTCAGGGAATGAGAATTATGTAGGAAACTTTCTGGACTCAGCTTCTTTTTCTCTATATAAAGGGTGTGTGCTAACTTGCTACTATTCTTTTCAGTTGGAATGGTCTATGATTTTAAGATTTAACTCTCCACTTCAGTGACACTCCTCACCTTTAGCCAGATGGTCAACTCCTTCCACAGCCTGCAGAGCTGGCTTGTGAATTTCAGCTAGATGAGAAGCCCAAGGACCAGGCAGTCCATTCTTGTGTGGGGAGAGAGGAGATTTCTGTAGGTATCTTCACTGTGATGTCCTTGGCTAATGCGGACTAGGAAGTAATAACAGCTTGTGTTTACGCAGCCTCTTGCCACGGAGGAGCTCAAAGGGCTTCCCAGACATTATCTCACTGTTTCTCATTATCATTCCCTGGCACGCCCGGCACCAACAGGTTAAGTCGTTTTCCCACACCTCTCCAGTGGCGGAGTTAGAACCAGGACTCAGGTCACCAGACTTCTGGCCTTCCAGCCTGCTCATTGCGTCCTGCGGCTTTCAGCATAGACGATCTGCCCTCACAGAGAGGAGACAACTTCCCATCATTGTTGTACACTTGGGGACATTTGCTGAGAGACCCTGGAAGAAATGACTCCTCTCTCCTGCTCCAGGCTCGTGAAGCTGATGATGTATGCACTGATTATGGAGGGAAATTTGAGCCAGGGGTGACTCATCCCTGGGAATAATCTGGCAATGAATCAGGAAACATTTATCGAGGCCAGCGTGGACTATGAGGGGACACTGGAAGCCTGGAGCTGTGGCCTTATGGGTTGTGGTTCAGTGCGTAATGTGCTTCAATAATACAACGTCAGAAACCTTAGTGGGCTGTCCAGCTCACTCCTTGATTAATTCCTAAATGATAAAATTAACTCTAGGGAAGCTGGGAAAAGGGACTGGTCTTCCAAGACAGGAGATCTGTGTTTCATTCAAATATTATGCATTTAGGAGCCATGTGCTATTGGAAAAATGACTTAATCTCTCTGTTCTTCAATATCCCCATTCATTAACATGGGTAATGCCTCCCTCGTCAGTTTATTATAAAGAATAGATAAGAGAGAATATAAGCCAGCGCTGATTTTCCAAACATTTGGGACACTTGATAACGTCAGAGAAAACTCAAAGCCATAGTGATAGCAACTTTGGCAAAGATTTGGGGGAAATTGATTTTATATTAAAATAAGCACAAATGTACTGTCAAGTAGCAAGTTGAAGTGAATACATTTTAAAGATAAATTTCACCTTGCCCCAGAGGTGGAATGGGGCATTACTGATCCTTTACCTCCAAATCCTATGGGGTAGAATTTCATTTTTCTCTTCATGGGATGAAGAAGTCGGAGAAGTATTTGTCTAAATAGTCCATTGTTTTGATTTTTCTGCATTCCATTTCCGTGTCTATTTTGGTCAGTTAAATGGTATTTGCTCAGCTTCCTGTAGCAATGATGTCCCGATTTTTTTTCTAATATCACGGCTTCAGATTTTATCAAGTGTCAGTATAATAAATGGCTGCATGAAGCATGATTCTGCATTTTGCCTGCAAAATCACTGTTGAAGATCTGGTCTCCGGTCTCCTCTATAAGCCTGCAGGTGTTAAACCTCTTCCTCAAATTTCCTGCCTGAGGAAAGGTTATCTCCTCTGAAGAACAGGCATTTGTCCTTTTGATCACATAATAAAAACAAGGTAGTACATCACTTTCTCTTTTTGCCTTGGCAGTCTGGAGGCTCAGAGCTGTTTTCTTCCTCTATTTAGTAAAAATTGTTCCTGGCACTATTAACTTCATTCCTTCATACAATGGCAGGTCTATATATTTAACCCACTGGCGTTTGACTATAAGCCTTCTTCAGTCTTTTTGTTTTTGCTTTTTAGAAAGAGATAGGGTATCAGTGATAAGGAAGCTGATTCTGAGACAACTTTATTCCAAAGCAAATGGAAGAGATATTAAGACTCATGTTTAGAATATAAAATCAAATTCCTCTGGAGGTGAGTCCCAAGGCAAGCTTAGGAGAGAGGCTGGTTTGCCAGTCAGCCTGGGAGGTGTCCTGCTGAACAGCTCCTGCTCAGGAAAGGTGGCCGCAGAGCACCTGCTCTTCTCCCCACCCCTTCCCCCACATGAGTCCTTCTCAGCCTGTTGTGCTCTGGCAGGAGCCACCAACCCAGCATCTGCAGGGTCAGGTAAGAGCACAAATGGAGGTTGCTGGTCCACCCCCCGCCCTCCCACTCTCTTCATTCCTCTGCAGTGCTTCATACTGCCATCGACGGACATTGGCACACCAGGGACAAGTGTCTTGCAAACTTCTCCACTCAAGTGTTTCTGAGGTAAGGGAAGAGAAGATTATGAAGGCCAAGCTTCGGTCACATCCCCCACCCTGGGAATACACCCTAGTCCTGTGAGTGAGCATCTGGGACTGTGATAGGCTGTGGGGATGGAGAACCAGGAGAGAGATCAGGAGGGCCTGGACTCATTGAGCCACCTGTGTGGGAAATTTCAGGGTCCCAGGTACCCAGTGTTTGTCCTGGAAGGGCAACGTAGGCTCCAGGTACACAAGCTCATGGGCCCCAGGGACTTCTTCACCCATGGTGAAGGCCCGAGCTGGGCCTCCTTAGGCAAGAGTGGGACTCGTTGCCTGGTTTTGCTGTTACCTGGCAACCTTCATGCTTAGAAAGACTGCCCTTGTCTCCAGACTGACCCGTGCTGTGTCCCTTCCATCATGGGATCCTGAAGTTTTGAAGCTTGGAGGGGATTGTGGTGGCCAACTATCCTTTTGTCCCCTTTTGTTTTCTTGTCTTTCCTCTTTCTTTCTTTCTTTCTTTCTTTCTTTCTTTCTTTCTTTCTTTCTTTCTTTCTGTTCGCTCCCTGAGATCAAGACATGAGCTGAGATCAAGAGTCAGACACTTGAGCAACTGAGCCACTCGGGTGCCCCTGGAGGCCTATTGTCTGAGTCCTCATTTTACAGATGGGAATATTGAGGACTAGAGAGGCAATTAACTGGTTAGAGTCCCTTAATTGTATTCTAAATATTTGAACCCCATCCTCCAAGGATGGGGGTAGAGTAAGGACAGAGATTTATACCATTACAGCAGAATCAGAACCATCAGGTTCAAACATTCTGAGAGGTTAGTGGATGAAGAATGTGAGAGAAAATGAAAGGTGGGAGGGGGAAAAATTCATATCCAACTTCCACCATCAGAAAAAGTATTTTTCTTGTTTGGATATACTGTATTCACTCAAATGTGCTATTGCACAGCAGAGATAAAAATTAATAGCTTTGTTTCCTGTGATCTCTTTATCAGCCAAAGTACAGGACTATGGCTCTCAGTTATTTTAATGGAAAAAACTGAGGTTGTATTATCAGGTGATAAGGCTGTGTCAGGCGTTATTTTATTTTCTTATCTCCCTTGTTCAAGGTGAAGTGTTCCAGCCTTGATGGATGAGCAGGGCTACCGTGACTGTGATGTTCCTTGTGCCTTGATCTTACTCCACCTTCTAAGATAACTGTGGCAGGTGAGAGAGGACTCTGGGGCCAGATGATTCTGAGCACAGAACCCAGGGAAGGCTATGACGGCTGGGTCCTTATTGTAGGACAGTTGGCATGAGGGCTTTGCAGACTCGGTCACATGGCCCAGGTCACCTGCACTGCAGAATCTTTCACAACTCTTCCAGTAGAATTTATTCAGCAAGTACTGACTGGTGATCTCAAATGTTCCCAGTGTAACATCTGATAGGGATGGAAAAATGAATCATGCTGGTCCCTGCTACCCTAGGGAAGCTCATGTGGAGAGAGGTTTGCAAGTTTGATCACACGGGAAGGAAGTCACATCTTCCTCCTCTGGGCTTCTAGAGTGCATCTACCTCTCTGCACTCTGGCTCCTCTCATGGTGTGCCTGTGTGTCTGTTTATTCCCCTGCTAGGATATATGTTTTCCTGGGGCAGAGACCAGATCCTAGGTGTGGCTTCTGGTCCAGCTTCAGTGCCTGGTTGAAAAATAATCAATGTGTGTGCACTAAATTAACATGTGAGTAAATTCATTTGTTTGTCTATTCATTCATTCATTCATCATCCAATGTCTGGTGTTAATTTCCATTATGTAACACTGCCTCCTCTAGTCAGGCCTGTTACTAATACCAGAGATTTAAAAAAGGAATAGCTATGGGGTATCTGGGTGTCTCAGTTAGTTAAGAATCTGCCTTTGGCTCAGGTCATGATCCCAGCGTCCTGGGATAGAGTCCTGCATTGGGCTCCCTGCTCAGTGGGGAACCTGCTTCTCCCTCTCCTGCTCCCCTTGCTTGTGAGTGCTCTCTCTCTGACAAACAAAAAAAAAATTTTTTTTTTTAAAGGAGTAGCTTTGCTCTGTGTGTGAGGTGTGGCTCATGAAGCAGGACAAAAGAACCATCCATCTCAACTCCCTCCCTTGTTACTCCTGCAAGAGCTCCATGTTTCTCATCCTTTGTCAGCCCTAGTGGTGACTCACACCTGACCATGGACAAGAAAGACCACAAATGTTGTAAAACAAGCGGCAGCTGCTCATGGGTTAGGCTGGGTTCTGACCACCCAGGTTCTGCCGATTCTTAGATAGGTGACAAGGGACAGGTTGCTTCCCCTCGCTGAGTCTGTCACTTCATCTGCGAAGTGGAGATAGTATAACTCTGTTTTGCCTTCTTCACAAGATTTTTAAAAGAGTCATATGAAAATGGGTGTGAATAGTAAAATGCACTGTGAAAAGTAAAGATTATTAGAAAATAAAGCAGCTCCCTCTTCACTCTACCCTAGGGCCCTTCATGTGCTTTGGTACAAAGCCTTCCCATAGGCGTATACCCTGCCTTCCTTTTTGTATTTAGAATAATTATTTCTTTGATGTATTATGTTCTAGAGACTCTGGAGGAGTGTCTTGGCAAGCAGTGGGACCTGGTCCCCAAGCTTCCGTCCTAGGATGGCAGCCACATTTCACCAGAAGCTGCCATGGAGCTCAGGAAGGAGTAAGTCCCCAGCTGGGGCTCTTTAATGGGGATTTCACAGTGTTTGGCTAAAAAGCCAGTGAAACAACCATCATTGGCTGAAAGAACCAGTGAAAGTCCTCTAGGCTTGCATGACTCAGCCCCAGGAGATGCTCGTTCCATGGGAAAAATCAAGGGCTGTGCTGAAGCAAGGCAAGGCCCAGGAAGCTATCCGAGATAAAAGGCAGCGTCTATCAAAATTCAATCCCAGACTCCCCCTCTCACTCCTGCTAGGATGGAATCGAAATAATGACCATACCTCCTTTCATTTGGTCAAAGTCCCTGAGCCCCAGGCCTGGGAATGACTCTGCAGGAGAGATGGAGGACAGGTTCTTGACTGATTCCGTTTTCCCATCTCTTATCTGTCAAATGAGAAGGCCGATTAATTCCTGAGGTCCCTGCTAGTTTTGACATTGTGTCATTCTGTGATATCCAACTGAAAATTCCTGGATTCTCTGAGGTGAATTTACAGGCATGCAGCCCTTGTCTTGTGATTCCCTCAGTGTACCTCTGGGTGGCCTGAGCCCCAGTCTCCACACGAGGCCCTTACATATCCATTAGCAGGGCCTGGAGGACCAATAGGAGCAGCCCTCCTCCTCCAGGCATGGCCCCGCGTTAGGACCCACCCCAGTAGGGTTTAAGTTGAATGTTGGACCAGGAAACAGAACATGAGTTCTAGTCTAGATCAGCTGTGATTTGCTCAGTCCCTTCAAAGCCCAGCTCCAGTAAATTCTCTTTTATGAAGTTCTCCCAGATTCCCATCCAGAAGATTCTGTCCCTCCCCGGTCTTTCTCTTAGTTTTCTTACCAGCTTGTGAGGGGGGTGGGGGCTCATTGTCATCTGGCTGCCATAGATCCTGAGAGAGTTTTGTACATGGTAGGTGCTAATAAACATGAATTCGTGACCTGAGGGATTTGAGGTTGGGCTTTGAATCAGATCTGGGTTTAGATTTTGTAGCTATAACAAACACATCTCTATGATCTCCTTGGCGCTTGGTTGATTCCCAGCCAGGGATTTCTGGAGCCCAGAGATCTATTTAGGTAGTAATGAGGTGAGAGGGAAGTCGACAGAATTATTTGGTGGCAAGTGACAAAAGCCCAACTCAAACACACTAAAGCAAAAAAAGGGGGTGGTATTATTGGGGACCGAGCTCACTTCTGGTTTGACAACCAAGAGCTTTGAGCTATTGTCACTTCTGCTTCCCATCGTTCATCTTTGCCTCCTTCATTTTTTGGGGCGATGCTCAGGCACACTCCGTGTGGCGGCCATGTGGCCAGGGTAATTGAACACCAGGGTAAATGAAGACCCATTTCTTCTCTAACTTTTTCAAAAGTATGCTGGGCTTATCTAGCAAAGGTCATTACTAGTTTAGGCAGCTGAAAGGGAAGCAGCCTCTGACTGACTTTGGTCCAAGCCCATCCCCGGAGCTGGCAGAGGTCTAGGAACTGGGGTGGGAGAGGGCATTGCTAAAGGAAAAGAGGGTGGCACTGTGACCGAAAGAAGGCTAATTGATGTCCATGGCAAAACCAACAAAGTGTGTCTTTGAAACATGTTCAGTTTCAAAAAGCCAAACAGAGAGAGTCCATTTACTAAATGTTAAAGCCAAAGAAGCTAATGAACATGTCCAGGGTTTGGTTTTGTTTTTTGTTTTTATTATTATTATTATTATTATTTTTGTCTTTGTCTGAAATTATATCAGCTCAGTTTGGGAACACTGGAGATTTCTTGTGGACCAGAAGCTCCTTGCCTTATAAACAACGGAAAGGGAGGTGAATTCCTGGTATACCCCATTTAATGATGCTGATTCATTTTAACCCTAATTTCTATGAGATTTTTTTCCTTGAAACATACCATATTATACATATCGTATCAAAGATAGTTCTACCTGGGATTGGAGGGCTAGTGTATCCTCTCATCAAGTAAGAGCTAAATAAACTTGACTGTGTTCTTTCTGACCCACACAACAGGTAGCTCTCAACCAATGGGCACTCTAACTGTACTTTGAGAATTGAGAGATTTGGCAACTTGTGTTTTTCCTTTCCAGGGCCCTCTCTTTCCTGAGCATATATATTGTGCTCTGGTCAAGAGCTTTATGACCTACACCTGAAAGTATATGGGAGTAAACTGTTGAGGAAAGACAAACAAACAAATCTGAGTAACTTACTGGAGCTTAAAATGCACGACTCAAGAGATCTTCAAAAGAAGGGTCCAGAGTTAAGATATAGAAGAAATTAGGTGATTGTGGAAGTCTTTTGACCTTCGGGAGGGTCTGGTGAGCACACTTGAGCCCAGTAGGGAAGAACTTATAAGTAGGAGAAGCCATGGCCAGGGAAAGTCATAGCTTCAGGGTATTGGAAAGATCCAGAAGATCCGTTGACCAGGAAAGCCAGAGGCTGGGAACAACCTCTTTCTGGGGCCAAGCTATGATAGTTGTCTTTTAATTTTGAGGATTCACATAGGTTAAAAATCTTGTCATTGTTTTATGGAATCATTGGAATATCTGAAAGAAAAAACATCTCCTCTGTCTAGCATCCCCTATCTTTAAAGAACTTACTCC
Source organism: Enhydra lutris kenyoni (assembly GCF_002288905.1). Taxonomy (NCBI): domain Eukaryota; kingdom Metazoa; phylum Chordata; class Mammalia; order Carnivora; family Mustelidae; genus Enhydra; species Enhydra lutris. The sequence continues at coordinate 4,161,595 of NW_019154086.1, forward strand.
CTTTTCAAGTTTTGTTTTCAATTTGGTTAATCTGCAGCATCATCCTTCATAGGGGGCTTGGGGTGGGAGGTGCAATGGACTCTAGATCCAAGGCAAGAATAGTGGTTTAGTTATCCAGGCACTTCCTAGACATTCCTGCCTAAGGATTGACGGTCGTTTGGGGAGGTACCATCTGAGGGTGTGTAATCATGAAGAAGGCAGCAAGTCACAGAGAAGGCACTGTGGATGGCATGCCGTGGGGAGGAAGTTGCAGGAAGCCCCTGGACCCCTCCACGGTTCACACTGAGCTTGGTGTGAATAAGCACCTATACTGAGTTTAGGGCTGTGTAAGCATGTGGCCTGTTTGGATTACCAGGGTAACAAGGGACCCAGCTGCTTCCGAAGTCAGTAGATCTCCACTGTTCAAACTAGGAAGAGATCTTAGGCTTGTCAGCAACCTCATTCCATACAAGGAGAATTATGGTTCAGAGAACAGAGGACAATTTGCATTCAGCTGGCAGAGTGTTGGTATGTTTTCTCCACCTCTAGTATCAGGATCAGCTAGGAGGGCTGGTTAAAATTCTGATTCTTGGGAGCAATCCCAGACTTATAAGATTAGATGCTCTGGAAGTGGGCCCAGGAGTCCACACTTCAGAATATACCCCAGGCCATTCCTAGACACCTCAAGTTTGAGAAGCACTGCTCTGAGGGCCTGATGCTGATTCATATTCCACTTCGAGGATGGGCTCCTGACTCCAGACTCTGCGCTTTCTCTTTGACACCAGAGCCCACGGGAGCTGGGGATGTGGAATAAGTCAGATCCAGGATGGTGAGTTGGGGGTGGGGGGGACTGTGAAGAGTGAGATTGTATTTCTAATTCTTCCTGCAGTGTGAGAGGGCTGGATACATCTTTTCAGATCGGATGAAGGAAACTGAACATGAGCTTCCTATCTGCCTGTCAGGCACCAAGATGCTTAAGTGTATGTGTCTTGAAACTCTGCGACTCTTTTAAACTCCAACTGCTCATCTGACAGATGAAAAAACTCACAGCAGCTCCTCTCTCTGTTCTTTAGATAAAAGCTCCCCGCCGTCTCTGGGACTCCATGTGAAACAGTTCCTCAGGCTGCCATGTGTCCTTCCTGGCTTTCAATCTCCAACACACGTGATGAAACTGAAAGAGATGATCTCAAAATTTCAATGACAGAGATTAAAATGAAAAGAATTGGTTCTTTCTGTTGTTTTTAAAATGACATAGTTCTTGGCTGATCGAAACTACCACTTATTTACCTCCTGCTATAAATTTGTGAATATTGTCTTCTATGTCATGATATGAAGACATCTTTTAGCACTGTAGGCCAGATTCCTTTGGGATGTCCAAGGACCCCAGTACAACTAGAGGTCCATTGCTACGATTTCATTTCCAGTTATAAATAGTCAATAGATCATCGAGTCACTAAGAATGGTTAAATGAAAGAATAAAATAGGTTTTCTCTTTAAAAGCTCAGCTTGTATGGGGGCGCCTGGGTGGCTCAGTCAGTGAAGTGGTCCAACTCTTGGTTTCAGCTCAGATTGTGCTCTCAGGGTCATGAGATCCAGCCCCATGTTGGGCTCTGCTCTGGGCATGGAGCCTGCTTGGGATTCTGTCCCTCTCTCTTCCTCTGCCCCTCATCCCTGCACTCCCTGTTCATGTGCATTGGCTCTCTCAATCTCTAAACAAAACAAAACAGAACAAAATAATTGGATTACAGGTATATATTTCTATAAGATGTTTGACAGGGATTCAGGACAGGGATCTGATGCTGGCCCTGCTAGCCCTGCTGTAAATATGCTATGTGAACTTGGACAAGGCACCACTTTCTCTGGGCCTCAGTTTCCCCCAGGGAGTAAGAGGGTCAGGCAGGTGATTTCCAAAGACTCTCCAGCCCTGAAAGGATCAGGGTAAAGTACCAAGAGGTTATGAAACATCCCACAGTGTGGGAGGGAGCACATATGTCATGATTTCGTTCCAGTTTAATGTGTTTCATATTTAGTATAGTCCAAACTGTGACTGGTCCTCTGTGGAACACAGATGACTCACTTCCTGTCCTAAGTGGGTCTTCTCTGAGGTGTGGAACAGATCCTTCCTTCAGATATCAAGCCAGCTAGCGGGGTCAAGTTGCATGTTCTAATCTGTGTCAAATTAAACCCAATAATCACACACACACACACACACACACACACACGCACACACACAACACAGACATTTAAGGACACTACAGTTTAGAAGGTAGATGTTCCTGAAAAGTGTGTCCATCAAGTTTTTATAATCATGGTCACATTTGAAATACAGTAGCTGGCAATTGAAATAAAGATTATGGTGAAACTTTTCATAAGGTGACAGATGTCTATTGTGTAGGTAATTATGAAGGCTGGAAAAGCCCGGCGTATTTACTACTTCCTCCAGGGAGTCACCTCTGACTGTTGCTGATTGCTTTTATTTCTCTGCCTCCCACTAACTTCTGCTCTACTTTAAGAGCTGGGCCCACATCAGAAGGTACAAAATTACAATCTTAAGTCCACTAACTTCTAAAATGTTAGAGCCAAAAGGGAACTTTGAAACATCAAATCTTCCTGCCTTCCCCTTATCATTCACCCATTTGCTTATTCATTCGTTCTCTTAACACACATTTATTTAATGCCTATTATGTGTTAAGGGCTGTGCTAGGCAAAAGACATAGAGTGAAAACAGGCATAAAAGGTTCCTACTCTGATTTTGTGTATGTTGGGAAGGAGCAGGCCATAAACAAGTAAACAAAGTATGTGCTAAGTAAGTACTTTGGTTAGTGGAATGGGGAATTACTGGTCAGGTAGGAAGAGCTCCTTTAGATAAGCTAGGATTGGCCGAGAAGATTTCTGTAAGGAGGTGACATTCAAACAGCTCTCTGAAGAAGAGAAGGGGCTAACCATGCTAACAGTGGAGAGCATTGAGGAATGGAGGGAAAAAACAGCTGGCATGGGTGGATGGTGAAGGAGAACGGAGGACTTTGGAACCTGGAGGCAGGAGAAGTATAAAAAGGGGCTGGATGCGGGTTATTGCAGGGGATGCTGGTAAGTGGATGGTTTAAGACAAGTTTTGGAGGTGGGCATACAAGACTTGTTTCTGGATTGGACAAGGGGGCTGAGAAATAGGACAGAATCAAGGGTGACTCCTTATCTTTTAGTTTGAGAACTTGGTGGAAGTTATTTATTGAAGTGAGATTGGGGAAATGCAATACAGCTTGGGGAGGAAATCCAAGAAACCTATTTTGGATTTGGCGAATTTGATATTCTTATTGGATGTTCAGGCAGAGATGTTGGAGAAAGCACTGATTCTTGAAAAACTCTCGAAGTGTTCCAAAGGTGTTAGTTTTATCTTCTGAACTAGACCAAAACTCCCCTGAAGGCAGGCATGGCTCATATTTCGTACTTCTTCTGACTCCTCCATAGAGGTCAGAGTGAGAGGAAAGTAACAACATTTTCATGTTCCCATGTTCTGGAATTAGAGAGATCTGGTGTGCTGAGTTTGCATGTAATGGGTCAAAAGAGCCGATTGTTAAAATTTCAGAAATGCTGCAAGTCCTCTGTGAGACCGTCCTTGCAGCTGGCCATGGTGGGAGTATTTTCACATGGAACATGGCAAATTTTGCAAATCAGAACACTTTTCCTCAGAGATCCAGGTCATCAATACATCGCAGTAAAATCCTGAGTCACCAACTCAAAGGCCCTTAGGGGAGAAGAAGATAATATCTGTCAGTGATTTGTCTGGGTCTGGGAATGAAACATTTCTCACAGTGAAATATCAAAGCATGCTGGGCCCTAGCTAGGCTAAATGGCTAGGCTAAAATTAATACGTAAATAAAGGCCAGAGAATTATATTTATCAATCTAAAATCTTTTATTTCAGATTATTACAAAACATTCAGCTCCCCTCTAGAAACTCCCCCATAAATATCTTAAAATGCGTGTGCTAGGAAGGCCACCACGATGGACCTTTTTCCTGAATTCACACAGTTTGGCTAAAGATAAAGTCAAAGGTTCACATCAGATTAGGGAAAGACGCATCCCCTCTGAAGAAGTAAAGCTCTAAGATGTCCGTTGTCGTCATAGAGATGCCAATCCAGTGCTGCTAGATCTTACGTCTTTTCAAGAGAAGCCTGGGTTTTAATGAGAAACTTCCCGCTGTTAAAAGTTGACTTAATTCAATCGGAGAAAGACAATTATCATATGATCTCCCTGATATGAGGAAGTTGAGATGCAACATGGGGTGTTTGGGGGGTAGGAAAAGAATAAATGAAACAAGATGGGATCGGGAGGGAGACAAACCATAAGACACTCTTAATCTCACAAAACAAACGGGGTTGCGGGGGTGAGGGGGGTAGGGAGAGGGTGGTTGGGTTATGGACATTGGGGAAGGTATGTGCTATGGTGAGTGCTGTGAAGTGTGTAAACCTGGCGATTCACAGACCTGTACCCCTGGGGCTAATAATACGTTATATGTTAATAAAAAAAAAAAAAGAAGTGTTTCCAACAGATAATAAAAATGTAATATTAGTATTTACAAAAAAAAAGTTGACTTAATGAAAAATAACAACAACAACAACAACAACAAACAGCAAACCACTGTGGGCCAAGCAAAACACTTACAAGGCTTCATTGAGCCCAAGGGCTACCCCTGTGCAACTATCTATCTGAGACTCATGCATATGGTCATCTCTCTGGCAGAGGGGAGAAGGCCCCACAGGATATGCCAGAAATCAACTTTCTTGTAACCCTGGCATGTGGGAGTCACATCCAATTTATTGAAGAAACATTGTTCAAGTGACACGTTTTGTACTCCAGCATGGCAGAGCAAGTGCGCATTGTCTGTATTTGTTTTCCCCACTTGGCTGTGGGCCCCTCTGGGCGATCACCATGATGCCGTCTTTGTATCTGCCCTGCGTGTAGTACTCAGGACCGCAAATAGGAGCTCGATACGGAAGGAGATTTAAAAATATTTTGGGCAGTTTCTCGAGGAGATTGGCGCCTAAAAGATGAGAAGTCCCTTGCTCTTGACCTCAGTAGTGGATCAGTAAACTGGGACTAGAACCCAGGTCTCTAAATGATAGACCCTAGGGCTGGAAAGAGCCCATGGTTCTCAGGAAGTATTTGCTAAATTAATGAGTACATGAAACGATGATAGAAGAATCAATGAATGTAGGATCAAGTGAACGTGATCTGAAATGACCCGCTGGTCTTTGGAAAACAATTTGAAGTATGAGGGTGCCTGCATGGCTCTGTGGGTTAAGCATCTGACTCTTGATTTCAGCTCAGACACATAACCTCAGAGTCATGAGATCGAGTCCCACATTGGGCTGGCATGCTGGGCATGGAGCCTGCTTAAGACTCTCTCTCTCTCCCTCTGCTCCCCCGACCCCCAGAAATGAATGTGTAAGTTGGGACTTGGTTTTCGTTCTTCCACTAAGCACTGTGTTGCAGTACTTAGGCCCATCCTTTTCATCTCTGGTCTTGTTTCAAGAATTACAAGCTAATAGTAACAGGCGCAGTTACTGAGTGCTGTAGGGCAGCCATTGGGCTAAATGCTTTACTTGAATTTTGCCAGTGCTTACACTAGATCTCTGAAGTGAACACTATTTTTACCATCTCCATTTCAGAGATGAAGAAACAGATGCACAATGCTATAAGTAACCTGTCCACATTCATACAATTTGTAAGTTACCAGTGGAGACGACTTGAAGTGAGGCATTTCATTCTGGAAATGTAATAGTAATAAAAGTACTATGAAAAATAAAAGGATGATACAAATGTCGAATCTGAACATTTTGGGGAGGCTCAAGGCTCTGGCATTCCTGAGTCTCTTGAAAAGAATGATGCTTGAAGCTGACATTCTTTTCTGCATTTCACATTGTCAAACTGACATTAGAATCAACACGGAGATTAGACCCAGTGACCTCTGGGGAACGTTTCAGACTAATTCAGAGACTTAGTCCTCTTATTTCTTTGGTAACCTTGAGCCTATTCTCTCAGTTTCACTCTCTATACAATAGACTTGAACATATTAGAAATTCTTCCAGCTCTGAGACTAAAAGTTTCTCTGAAGAATTTAATACAAAGCTAACATGAGTCAGGATTCTTGGTTCGCTCCCTGAGATCAAGACATGAGCTGAGATCAAGAGTCAGACACTTGAGCAACTGAGCCACTCGGGTGCCCCTGGAGGCCTATTGTCTGAGTCCTCATTTTACAGATGGGAATATTGAGGACTAGAGAGGCAATTAACTGGTTAGAGTCCCTTAATTGTATTCTAAATATTTGAACCCCATCCTCCAAGGATGGGGGTAGAGTAAGGACAGAGATTTATACCATTACAGCAGAATCAGAACCATCAGGTTCAAACATTCTGAGAGGTTAGTGGATGAAGAATGTGAGAGAAAATGAAAGGTGGGAGGGGGAAAAATTCATATCCAACTTCCACCATCAGAAAAAGTATTTTTCTTGTTTGGATATACTGTATTCACTCAAATGTGCTATTGCACAGCAGAGATAAAAATTAATAGCTTTGTTTCCTGTGATCTCTTTATCAGCCAAAGTACAGGACTATGGCTCTCAGTTATTTTAATGGAAAAAACTGAGGTTGTATTATCAGGTGATAAGGCTGTGTCAGGCGTTATTTTATTTTCTTATCTCCCTTGTTCAAGGTGAAGTGTTCCAGCCTTGATGGATGAGCAGGGCTACCGTGACTGTGATGTTCCTTGTGCCTTGATCTTACTCCACCTTCTAAGATAACTGTGGCAGGTGAGAGAGGACTCTGGGGCCAGATGATTCTGAGCACAGAACCCAGGGAAGGCTATGACGGCTGGGTCCTTATTGTAGGACAGTTGGCATGAGGGCTTTGCAGACTCGGTCACATGGCCCAGGTCACCTGCACTGCAGAATCTTTCACAACTCTTCCAGTAGAATTTATTCAGCAAGTACTGACTGGTGATCTCAAATGTTCCCAGTGTAACATCTGATAGGGATGGAAAAATGAATCATGCTGGTCCCTGCTACCCTAGGGAAGCTCATGTGGAGAGAGGTTTGCAAGTTTGATCACACGGGAAGGAAGTCACATCTTCCTCCTCTGGGCTTCTAGAGTGCATCTACCTCTCTGCACTCTGGCTCCTCTCATGGTGTGCCTGTGTGTCTGTTTATTCCCCTGCTAGGATATATGTTTTCCTGGGGCAGAGACCAGATCCTAGGTGTGGCTTCTGGTCCAGCTTCAGTGCCTGGTTGAAAAATAATCAATGTGTGTGCACTAAATTAACATGTGAGTAAATTCATTTGTTTGTCTATTCATTCATTCATTCATCATCCAATGTCTGGTGTTAATTTCCATTATGTAACACTGCCTCCTCTAGTCAGGCCTGTTACTAATACCAGAGATTTAAAAAAGGAATAGCTATGGGGTATCTGGGTGTCTCAGTTAGTTAAGAATCTGCCTTTGGCTCAGGTCATGATCCCAGCGTCCTGGGATAGAGTCCTGCATTGGGCTCCCTGCTCAGTGGGGAACCTGCTTCTCCCTCTCCTGCTCCCCTTGCTTGTGAGTGCTCTCTCTCTGACAAACAAAAAAAAAATTTTTTTTTTTAAAGGAGTAGCTTTGCTCTGTGTGTGAGGTGTGGCTCATGAAGCAGGACAAAAGAACCATCCATCTCAACTCCCTCCCTTGTTACTCCTGCAAGAGCTCCATGTTTCTCATCCTTTGTCAGCCCTAGTGGTGACTCACACCTGACCATGGACAAGAAAGACCACAAATGTTGTAAAACAAGCGGCAGCTGCTCATGGGTTAGGCTGGGTTCTGACCACCCAGGTTCTGCCGATTCTTAGATAGGTGACAAGGGACAGGTTGCTTCCCCTCGCTGAGTCTGTCACTTCATCTGCGAAGTGGAGATAGTATAACTCTGTTTTGCCTTCTTCACAAGATTTTTAAAAGAGTCATATGAAAATGGGTGTGAATAGTAAAATGCACTGTGAAAAGTAAAGATTATTAGAAAATAAAGCAGCTCCCTCTTCACTCTACCCTAGGGCCCTTCATGTGCTTTGGTACAAAGCCTTCCCATAGGCGTATACCCTGCCTTCCTTTTTGTATTTAGAATAATTATTTCTTTGATGTATTATGTTCTAGAGACTCTGGAGGAGTGTCTTGGCAAGCAGTGGGACCTGGTCCCCAAGCTTCCGTCCTAGGATGGCAGCCACATTTCACCAGAAGCTGCCATGGAGCTCAGGAAGGAGTAAGTCCCCAGCTGGGGCTCTTTAATGGGGATTTCACAGTGTTTGGCTAAAAAGCCAGTGAAACAACCATCATTGGCTGAAAGAACCAGTGAAAGTCCTCTAGGCTTGCATGACTCAGCCCCAGGAGATGCTCGTTCCATGGGAAAAATCAAGGGCTGTGCTGAAGCAAGGCAAGGCCCAGGAAGCTATCCGAGATAAAAGGCAGCGTCTATCAAAATTCAATCCCAGACTCCCCCTCTCACTCCTGCTAGGATGGAATCGAAATAATGACCATACCTCCTTTCATTTGGTCAAAGTCCCTGAGCCCCAGGCCTGGGAATGACTCTGCAGGAGAGATGGAGGACAGGTTCTTGACTGATTCCGTTTTCCCATCTCTTATCTGTCAAATGAGAAGGCCGATTAATTCCTGAGGTCCCTGCTAGTTTTGACATTGTGTCATTCTGTGATATCCAACTGAAAATTCCTGGATTCTCTGAGGTGAATTTACAGGCATGCAGCCCTTGTCTTGTGATTCCCTCAGTGTACCTCTGGGTGGCCTGAGCCCCAGTCTCCACACGAGGCCCTTACATATCCATTAGCAGGGCCTGGAGGACCAATAGGAGCAGCCCTCCTCCTCCAGGCATGGCCCCGCGTTAGGACCCACCCCAGTAGGGTTTAAGTTGAATGTTGGACCAGGAAACAGAACATGAGTTCTAGTCTAGATCAGCTGTGATTTGCTCAGTCCCTTCAAAGCCCAGCTCCAGTAAATTCTCTTTTATGAAGTTCTCCCAGATTCCCATCCAGAAGATTCTGTCCCTCCCCGGTCTTTCTCTTAGTTTTCTTACCAGCTTGTGAGGGGGGTGGGGGCTCATTGTCATCTGGCTGCCATAGATCCTGAGAGAGTTTTGTACATGGTAGGTGCTAATAAACATGAATTCGTGACCTGAGGGATTTGAGGTTGGGCTTTGAATCAGATCTGGGTTTAGATTTTGTAGCTATAACAAACACATCTCTATGATCTCCTTGGCGCTTGGTTGATTCCCAGCCAGGGATTTCTGGAGCCCAGAGATCTATTTAGGTAGTAATGAGGTGAGAGGGAAGTCGACAGAATTATTTGGTGGCAAGTGACAAAAGCCCAACTCAAACACACTAAAGCAAAAAAAGGGGGTGGTATTATTGGGGACCGAGCTCACTTCTGGTTTGACAACCAAGAGCTTTGAGCTATTGTCACTTCTGCTTCCCATCGTTCATCTTTGCCTCCTTCATTTTTTGGGGCGATGCTCAGGCACACTCCGTGTGGCGGCCATGTGGCCAGGGTAATTGAACACCAGGGTAAATGAAGACCCATTTCTTCTCTAACTTTTTCAAAAGTATGCTGGGCTTATCTAGCAAAGGTCATTACTAGTTTAGGCAGCTGAAAGGGAAGCAGCCTCTGACTGACTTTGGTCCAAGCCCATCCCCGGAGCTGGCAGAGGTCTAGGAACTGGGGTGGGAGAGGGCATTGCTAAAGGAAAAGAGGGTGGCACTGTGACCGAAAGAAGGCTAATTGATGTCCATGGCAAAACCAACAAAGTGTGTCTTTGAAACATGTTCAGTTTCAAAAAGCCAAACAGAGAGAGTCCATTTACTAAATGTTAAAGCCAAAGAAGCTAATGAACATGTCCAGGGTTTGGTTTTGTTTTTTGTTTTTATTATTATTATTATTATTATTTTTGTCTTTGTCTGAAATTATATCAGCTCAGTTTGGGAACACTGGAGATTTCTTGTGGACCAGAAGCTCCTTGCCTTATAAACAACGGAAAGGGAGGTGAATTCCTGGTATACCCCATTTAATGATGCTGATTCATTTTAACCCTAATTTCTATGAGATTTTTTTCCTTGAAACATACCATATTATACATATCGTATCAAAGATAGTTCTACCTGGGATTGGAGGGCTAGTGTATCCTCTCATCAAGTAAGAGCTAAATAAACTTGACTGTGTTCTTTCTGACCCACACAACAGGTAGCTCTCAACCAATGGGCACTCTAACTGTACTTTGAGAATTGAGAGATTTGGCAACTTGTGTTTTTCCTTTCCAGGGCCCTCTCTTTCCTGAGCATATATATTGTGCTCTGGTCAAGAGCTTTATGACCTACACCTGAAAGTATATGGGAGTAAACTGTTGAGGAAAGACAAACAAACAAATCTGAGTAACTTACTGGAGCTTAAAATGCACGACTCAAGAGATCTTCAAAAGAAGGGTCCAGAGTTAAGATATAGAAGAAATTAGGTGATTGTGGAAGTCTTTTGACCTTCGGGAGGGTCTGGTGAGCACACTTGAGCCCAGTAGGGAAGAACTTATAAGTAGGAGAAGCCATGGCCAGGGAAAGTCATAGCTTCAGGGTATTGGAAAGATCCAGAAGATCCGTTGACCAGGAAAGCCAGAGGCTGGGAACAACCTCTTTCTGGGGCCAAGCTATGATAGTTGTCTTTTAATTTTGAGGATTCACATAGGTTAAAAATCTTGTCATTGTTTTATGGAATCATTGGAATATCTGAAAGAAAAAACATCTCCTCTGTCTAGCATCCCCTATCTTTAAAGAACTTACTCCCTTTTCAAGTTTTGTTTTCAATTTGGTTAATCTGCAGCATCATCCTTCATAGGGGGCTTGGGGTGGGAGGTGCAATGGACTCTAGATCCAAGGCAAGAATAGTGGTTTAGTTATCCAGGCACTTCCTAGACATTCCTGCCTAAGGATTGACGGTCGTTTGGGGAGGTACCATCTGAGGGTGTGTAATCATGAAGAAGGCAGCAAGTCACAGAGAAGGCACTGTGGATGGCATGCCGTGGGGAGGAAGTTGCAGGAAGCCCCTGGACCCCTCCACGGTTCACACTGAGCTTGGTGTGAATAAGCACCTATACTGAGTTTAGGGCTGTGTAAGCATGTGGCCTGTTTGGATTACCAGGGTAACAAGGGACCCAGCTGCTTCCGAAGTCAGTAGATCTCCACTGTTCAAACTAGGAAGAGATCTTAGGCTTGTCAGCAACCTCATTCCATACAAGGAGAATTATGGTTCAGAGAACAGAGGACAATTTGCATTCAGCTGGCAGAGTGTTGGTATGTTTTCTCCACCTCTAGTATCAGGATCAGCTAGGAGGGCTGGTTAAAATTCTGATTCTTGGGAGCAATCCCAGACTTATAAGATTAGATGCTCTGGAAGTGGGCCCAGGAGTCCACACTTCAGAATATACCCCAGGCCATTCCTAGACACCTCAAGTTTGAGAAGCACTGCTCTGAGGGCCTGATGCTGATTCATATTCCACTTCGAGGATGGGCTCCTGACTCCAGACTCTGCGCTTTCTCTTTGACACCAGAGCCCACGGGAGCTGGGGATGTGGAATAAGTCAGATCCAGGATGGTGAGTTGGGGGTGGGGGGGACTGTGAAGAGTGAGATTGTATTTCTAATTCTTCCTGCAGTGTGAGAGGGCTGGATACATCTTTTCAGATCGGATGAAGGAAACTGAACATGAGCTTCCTATCTGCCTGTCAGGCACCAAGATGCTTAAGTGTATGTGTCTTGAAACTCTGCGACTCTTTTAAACTCCAACTGCTCATCTGACAGATGAAAAAACTCACAGCAGCTCCTCTCTCTGTTCTTTAGATAAAAGCTCCCCGCCGTCTCTGGGACTCCATGTGAAACAGTTCCTCAGGCTGCCATGTGTCCTTCCTGGCTTTCAATCTCCAACACACGTGATGAAACTGAAAGAGATGATCTCAAAATTTCAATGACAGAGATTAAAATGAAAAGAATTGGTTCTTTCTGTTGTTTTTAAAATGACATAGTTCTTGGCTGATCGAAACTACCACTTATTTACCTCCTGCTATAAATTTGTGAATATTGTCTTCTATGTCATGATATGAAGACATCTTTTAGCACTGTAGGCCAGATTCCTTTGGGATGTCCAAGGACCCCAGTACAACTAGAGGTCCATTGCTACGATTTCATTTCCAGTTATAAATAGTCAATAGATCATCGAGTCACTAAGAATGGTTAAATGAAAGAATAAAATAGGTTTTCTCTTTAAAAGCTCAGCTTGTATGGGGGCGCCTGGGTGGCTCAGTCAGTGAAGTGGTCCAACTCTTGGTTTCAGCTCAGATTGTGCTCTCAGGGTCATGAGATCCAGCCCCATGTTGGGCTCTGCTCTGGGCATGGAGCCTGCTTGGGATTCTGTCCCTCTCTCTTCCTCTGCCCCTCATCCCTGCACTCCCTGTTCATGTGCATTGGCTCTCTCAATCTCTAAACAAAACAAAACAGAACAAAATAATTGGATTACAGGTATATATTTCTATAAGATGTTTGACAGGGATTCAGGACAGGGATCTGATGCTGGCCCTGCTAGCCCTGCTGTAAATATGCTATGTGAACTTGGACAAGGCACCACTTTCTCTGGGCCTCAGTTTCCCCCAGGGAGTAAGAGGGTCAGGCAGGTGATTTCCAAAGACTCTCCAGCCCTGAAAGGATCAGGGTAAAGTACCAAGAGGTTATGAAACATCCCACAGTGTGGGAGGGAGCACATATGTCATGATTTCGTTCCAGTTTAATGTGTTTCATATTTAGTATAGTCCAAACTGTGACTGGTCCTCTGTGGAACACAGATGACTCACTTCCTGTCCTAAGTGGGTCTTCTCTGAGGTGTGGAACAGATCCTTCCTTCAGATATCAAGCCAGCTAGCGGGGTCAAGTTGCATGTTCTAATCTGTGTCAAATTAAACCCAATAATCACACACACACACACACACACACACACACGCACACACACAACACAGACATTTAAGGACACTACAGTTTAGAAGGTAGATGTTCCTGAAAAGTGTGTCCATCAAGTTTTTATAATCATGGTCACATTTGAAATACAGTAGCTGGCAATTGAAATAAAGATTATGGTGAAACTTTTCATAAGGTGACAGATGTCTATTGTGTAGGTAATTATGAAGGCTGGAAAAGCCCGGCGTATTTACTACTTCCTCCAGGGAGTCACCTCTGACTGTTGCTGATTGCTTTTATTTCTCTGCCTCCCACTAACTTCTGCTCTACTTTAAGAGCTGGGCCCACATCAGAAGGTACAAAATTACAATCTTAAGTCCACTAACTTCTAAAATGTTAGAGCCAAAAGGGAACTTTGAAACATCAAATCTTCCTGCCTTCCCCTTATCATTCACCCATTTGCTTATTCATTCGTTCTCTTAACACACATTTATTTAATGCCTATTATGTGTTAAGGGCTGTGCTAGGCAAAAGACATAGAGTGAAAACAGGCATAAAAGGTTCCTACTCTGATTTTGTGTATGTTGGGAAGGAGCAGGCCATAAACAAGTAAACAAAGTATGTGCTAAGTAAGTACTTTGGTTAGTGGAATGGGGAATTACTGGTCAGGTAGGAAGAGCTCCTTTAGATAAGCTAGGATTGGCCGAGAAGATTTCTGTAAGGAGGTGACATTCAAACAGCTCTCTGAAGAAGAGAAGGGGCTAACCATGCTAACAGTGGAGAGCATTGAGGAATGGAGGGAAAAAACAGCTGGCATGGGTGGATGGTGAAGGAGAACGGAGGACTTTGGAACCTGGAGGCAGGAGAAGTATAAAAAGGGGCTGGATGCGGGTTATTGCAGGGGATGCTGGTAAGTGGATGGTTTAAGACAAGTTTTGGAGGTGGGCATACAAGACTTGTTTCTGGATTGGACAAGGGGGCTGAGAAATAGGACAGAATCAAGGGTGACTCCTTATCTTTTAGTTTGAGAACTTGGTGGAAGTTATTTATTGAAGTGAGATTGGGGAAATGCAATACAGCTTGGGGAGGAAATCCAAGAAACCTATTTTGGATTTGGCGAATTTGATATTCTTATTGGATGTTCAGGCAGAGATGTTGGAGAAAGCACTGATTCTTGAAAAACTCTCGAAGTGTTCCAAAGGTGTTAGTTTTATCTTCTGAACTAGACCAAAACTCCCCTGAAGGCAGGCATGGCTCATATTTCGTACTTCTTCTGACTCCTCCATAGAGGTCAGAGTGAGAGGAAAGTAACAACATTTTCATGTTCCCATGTTCTGGAATTAGAGAGATCTGGTGTGCTGAGTTTGCATGTAATGGGTCAAAAGAGCCGATTGTTAAAATTTCAGAAATGCTGCAAGTCCTCTGTGAGACCGTCCTTGCAGCTGGCCATGGTGGGAGTATTTTCACATGGAACATGGCAAATTTTGCAAATCAGAACACTTTTCCTCAGAGATCCAGGTCATCAATACATCGCAGTAAAATCCTGAGTCACCAACTCAAAGGCCCTTAGGGGAGAAGAAGATAATATCTGTCAGTGATTTGTCTGGGTCTGGGAATGAAACATTTCTCACAGTGAAATATCAAAGCATGCTGGGCCCTAGCTAGGCTAAATGGCTAGGCTAAAATTAATACGTAAATAAAGGCCAGAGAATTATATTTATCAATCTAAAATCTTTTATTTCAGATTATTACAAAACATTCAGCTCCCCTCTAGAAACTCCCCCATAAATATCTTAAAATGCGTGTGCTAGGAAGGCCACCACGATGGACCTTTTTCCTGAATTCACACAGTTTGGCTAAAGATAAAGTCAAAGGTTCACATCAGATTAGGGAAAGACGCATCCCCTCTGAAGAAGTAAAGCTCTAAGATGTCCGTTGTCGTCATAGAGATGCCAATCCAGTGCTGCTAGATCTTACGTCTTTTCAAGAGAAGCCTGGGTTTTAATGAGAAACTTCCCGCTGTTAAAAGTTGACTTAATTCAATCGGAGAAAGACAATTATCATATGATCTCCCTGATATGAGGAAGTTGAGATGCAACATGGGGTGTTTGGGGGGTAGGAAAAGAATAAATGAAACAAGATGGGATCGGGAGGGAGACAAACCATAAGACACTCTTAATCTCACAAAACAAACGGGGTTGCGGGGGTGAGGGGGGTAGGGAGAGGGTGGTTGGGTTATGGACATTGGGGAAGGTATGTGCTATGGTGAGTGCTGTGAAGTGTGTAAACCTGGCGATTCACAGACCTGTACCCCTGGGGCTAATAATACGTTATATGTTAATAAAAAAAAAAAAAGAAGTGTTTCCAACAGATAATAAAAATGTAATATTAGTATTTACAAAAAAAAAGTTGACTTAATGAAAAATAACAACAACAACAACAACAACAAACAGCAAACCACTGTGGGCCAAGCAAAACACTTACAAGGCTTCATTGAGCCCAAGGGCTACCCCTGTGCAACTATCTATCTGAGACTCATGCATATGGTCATCTCTCTGGCAGAGGGGAGAAGGCCCCACAGGATATGCCAGAAATCAACTTTCTTGTAACCCTGGCATGTGGGAGTCACATCCAATTTATTGAAGAAACATTGTTCAAGTGACACGTTTTGTACTCCAGCATGGCAGAGCAAGTGCGCATTGTCTGTATTTGTTTTCCCCACTTGGCTGTGGGCCCCTCTGGGCGATCACCATGATGCCGTCTTTGTATCTGCCCTGCGTGTAGTACTCAGGACCGCAAATAGGAGCTCGATACGGAAGGAGATTTAAAAATATTTTGGGCAGTTTCTCGAGGAGATTGGCGCCTAAAAGATGAGAAGTCCCTTGCTCTTGACCTCAGTAGTGGATCAGTAAACTGGGACTAGAACCCAGGTCTCTAAATGATAGACCCTAGGGCTGGAAAGAGCCCATGGTTCTCAGGAAGTATTTGCTAAATTAATGAGTACATGAAACGATGATAGAAGAATCAATGAATGTAGGATCAAGTGAACGTGATCTGAAATGACCCGCTGGTCTTTGGAAAACAATTTGAAGTATGAGGGTGCCTGCATGGCTCTGTGGGTTAAGCATCTGACTCTTGATTTCAGCTCAGACACATAACCTCAGAGTCATGAGATCGAGTCCCACATTGGGCTGGCATGCTGGGCATGGAGCCTGCTTAAGACTCTCTCTCTCTCCCTCTGCTCCCCCGACCCCCAGAAATGAATGTGTAAGTTGGGACTTGGTTTTCGTTCTTCCACTAAGCACTGTGTTGCAGTACTTAGGCCCATCCTTTTCATCTCTGGTCTTGTTTCAAGAATTACAAGCTAATAGTAACAGGCGCAGTTACTGAGTGCTGTAGGGCAGCCATTGGGCTAAATGCTTTACTTGAATTTTGCCAGTGCTTACACTAGATCTCTGAAGTGAACACTATTTTTACCATCTCCATTTCAGAGATGAAGAAACAGATGCACAATGCTATAAGTAACCTGTCCACATTCATACAATTTGTAAGTTACCAGTGGAGACGACTTGAAGTGAGGCATTTCATTCTGGAAATGTAATAGTAATAAAAGTACTATGAAAAATAAAAGGATGATACAAATGTCGAATCTGAACATTTTGGGGAGGCTCAAGGCTCTGGCATTCCTGAGTCTCTTGAAAAGAATGATGCTTGAAGCTGACATTCTTTTCTGCATTTCACATTGTCAAACTGACATTAGAATCAACACGGAGATTAGACCCAGTGACCTCTGGGGAACGTTTCAGACTAATTCAGAGACTTAGTCCTCTTATTTCTTTGGTAACCTTGAGCCTATTCTCTCAGTTTCACTCTCTATACAATAGACTTGAACATATTAGAAATTCTTCCAGCTCTGAGACTAAAAGTTTCTCTGAAGAATTTAATACAAAGCTAACATGAGTCAGGATTCTTTTTGGTTGCAGATTACAGAAACTTCACTCAAACCAGCCTCAACCGAAGAGGGGATTTAGTAGCTTAGTAATAAAAAGTCTATGAGTAGCCTTGCCTTAGGCTTAGCTGTATCCAGGGTCTCTGAGGGTATCATCAGGTTTCCATCTCTCCAGCTCCCTCCATATATGCGCAGAATAGCCACCTGTAAGACTGACGTCCTATCAACAGGCAAAACTCAACAGGCAAAAATAATCATCTTCCCTGAAAGCAGTAAAGTCATCATGCGGAATTGGATTGACCAGCTTTGGTCTCATATATACCTTTATTGTGGCCCTCATCTTTACATGGGGACACGTCCAAGGACATGTGTCTATTTCTTTGGTTATGTGGGAAGAGCATCTTGTACCTGTGATGGGTTTTCCACTGAATGAGATGGGTTTTCCACTGAATGAGAACTTTCTGTATGAGAAGAGAGGGAGTGCCAGGCAAGTAGAAACACAGAAGTTGACTCCAAGCAGCTTCACCTCCCACTTAAAAGGAAGACTGACAGAACGGGCATCCTGGCTCTGAACCTTCAGGTCAGGGTCACAGGCTGTGGTGACCGTTGTCAGCATTAGAAACAAGACTTGTCTTCTGGAAAGTTTTCCTCTATCTGCAGGGATGCTTGGACTCAAACAGTGACATCAATGAATGTCATGGAGTCATTATTTTGCCTTGTAGTTACAGTTCCTTAGAGAAATATATGCAGCGATGATCTCAACACAGGTAATAAATTAGGAAAGAAATGATCATTCTTGTGCAAAGTTTGCCAGAGCTACATTAATTTATGAGGACCCGGCCAATTAGACAACTTGGCAAAAGCATCTGCTTTAACTCAACACCCCTGGCTTGTACTGGAGAGGGTTACCAGCCCTTTTACTTCTTTTAGCGGGCCCCTCCAAGTAGTTACTTGCACTGAGGCAAAGGGGCAGAGGGCAAAGGGGCAGGAAATACCCACCAGTAAGAAGTGATGACAAAACCTCTCCTGGGTAGTGACTCCTGCAAGGCTCATGGACAGAAAAGAATTTGATCGGCCTTCCACTCCAAAAGGTCTACATTCACAGTTTGGATACTCACAGCTTGTTAGAGCTGGAAGAATGTTTAGACATGACCTAATCCAACTCTTTTATTTCACAGCTGAAGAGCTGACGTCCAGAAGGGGGAAATAACTTGGTCTAGGTGGTACGGCAAAGTCGTAGCTGAGGCAGAATTCAATCCCAAGCCTTATTCTCTTTCCTGCCTGGCAAGTTCGCTTTGGTTTTGCCCTCAGGACTCTGGTAAACATTTTGAACCATGGAAACTTTGCTCATGAAGAAGCTTCCTTTAATTTGATCTTCACTGGAAATGCAAGGAAGAGAAGTAAATGGTTGGTGCAGTGCCTTGGACTTACATACTCTTAAATGGTACTTCTCTAAGCTAGGAGAAGGAAGGGCTAGCCCGAGACTCCTTCACATTAGAAAACGTAAAGGTAACTCATGAGTCATCAGAGGTGGTGAAGGGACATAAGTTATGTTTACTTTCCTAAGCATTTTTGTGTTTAGTTAGTACAGAAAGAAAGCTCAAGGAGGAGTGTAGGGATCTAAATTCCATTTGGATGTGGGTTTTGATGGATGATGGTGACAACTCATTCTCTCTGGATTTTGGATTTCTCATTTGCAAATTTAGCTGATTCTTAATAGCCCTGTCTATTGATGATCTCAAGCTTTAGGGTGTCGGGGGAGGGGGCCGTCTAAATTTTACTGTGCTTTCTGTATTATTGTTATAGATAGACACAGACCGTTTTGGATGGAAGGTGGCCAACCTAAGCCAGTCCGTGTTTGCAGATGAAAAGCCATCTTTGCTAACCTGGCCTAGTGGAACAAGCACAGGGCTAAGGGTCTACGACACAGCTGTGTTTCCCTATGCTCCATGACCTAGAGCAAATCCTTGACTTTCTCTAGGGCTCTTTATAAAAATGGGACTGACATTTTGCACGCTTGCCTCATAAGGCTGTTGCTTGGAGAATAAAGATATCGGAATGCTTTCTGACAAGCAGGCTCTTATACATGGGACTTAATACTGAGTTTGCCCTTGGTGATGGAGAACAACGTAAAAACAACCTGTAGAACTAGTCAGAAGTTCAATGCGGCCAAGACAACACCAAGGGTACTGAAATTTATTTTTCTTGAGGGCATTTTGTTTTCCCGATAGTAGTGCGAGTTGAAACAAGGCTTACCAAAATATCCGCACACCCGGTTTGCCTGGGGGTAGTCCTCTTTGCTGTGGTCATCCTGGTATAATTATTAGTAATACACTTTTTTCACTTTCAGAAGTCTCTCTTTTTTGGCAACGAAGGACATCCTTACCCGTAAACTTAATACCATTCTATTCAACCTCTTCATTTTACATGCTAGGAAATAGAGGCTCAGAGAAGAGAAATCACTTCCCCAATTCACCCAGAGTTCGTCCAGAGCCTGAACTTGGCAAAGCCCTTCTCTTTGCACCTGGGAAGAAAGGGGAGGGGAATACAGGGTGAGAGAATGGCTCTCTTTGTCTGCCTTCCAGCTTCGTGGAGCAACTTCTTTGCAAGAACAGCCCCACCCCTCTCTTGATTTCCTGGAAAGTGATCAGCAATAGTGCGGCCGCCAGTGGCCGTGAGGGAGCCGGGGGATGGAGCAAACATTACCGGATCCTGGAAAAGGAAGTTGTTTTCTCCTTTCTACCCAAAAGAACAACCTCAGGGGAAGAACCTCTGCCTATTAATAACTGGCCCTTATTTAGGTGCACAGCTTTCCTGTGATTATTCATAAAGCACTTTCATATTCATAATCTTAATTGATCGAATTTTCACTGCCTTTGGAAATGATCTTGGAGGCATCATTACTCCCATTTTGTAGTGAGAAAAGTAAGATCTACCGAGACAGCTGGCTTGCTCTAGGTTTTGCAGTAAAGTGCAGTTGGGAACAGACCTTGGTTTCCTGTCTCCTGGCCCCCGTATCCCTTGTACTCCTTGCTTCTGGCAGGGTCTACCCTTCGGCATCTTCTAGGAGAAACCTCATTATAGCCAGGTTTCTTAGTATTCAAGAAACTAAATCTTCTTGGATGAGCCCAGGGCAGACCACCTTCTATCCTGAATTTGGTTTTGTGTCAAATGGTGTTAGAACACAGTCCGTGATCAACTGTGGGCTTCACTCTACAGACACCATTTCAGAGAAAATGAGTGTGTGGATGGAAAACAGTATATTTCATCCTGGGATAAGATTTTTCTCTTTAAAATTGTTCCTAGGATCATGGGGAATAGAGTCCCACTACAGTACTTAACAGCACTGTGCTTGCAAATCACTGACCCGATCATTTGCAGAATCCCCATTTCAGAGAGATTTGTTCTGGTTCAGAATGAAATTCTTTATTTGGAACTCGACACATCCCAGACTCAGCTTGATCAGATTTTCAGCTACTGTCTTCATCAATCTGCCCTAAGCAGGCACTTAGGCAAGGGGAGAAGCTTTTGGTGGGCCAGAGTCCGGGACCCCAGGTGTGGTCTGGATTATGTGTGTGACTCATGTGATGTCAGGAACACCGCTTTTCTTTAAGGTGTTGGGGAGCTCAGTTTCTTCAGCTGTGTTGAGATTGGATTAATCAGTATACTTCCAACTTCTAAAGTCACGGGATTTTTTTTTTTTTTTTTTTTTTGAGAATGCTCTGGGAACCTAGCATGTATACATGGTGAAAGGGGTGGGGCGGAGGGCTCAGAGCCCCTTCATTTAATCCATTCTTGTGGCCAGGGGACCCATGTGTGGATGCTAGTGTAGAAACCACTGGATAACTTCTAAAGGCCCTTCCAGCTCCGACACTGACCTTGAGAGACCAGTAATGTCTTTGAGAGGGATTTTAAGCCCCTGAGGAGTTGCAGTGAGCGCAGAACTCAGGATGTGTAACTGGGTAGACAGGAAGAGAGGTTGTGACGGGGTAATAAAGAGGAAAATGTGGGGTGGAGGGTAGTATGGTACGGGGCACCGCACTTTACAGTTTACGAAGTATTTGCACATCCATCGTTTGTCTCTTCTGAGTTTGCCCAACCCTGTACATTCAGGCGATTACACAAGATCTCGCAGGCAGCCCCCATCCCGTTCCTGGCAGTAGAGCTCAGGAACATAAAGAGGAAGAAGAGACCATTTGAGCCTCAAGGAGCTTACCATCCACTAAAGGAAAAGGCATGTAAACAAATCACTGTCACGGGCAAACAGCAAGCCTCTAAGAGAGGTGCATGCAAACGCTGAGGAGAGCAAGAAATGCCACATTTCTCCCGGGAAGGGAAGAATGGGGTCATTCTCTGGGCCCTGAGCTCTGGCAGCTTGAGGAGACATGGCGTCCTGGGGGCGAGGGGAGGAGTCCCAGAAACCAGGCCCTGGGGTAGGGGAGCAGAGGTGAAGCCTTAAAGGTACCCTGACGGGGGAGGGCTTTGAAGGCAATGCAAAGAATCTAGAACCTGCGGCACTTGGAATCTGTTCACTAGATGAGGAAGCAGCCTCCGAGAAGTCAGGACCTTGGCCTGAGCCACCCGCGTTGGGAAGGGAGCTGCGGGGCCCCCTGAGCCCTGTGTCCTGGTGCTCCTTCTGCTACCCTGTGCTGCCTCCAGCAGGCCTGAGCAGAGGCCGGCCGCGCGCGCGTGGGAGAGGCCTCTGCGCTGTTTATCCTGTTCGCGGGGGCGGCCCTGGCCCGGAATGGAAGTGGGTGGGGTGGGGTGGGGTGGGGGCCGTGGGGGGGGGGAGGGGCCTGCCAACAAGGGCTACATTCAAGGCCTGCACTGGAGCCGGGGCGAGGAGAATGGAAAGCTACAGTCTGACTGAGCGGCCAGCCTTGGCAAGGCGGCCGGGGCCTTATAAGGAAATGTTGTTCTCTCTGAGCCAGTGGGGCTGGGACGGAGCCCTGGGCCCACAGGACAGAGCTGCCCTTGTGGTGTAGGCCGGGGGTGCCAGCCGCCCCTGCGCTGGGAGCCTGCGCTCTCAATGGGCCACTTCTGCGGGCTCAGCATTCCCTCGCAGCCCCCGCGCATGAGGGGGCCCCCACCCCCTCCACGCCCTCCCACTCCCCAGCGTCCTGGGCTGATTGGAGGAAAGGAAAAAAACAAAACAAAACAAAGACTTGGCCAGATCCCAGGCCTCATTGCTGTTTGATGCCGAATTCCCCAGAACGGCAGGCTCAAGTCAAATTCTCTTTCCCCTGAAGGAATCTTGAGTAAAGGGATCTCTCTTTGCCCTCTTTCCCTTCCCTGCACCCTTGTCTGTCTCCTCCTCCTTGTGACCACAGAACACGCAGGGCTGGGCCCTGTACTGTGCAGGAAGGCAGGATCTGAGACCCAGCAAAGGAAGACATCCGCGGGAGGGCAAGGGCCTCTGGGGCCGCCCTCGGAGGAGAAGGGCGACTCTCTTCACCCTCGTTACCTGGTTCTGGGGGGCCAGAGGGCCTGAGAGACACAGCAGAGCCAGAGGAAAAACCCAGCCAGCCCAGGAAGCAACAACAGAAGAGAGTGTCAGCATTAGTCAGCTCCTGGAAGGAGCGCCTTTCCACAGCATGCCATGAGGGCTAATTTAAAGCATTGATCCCTCAGGGATGTCTCTGAACCCGAGATTAGGGTAGGAGCAGGAAAAGATGCTTAGTGTGGCCTTTTGCTTTGCCTATTCATAGACTCACAGATACACGAAACCCTGGAGTTAGGAGGGAGCAGGTCAGCCAACCCGGCTCCGCACCTGGAACAAATGTGGCAGACTTTCAACCAGCCTGTGCTCTCCCAGCGACTGTGAACTTGCTCCCTCCAGTCAGTCTCCAGTATCTACAGGTGACCCCCTGCGTGTCAGCCGTGAAGAGCCACCCTGAGGACACGGTCCAGGGCAAAGTTCTGAGAGGCACACGATGAGCCAAATACAAAGGAGAAAGTAATACATCCTAGCAAAAACACAAAGATGCTCTGAAGAGTTGTTATGAGGGAGAAATTCCTCGTGACTAGATGTACAGAGCGGTGGACAAGAAAAGGTCTTGTTGAAGAGATGGCATTTGGGGTGAAGAAAAGCTGAGTTCACAGAGTGACATTTGAGAGCCCGGAAAACGGGGGAGTGTCTGGCACGAGCCAGCCTGGGATGGTGGCAAAGCTAGGTGCTTGTTGGGTACCTGCAGGGAGACGGGCATGACTAGGTGTGCACAGCTGGGAGACGAGGGAGTTAAGGTTGGCAGATGGGTAAGCACCAGAGTTTGGAGGCTCAGGATGCCAGAGGGAGAAGGAGATTCAAGTGCAAGACAGCCAGGAGCCTCCGAAGGTTTGAGCATCCGAGAGCTGTGACCAGGGCAGTGACTCTGGCAGTGGGACCTGGGAGCAGGTGCAGCAGGAACCGGAGGGAGAGGCATCCTTTTCTAGCTTCACTTCCCAAAAAAGTGCTCCTTCCCCAAGCAGAGCTCTGGGTGGGCCACATTCCCCTTCCCAGGGTCTGGAGGCCCAGCTCTCCCTGCTGCTACCTAGATCCCAGAATGTCAAGTGCTGCTGGGGCTTAGTGGTGCCTTTTGGAACAACCAGTGACCATTCCCCCAGGGGAGGATCAGGCCTGGCGTTTTGGTTCGTTTCTCTTTTTGAGTTGACGCTTTTTGTTCACAAAGTCATTCTGTTCAGATGGGGTTAAGAAACCTAATCCCTAGTGGTTTTTGGCAGAAAGTTATCAAAGAACACCCTGGGTTAATAGGCAAAGACGCCGCGATGCCATCACAGCTCCAAGAGTCTGGCCTTCTTTGGGCATCCACTGTTTGCACACTTGTGCTTGTCTCAACGCTGCTAATAGCCCTGTGGCCGCCTCCCTGTTCTCCCTTCTATTACTTCCTTCCCTTCCTTTCAAGGCCTGTGTCCACGGAGGCACCATGGCACCAAGGGGGCCAGAGTCTCTGTTGGGAGGAGAGCAGGAGTCGCCCCGCTGGTGGGGAGCCTGAGGCCATCTGGTCCTGGGCTCCGAGGCAGGACTATGAAGGGCCCGAGCTCCCTCCTGTGCCTGGTTCCTGCCTCCCCGTCTTGAGGGCTGAACTGGAGGAACCAAGGCTCTGACTCTCGGTAGCTTCCCACCAAGTTTCCCTTGGGGCTGCAAGGCAGACAGGGAGCCTGGGGGCCTCAGAGAGAGTGTTAGTCTGGGATATCCAATAGATAGGGCTCATTTTGAACTTGTGTTTGAGGATCATGAATTGATTTCTTCCCTTTTCAGGGCACATGAGAGCGTTTTATAGTGAGGTATCTTCTTGACTCTACAGTGAATTTCAAATAACAAACTTAGATGATGGCGAGGGTCCTGGTAAATGAAGCAGGACTCTCCCTGTACCTTCTAATTTTTTATCACTTCAATCATTGGGTGGGCTCAGTCTTCAGTTCCGAGAAATGTCATGAGCAGATCTCTGCAGATTTTCTTTTTATTTAATTTTACCTAACCATTCATATTTGCCCATTTATTTGATTTGGTAACGAGTGGTTCAAAAACATAGGGAAGTATAAAGGGAAGGTCATCCAAGTTTCCCTCTGACTCTTTCCCCAGTTACCCTGCTATCCTCCCCCAAAGCAGCCCGAGTTACTATTTTCCTGTGTATCCTTCTCCTCTGTGATGCTTTTACGGAAACGCTTATCAAGGACTTTCCTCGTCCGGGACACATAGCTGATTCAGAAGGAGGCAAGCCTGTTCAAACAAAATCCTCAAGGGACAGTTGCTCTCCCAGGCTTGCTGGCTTGGGATACTGACCCTGATTCTAGATGCCAGATAGACCTCACCTGATCCAGGTGTCTGTAGAGTGATCCCTGCTGTCCTTGAGCCCAGCCCTTCATGACAAAGTGCTAAGGTGCCTGAACACACTCTCTGGAATGAGATTTAAGTTACCGTCCCCTGCATGATCTTATAGAAAATGAAACCTTTAGGGACTGTGTTGTGAGTTCAGGAGCGAGAGGAGGAAGGCTCTAAGGGGGATCTGGCACACAGGTTGCTAAGGCTCAAGAAGGAGTCTCTGTGGGGTTAGCATCCTCTTCCTTGAGCCATGCCTTTCTGATTTCTCATGCTCTGATTCTGAACTGAAATGCCCATCACTTGCTCACCTTGGGACTGAGAGCTCCTCTAACGTACAGCGGCTCGCAGATCACACAGGGACTTGGTCTTGTTCACTTATCATGCAGGAGCACTGTCTTGTTCACGGATGGTGCTGGAGCTGCGTTTTCCCAGTGAGGATTCATCAGTTGTGGCAGCTCGGCTCTCTGCATGCTGGTTGCTGGGAAGGGTTGTAAAGCCTCTTTGGTGGGAAGAGTCTCTTCCTGATCAGAGTCCACACCTGCATTTGTAAGCACAGTGACAGTATCATTAAACATCCGCCCAGGCCGTGGCAGCCTGGAACATTATTGTTTGGCCACTTCTTGCCCAGTATCATGTGGGTTTCACTTGCAGAAGGATCTACATGGTAAGTGAGATAGGAACAAGTCAGCACAAACAGAGCCGTAAATATCTTGATGTATGAAATCTAGCTGGGTAGGGAAAGCAGGTGTAGATAAACAGCTGGATAAGAATACAGGTTTGAACCTACTGAAATACTAAGAAGATAGTCTATAAAAGATAATATTAAAGAAAAAGTTACCTGTGACCCTTTTGTCTTTTGTAACCATTTTTATTTTTCATGGCCCCTCAATCTTCTTGTCCACACTCCATGCACATTTCTATGTAGCTGCGATCCTCTTGCAAACGCTATTCACAATCTGTGTTTTTGTTTAATATTATAGGCACTTGCTGTATTGCTTCAATCTTTATTTTATGGCTACAGAAATGCCATTGTGGTGATTCACAATATATTTCTTGCTTTTACCTATTGTTGCAATTTTACGTCTCCAGCTGCTTAGTGTTATGGATAATTTTGTAAAGAACATTTGCAAATGTTATTTAGCTTTGTGCTTTTGTTGATTTCTTTAGAATCAGATTCAAGAAGGGAGATGACTTGGCCAAAGGGTACGGACCCCCTTATGAGGAGCAGCATTCCTTCTGGTTCAAAGCCAACTGTGTCAGACAGAGATCTCCGCCTCATACTGATGCGACTGGCTTGGTGCTCTCAGCCAGTAAATAGCATGTCACCTGGCAACTGAGCAGAAGAGCAGAGGCTTACTAGGTCCAGAGAGAGATCTCTTACTGCACAAGTTCTCTATGTTGGATGGCAGAATATATCTGGGGGCCATTCTAGGGGTCTGCCTTATTTGCAAAGGTTGTTCATTTGTGGATGCCATCTAGGGACCTTTGAACTAAAAATCGGGAGCAAAAGCCAACCAGTGCTGAGCTCCCAGTTCTTATCCTGTGGCTGTAGGGGATGAGGGCTGCAGGAGGCATGAGGGTACAAGTCACTCTATTCTTAGTGCAAGGACACCGTGGCCTCATCAGTGGCGCTGACCCTGGGCACAGGCCTCATGGCAGGGGCCCAATTCTGTGCAATGTCATTGTCAGCCAAGTTCCTTGGGATATGATTAAACTTGACCCAAACCCCAGTGCCAAGCCTTGTGAGAACCTTGAATTCAGAGCCCCATTTCCACAGGTGCCCACAGATGGGTCATAGTGCCCCAGCCCACAGCGCCTCCTCTGAGCGTGTAATCCAGCTCTGCCCCATGCAATTCAAGGAGCAAAGCCCAGCTCCTTCCCTGGTCTTCACAAAAAGCCCTTTGCACCCAGGACTTTGTGAGCTTGGGAACCTTACTCAAGACAGAGGGCCTCGAGGAGGAGTCCCATCATAGACTAGACAGACTTTTGCTTTCTTGACACCGACTCCCAACTCTTTTTCTCAGCCTCATAATCCTGAGCAATAAGCAAGTGATTTCCCCCAGTCCTCCTCAGGGAAGTGCCCCCATATTCAAGCCACTTCTATGCCCATGCAGGTAGGAATCTTCTCCAAGTAAATGCATATCCCTCCCTAAAGGAATTCTGGCAGGTAGGTCTCCATCCGCTATCAATAACCATGCCCTTACAGGAAGGTGAAGGTGGCTGGTGGGGAGGGTTTTGTTTTTTTCTGGTTTTTTGTTTTTTTTTTTCAGTGAAATAAAAGTTTCCACAATGACCAGTGGCGTGCAGAGTCCTTGCAGATAATCCACTGAGGCCTCCCGGTGACCCTGACAAACGGCAGTTGGACGACCTTATTATCCTGCGTCACAGGTAAGGAGACCATGGCCCAGAGAGGGCATGATGTCCATTGGGTAGACATTAGGGGCCCTTGTTCTGTGCCTGCCTTCCCAGAGTGCAACGGGAGGGGCCCGGGACTCCTTAGGACCCCAGCAGCCAGCCCTCAGTTAAAACTGGATCAAGCGTGTGATAGGACCAGTGTGGTCCATCCACACACCGGAATATGACTCAGCTGTGAAAAGGAACGGAGTGCTGACTCACGGATCTCAGACACATTAAACTAAGTGCAAGAAGCCAGACCGCACGGGTCACACACTCTATGATTCCATTTATACGCAATGTGCACACAAGACAAATCCACGGAGATAGAAAGCAGGCTGGCGCTTGCCAGTCTGGGGGGAGAGAGAGAAATGGGGAGTGACCGCTTAATAGGGACAGGGTTTTCTTTCGGGGTGATGAAAATACCTCAGAACCGGATAGAGGCAATGGTGGAAACACATTGTGATATACTGTTACTAAAGTGTAGACCTTAAAAGTGTTCATTTTATGTTAGGTGACTTCCACTTCAATTAAAAAAAAAAAAAAAAGGAAAACCATATCAGTACACAACACCAGGCATGCATTTACCCTCCCTGTGTGATCTCCTTCCTTGCCTGGTTCCAGGTCATGCTGTTCCCTCACTGGACAGGGAACGAAAATGTGCCGACCCAGCTCTCAATGTTGTCACATATTAGCTGTGTGGCCTTGAGTAGTTCATGCCTCTCTCTGGGAGTTAGCTTCCCAATCCGCACGATGAGGAGATTGACCCAGATTTTAGCCCACGTCCCTTCTAGCAATGGCCTTCTGGGATCTTGAGGACAGAAAGAGGGATGAAATTTGTTGAGGGTGGAGAGGCGCTCTCTGAGTTTCTTTTGAACCGTTTCCTTCTCAGCTAGCGGGCTGTAGTGACTTTTAATTTCCTCTGTCCCCAGGCACGGGAGAAGCAGTCACACAGATAATAGCTTTGACTTCTGACCTGGCTGGCACCGCTGGGGCTCCCACCATGCTTGGTTGAGCAACGTGAGCCCCTTGGTAATCCTGTTAAGCCACCGGGGCCATGAGTCATTTCAATACCACCCAAACACCTTCTTGTCGTGTCCGGGCAAGGAGAGGAGCTCCAGCCAGAACATTAAGACTTGACCTGCAGCAACATTCTAAACATAAATTGGAGTTTTAATTGGGTTGCGACTTGGAAACCCATCACACCTAAATCAGCGCTCGGAGAGCTCAAGCTGTACTCTTTTGTTCACTTATTACCCCTTTTCTGAGCCCATGGAGCATTGTGCTAAGCTTCAGGGATGCATACATACATACATACATACATACATACATACATACATACATACATCATGGCCACTGTTTTCAAGGAGTTCGGTGTCTCCTGGGAAAGACAGACTGGTAAACAGAAGGGAAATGTAACACTGCAAGAGTGGCAAAATAAGAATGTGAGGGGCACCTGGGTGGCTCAGTGGGTTAAAGCCTCTGCCTTCGGCTCAGGTCATGATCCCGGGGTCCTGGGATCGAGCCCCGTATCGGGCTCTCTGCTCAGCGGGGAGCCTGCTTCCTCCTCTCTCTCTGTCTGCTTCTCTGCCTACTTGTGATCTCTGTCTGTCAAATAAATAAATTTAAAAAAAAAATTAAAAAAAAAAAAAAAAAGAATGTGACACAGGTCAATAGGCAGTCCGGAGAAGGGAAGCATTACCTCTGGGGGTGGAGACCGCAGGGCTGGGGTGGAGGGTCAAGGAAATCTTGGGATGCTGTCATACCTGGGCTGGCTTTTGAACATTCCAGTGGTGTTCCAAGGGGGTGTGGTGTTTAAAGTGGTCTTCCTGGGTGAGGACAAATGTTCTATCCCTGTAGATGTTTGCTAGTAGTAAGGGACAATAAAAAGAAGGCTAAATTTTGGTTAGCTTATTACTGATTTAAAAGTCCTACAAACAATGTTCCCCCTTATTGCCTAGACTGGACTAGATTGCGCCCCCCTACCCCCCAACTACTACCTGGCATACAAAATAGGGAAGGGCATTCAAAGCAGCAGGAACAGCATATGCAAAATCTTGCAAGTGTGAAATTTCTGAAAGTATTAATAGAACAGCAAGCGATCAGTCCAAAGGGGCGTGGGATATTTGGAGAAGAGCCAAAGAAGAAGTGAAAATGAAGCCTCATTCCTTGAGGGCCCACGATATTGTGTTAAGTCTGGGTTTTCTTCTAGAATGCAATGGAGAGCCAGAGAGGGCTGTAAGCAGGAGTGTGATGTAATCAACCCTGTTGTTGAGGTAACATTCGACAGCTGAGGATAGATGGAATGGGAAAGAGCAAGGAGGAAGGAGACTAGTCAGGAGGCCCTTGCTGTCACCTGGGAGAGAGGGGATGAGGACTCTAGCAAAGCTGGGACAAGCAGGTGGGAAGCAGAGGATGAGCTCAAGAGATATGGAGAAGTTAAACTCCATAGGCTTCAAGTGTGATCAGAGGTATGGGTGGGAGAAGGAAAGTCTAAGTGGTGACTTGTGCTTCTCATTCCCAGTAATTTTGTCAGAGTTGGAGGGAAGTTTAAGAGCGTCCACTCAACAGATGTGGCCCAGGGAAGTGCAAGATATTTACTATTCAACCTGCTGAGCTGGAAGCAGAGTTAGCTCGGGGTCAAGTGCAAGATATTTATTATTCAACCTGCTGAGCTGGAAGCAGAGTTAGCTCGGGGTCCCAGTTTTCTAAAACCCCAGCCCACCAGGGCGCTCTCTGCGACTGTGGCTGCCCCCCTCCTGCCTTGACCCTGCCCTGCACCCCACCTCTGCTGCCTGAGGGCAGCACTGGACAGAGGAGGCCTCAGTTCCTGCCCTTACACCATCCTCAAAGCAGTGACCACCGGGGACTAGGGCGGGGGGGTTTGCTTTCTCATTTCCGAATGGAAGGCCTGCTGCTGTGAACTTCTCCAGTTTCTTCTCTTCCTTTTCACTTTTTATTTTGCTGCGTTCCTTTGCCAGTTCCTCCTGTTTTACATACGTTAGGCCCACCTCACTCATTTGTGTGTACCTCCTTGGACCTGAGGGGCGTTTTCGCCCAGGAGTCCCTGGCTTAGATCTCCCCTGAGGCCCCTATATCTTGTTTCCAACAGTTGGGGCTTGTCTCGTCTCTCCTGTTGTCTCGTTTCTCCTGGGGCTGGGCCACAACACTTCTTGGGCTCAAAGCCTGCCTCCTTCTCTTTCCTCGCTCTCCTTGGATTCTCTGCCCCTGGAGTGAAGTCACCCAGTGTGGGTGTGTGCATCTGTCACTGTGTCTGCTGGGTCCAGGCTTGGCTCTGGTCATATTTTTTTTTTTTCAGAAGAAAAGGGCCTGTGATCTGGGAAGGCAGGGTCCTTGGCGTGGACGAGCCCACCTTGCCTGCTCTTTTGGGGTCTCATAGTGTCGTGGGTCAGGCACGTCAGGGGCAGAACTCCAGGAGAGGAAGAAGTTCAGGTAGACTTCCCTGTCAAACCCTCTCCCTCCATCTTCCTCTCCTCCCTTCCCAAGTGGCAGGAGACTCAGAATTGCAGGGGAAGAGTTGAGGATACTCAGAGGCCCTGGGGCCACACTTCCCGCCAATGCTTCCCCCCCCCCACCCCCCCCCACCGCCGTAGCTTTCCTGCCCTTCAGGCTCTTAGCCCTCATTTGAACACCTCGTATGCCTCATGTGTAACTGTGGAGGGCAGCTTGTCCTGCGCTAGCTCAGAACTATCTTCCTCATGATGATGAAAGCTGCCCTCTTGTAACTCCCAGGGACAGGTCTGCTGAGAAGGTGGTACCCCTTCCCTCCCCTTCAAGATGGTCTCCCTAATACGAAGAAAACATCATCTATTCCACCCCTTCCTACTCCTTTCTTTTCTGCAGATTATCATATCTCCTATGTCATATCATCGCCACGTCCTTAGGACATGGTGCCTCCAAAAGGTGGCGATTCCAGGTAACGGGTTCACTGACCTATGGGACCAACAAACCAACTGGAAATGCCGGGGACCTAACACAGAGGAGGTTTCTTGATCCTTTAAATAACCATCCCTGGTCAGTCCATGCTGACTTGGGGTCCCAGGTCCCAGCTCACTGGGATCTGCCCCCTCCCCCAGGCAGCCAGTGGACACTGTTCCTCCTGCTGTCTGGCCTGGCACAGGAGGCTGGAAAAGGCAGTGAGCCCAGCCTGGAAGAGACTCTTAGGCCCGTCTTTATCCCACTGGTGAGAATCAGGCCTGTCATATCATCTCACGCTAACATGAACTGGACAATCCAGTCCCTGGCTGGTCTGCTGCCCCTTGGAGACAGCTGTGCACAGGGAGGGCACCTTTGCAGGGAAGCAGGCCATGCCTGCCAACCGGCACAACTTCTCCACCTCCCGCGTCTGAGCCGCCAGCATGGGGCAGATGTTAGAGGCTGGGGATAGGGCTCCCCCTTGTTTCTAAATCTGAAGATTTAGAAAGGCACCCCTTCTGGGTCTGTGGCCATAGCTGTAGAACACCTGGATTATGATTGGCTTCACATTCTCTTGAAATTGAATCACTTTTTATTGTAGCTTCCCCTGAATAATAGTATCTGGGAAGTCATGGTTTTGATGTGCTAATTATATTTTTCCAATAGACTGATATACTCGAAAATAAATTTATAATTATTCTAATAAGATCATATGTACGTAGACCCTCCCCCTCCCCCCCAGTACTTGCACACACTGGTGGTATGCACTGTGCTTTGTGGAAGATACTGGGACTGAGTCTGGATAACACCCTCCGTGATGTGGCCCCTGCCCGTCTCTCCACCTCACGTTCTGCCCCTTCCCTGAGGCTCACAGCCCTCAAGGTGCACGGACTTTTTTGTTCCTCAAACCTGCCAAAGCGATTCCTACCCCAGAGCCTTTGTGCTGGCTGCGCTGTCTCCAAGCAACACTTCCCGCATGCGGATGGCTCTTTCTGGACGGATGGCTCTTTCTGGATGTTAATGTCCATCTATCTGATCTAGTGGTCTGACACCACACCCCACCCCACCCCACACAGCCATTCCTCTCTGTCCCTTGGAAGCAATTTCCAAGGTCTGACATGGTCTGTTTGTTTGCCTGCTGATTTATTATTTCTCTGTGCTAAGTAAAATGTAAGCTCTGCAAAAACACAGGCTTTGCCTACACTGTTTAGTCCACTATCCCAGCACTTAGCACAGGGCCTGGCCCATAATGCATGCTCTAAAAATACTCGTTAAATGAATGAAAACTGTAGAGAACTGATACTTAGGTCACTAGTCAAATGATTAAAAGATAGTTTTATTAGTTGCTTGGTAATTTCTTTTTTTCTTTTTCCTTTTTTAAAAGATTTTATTTATTGGAAAGGGAGAGAGAATGAGAGTGAGTGAGTGAGCATGAGAAGAGCAGAGGGAGAAATAGCCCCCCCGATGAGCAGGAAGCCCCATGTGGGACTTGATCCTGGGACCCAAGGATCATGACCTGAGCTGAAGGTAGTCGCTCAAACAACTGAGCCACCCAATAGCCCTGCTTGGTAATTTTTAAGAAGCAACTGGTCAACTGCTGAAGGGGGCAGCGTGGAAGTGTGGCTACTGGGGGCATCCGGCTCCATCCCTGCAATTCACAGGGACATAGGCACCTGAGTGGCTCACCCAGCCACAGGAGCTGGCCAACGGAGAGCAGGAGGGTCAGAGCCACCTCTAGAAGAGGTGAGCAGACAATGGTCCAAGGACCAGTCATCCCAGCCTTAGGCCACAAGTAGCCACACTGGCCCAGAGATTGCCCACGGGGAACACGGTGGGAGCTAGAGGTGGGATGGAGTAAAAGTAAGGGATGTCGAAACACCTAAAAGTGTCCAATCCATACCTTGAAATGGGAACTTAGAAGAAAAGTAAAAACTCCCTCACTCATGAAGAGGATGGACATGGTTTTCCTTACAAAAGGATTCAGTCCCCAAAAGAAATCCAAGACAAGGTTAAAAGCCAATGTTTCCCATTTCCCTCTCTCTCCAGAAGTACAACTGTCATGGATGCCATCATCTACCACCCTGACCCCTGCTTCAGAACAGAGGCACTCTTTCCAGCCACTCAGTATTGCTGGGATCACAGCTGAGTCTCTTCCCAGGGATCGTCTTGCCTTACTTGGGCCAACACCTCCACCCTGGGGGGCGTTCATATTCAGTGTCTAGATGATATGGGGTACAAAGGCCTGTCCTTTGCCTCAATCGAGGGTGGTTCTGAAGGGCCATGCCAGCTCCCGACCAAGCTTGCTCCCTTCACGTTCCAAGTAAACTCCCTGCTCACAAAGTCTGAGAGTCTGTCTCCCAGGGAAACGTAGACATATGTAAAACCCTAGTGGGCTGTGTCCTCCACCATCAGTCGCCATATCACTGACACGAGAACTGATTTCCCACCAAAGACTTGTATTAGATTTGCTTCCTGTACTTGAAATTGAGACAAATCATATCCAAATAAATGACATGTTGGACACCTGAAAGAGTGGTGGATCATTCCTTTAAAACTACTCAAGACAATAAAAGTTAAAATTAAAGGAAGGCCGTGAAAATAGCCACTGTAAAGTCATATTCGTGTGGCAGTTGACATTTTCCAAATCTGTTTCACATGAAGCACTTGACCCTGTTTCTGTGCTTCTCCATTTGCTTGGCCTCACCTGTCTCCCAGAGCCCTCAACATGCTCATGGTAGAGCCCCCGACTCTCTGATCATGGCCAGCTTTCTTGGATAACCTCAGACCCCCTCACACCAGGATGGAGCTCTGGCTTGGACTCCATTATACTCAATGCATGAGCCCCGCTGTAGCACTGCAGTGACCAGGACCACATAAGCTTGTCTCTTCTCACTGTTTCTAGGTTTAAAAGATGAGTCTGATCCCAGATCCCTAGGGGCTGCCCGGAAGGGCAGGGTGATGTCACCTGAAAGTTCAAACAAGTTCATTCTCCACGGGTGGAGTTTGATCATTGAGAGAGTAGAATGGAAGGGAAATGACTATTATACCCTCGCTCCTTCTCTGTCTGCTTTCTGCCTCAACAGTGGACACAGAGCAAGGGTTCCATCAGGTCTATCCAAAGACATCTCACAAAAAAGATCACTGACTGCATTTTGTGGTGATGCTGTGGCTAGGGTGGTACTCACCTTCTTGGACTTGTTTCCCTTCTTTCTCTTTTCCCCTCACTCTTGCTACCCTGAAATTATATCACCTCCCACCACCAAGAAAGCATGCATCAGTATGTATGCTTAATGTAAGCTTTGTTTCATGTGGTTTTTCCTAGACAACCCAGGGGAAGAAGCAGACATTAACTTATTTGCTTGATTTTCACAAAAAGTCATTCTATGGGGGTAGGAATTATGACCGCCACTTTCAGGTGGGTGAACCAGAGGTAAAATGAACTACCCAAGATCAAAACTACCCACCAAGTGGTAGGTCAGGACTTAGTCTACCCATTCTGACTTCAAACTGGGTATTTATCTTACTTTGAAAGTGAATTTTCACCAAAAGTTGAGATTCAGAACCAATTAACATATTCTTTTCCCGGAAAGGAGGTATCTTGGGGTGGGCATGGAGGAAAACAATCCCCAGAAAGGAGATTGAAGAACCTCCTGCAAGGAGGCTGATGCGTTGAGATGATACACCCACGGACTCTTACCAGCTTCCACTCTCCACAGGTTCATCGTCATAAGCGCGGAGGTACCCTGAGGGTTGCGGAGAAAAACATGGCTGCCGGGTACATTAATTTCCTGAGACTGCCTTGACAAATTGCCACAAACTGGGTGGCTTAAAACAACAGAAATGTAATATTTCACAGTTCTAGAGGCCAGAAGTCTTAAATCAAAGTGTCAGCAGGGCTGTGCTCCTCTGGAGGTTCTAGGGGAGAATCTGCTCCTTGCTTCTTCCAGCTTCTGGCAATTGTCCTCAGTCCTAGATTTGTTGGCCACATCTCTCTGATTAGTATTCACCTGGCCTTCCTCCTGTGTGTCTGCCTTATCTGCTTCACCTGTCTCTTACAAGGCCACTTATAAAGGCCTTCAGGGCTCTCTTGGATAATCCAGAGAGATATCCTTGTCTCAATATCCTTAATTAAATTATGTCTGCAAAGACTCTTTTTCCAAAGAGGTAACATTTATAAATTCCAGGTGTTAGGACTTGATCTATTTGGGTGGCCATTATTCCACCTAGGACACTATATAATAGGCCACCTTGCCCGAAGACATTGGCGTGTCCTTCAACATTCATGAAAACAGTTTCTAGTGTTCCTTTGCATGATACTATTTGCCTCATGGGCTGGCACCAAGGAGTCTGGGCTGCAGAGGTAGCTGACAATGACGATGTCTGCACATCGGGCAGTGAGCTAGGGTGGGGTAGGGGGCACCAGAACTGAATTTACCCTCCGGGTCCTTTCAGCCATTGGTATGGGAGAAGTCTGTGTCTCCAGTGTTTTCTGGCTGGTGTCCCCACCATTCCCCTGCTGCAGGGATCACAGAGGATGCTGGGCTGCTGTGCTTATGTTTGAGTTTTCAGTTACTCAATCTGCCAGTCACCCTGATCTAATATTTACGTTTTGCAGAACTGTCTCATGGCAAGTTTGGGAGAAGAAAATTCGCCTAGTCATAAATATTTTGCAGTACTTGGCTTCGCTGCACTTCGGCCAGCGATGTTGAAAATGGGGTCAGGTGCCGCCCTGAGGTGACCAATAGATGTGCCTCTTGAGCAGTCTTCTGGCACAGTCGTCTTCCTTGGTCGCCCCTGGAGTTCATGGAGGTACTGAAAGGAAAAGGAGAACAACTGGGCCTGACTGGGGGGCCAGATGCCCTTGGAAGAAAGGTGTAGCCAATACCAACGTCCTTCCTTTGTTTATTCTTCCTCCCCATCGTCCTCCAGGGCCTCGTCCACATTTGTGAATTACCATCTTTTTCTTCAAGTTCCCTTCACAATTCCCGTCTCCTTGCTTGCAGGAGTCAGCATCATTTCCAGTTTCTAGAAAATGAAGGCACTTGGATTCCCACACCTACCCGGGCCCCGTGACCTGCCTCATACCCTTCCTCCTCTCTTTTTCTTAGAGCCACTCAAAGTCAGGTCTTCCACTGACACAGAGGTTCAGCCTTTCCTGTGTGCTCAGGGTCTTCTTCCCAAAATTAGTCCTCCCTCTTTTCATCAATAGTGTTACTGTTGACATATATCTCATATCCCATAAACTCCCTCTTTTGAGGTTTAAAGCCAGTGTTTTTTAGTCTATCAATCAAGTTCTGCACTGATCAGCACCGTTTAATCCTATAATATCTTCTCTTCTTTTTTAGAAAGAGAGAGAGAGAATCTCAAACAGACTCCCTGCTGAGTGCAGAGCCGGTTGGGGGCTCAATTCCTCCACCCTGAGATCATGACCTGAGCCAAAATCAACCAACTGAGACTCCCAGGTGCCCCTAATCCTATAACACCATTATCATCATAAGAAGAAAGCCCAACCCATTAGTAGTCAATGGTCCTTTGCATTTCCCACCCTTACCCTACACTCCCCACCTCTGGATAACCACCTACCTCTTTTCTGTCTCTGTAGTGTTTCCTATTCTAGATAGTTCCTAGACTCCCACAACTGGTGATCTTTTTGAAGTGGCTTCTTTCAGTCAGCATGACATTTGCAAGGTTTACTCAGTGTTGCAGGTAGCATGTATCAGATTTCATTCCTTTTTATGGATGGGTAACAGTGGACTATATTTGTTTATCCACGCATCAGTATGTGGAATTTGAGTTGTTTCTACTTTGGGCTGTTATAAATAACAATGCCATGAACATTCATGAATGAGTTTTTGTGTGGACATATGTTTTCAGTTCTCTTGGGGATATACCTAGGAGTGGAGTTGTGGGGTCATATGGTAATCCTATATTAACATTTTGAGGAACTGCTACACTGTTTTCCAAAGCAACTACACCATTTTACTCCCCATCAGTAATACATAAGGGTTTAAATTTCTCCACATGCTCACTGACATTCATCTTTTTAATTTTCCCATGCTGCTAGGTGAGTAATGGTATCTCAGTGTATTTGTTATTTGCAGTTCCCTACTGACTAATGATATCGAACATCTTCTTATGAGCTTATTGGTTATATGTAAGTCCTCTATAGAGAAATGTCTATTCAGATGCTTTGCTCAATTTAAAGTCTGTCTTTATCTTTTTATTATTGAGTTGTTGGGTATATATATATTTTATATATATATTATATATTGCTTGGATTTATTATATTACATATTTTAGATATCAGTCCTTTGTCAGATACATGATTTGCAAATATTTTCTCCCATTCTGTGGATTACTTTTTTACTTTCTTGTCTTTTCACGTTTGTTTTCTCGTACTTCTAAAAGCAGTTTTAAAATTTGATGAAGTCCAATCTATCTATTTTTGTTTTTTGTTGTTTGTGCTTTTACTGTCCTGAGGAGTCATTGCTTAATCCAATATTACAAAAATTTACTTTTATATTTCTTCTAAGAGTTTTAGAGTTTTTCTCTTATCTTTGGGTATAGGATCCACTTTGGTTTAATTTTTTTTTATATAGTATACATTAGGAGTCCAAAATTATTCTTTCATGTGTGGATATCCCATTGCCCCAAACTTTTTTTGTTGAAAAAGCTATTCTTTCCCCGTTTGATTTGTCCTGATGCTCTTGTTAAAAATCAATTGATCATAAATACAAGGCATTATTATGTCTAGGTTCTCAAATGTGTTGTTGTCTTGTTTATGGCAATATATACTATCTTGATTACTACAGCTTTGTAGTGGAGTTTTGAAATCAGGACATATGAATTCTCCCACTTTGTTCTTTTTCAAAATCATTTTGGTTATTCTGGGTCTCTTGCATTTCTGTAAGAATATTAAGATCAACTGTCGATTAGTGCAAAAAAGCTAGCTGGGATTCTTCTGGTAGGCAGGGGTTGCATTGAGTCTGTAGAACAGTTTGGTTGGTATTTCCCTCTTAATATTCAGTCTTTGAATCCAGTAATACAAAATGTCTTTTCATTTATTTAGATCTTTTAAAATTTCTTTTAACAATGTTTAAAAGTCTTACACTTTTGTTAAATTCTTTCCTAAGTATTTTATTCTTTTTAATATTAAAATAGAATTGTTTTCTTAATTTTATTTTTGGATTTTTCATTGCTAGCCGGTAAAAGTTTAACTGATTTTTGTGTATTGACTTCATATCCTACAACTTCGCTAAACTTGTTATTAGTTCTAACAGTATTTTGGTGGATTACTTCGGTTTTTCATTAAATAAGATCATGTCATCAATGACTAGAGATAGCTTTACTTCTTCCTTTTCAAACTGGATGTGTTTTCTTTATTTATTTTTTTGCCTAGTTTTCTCAGCTAAAATCTCTAGTGCTACATTGAGTAGAAATGATGAGTGGATGTCCTTGTCTTATTCCTCAAGTTAGGAAGGAAGCTTTTGGTCTTTGACCAAAAAGTATGATTCTATTAACTGTGGGCATTCATAGATGCTCTTCATCAGGTTGGGGAAGTTCTCTTCTATTCCCAATTTGTTAACGGTTTTTATCATGAAGTGGCGCTAGTTTTTGCTGAGTGCTTTTTCTGTGTATATTATCCTTTTTTCCCCTTATTTATTTATTTATTTGTTTGTTTATTATTAATTAATTAATTTATTTTAGAGAGGGAGACAGTGTGGGGGGAAGGGGCAGAGAGAGAGGGTGAGAGAGAATCTCAAGCAAGGCTCCACGCCCAGCGCAGAGTTCAATGTGGGGCTCCGTCTCAGGACACTGAGATCATGACCTGAACCAAAATCAAGAGCTGGATGCTGAACCTACTGGGACACCCAGGAACACTCCCCTTTGTGTTATTAATAAGGTGCATTGCTATTCATATGCTGAACTGATCTTTCATTCCTGGGATAAATCCCACTTGGTCATGGTGTATGATTTTTTTGTTTCTAGAGTCCTTTGTTTTATATCTGCCATATTTTTTTCTCTATTGATTTCTTCTCTCTAGCTGATAAATGCTCAATTTTTTTTTTCAGTAATAACAGAGAACCAAATAAACGTGTTTCATGGGTCCTATGCCCTGTCCCTAAGCCACTGCCCTATCTCTTTTCTTCTATGTTTATTCAAGTTTTGGAAAGAGTTGTCCTGTTGTTGCCTTAATACTGATTCATAACTTAACCAAAATGGAAACTTGTTGTTTTTTTAAAAAATTTATTTATTTATTTGACACAGAGAGAGAGATCACAAGTAGGCAGAGCAGCAGGCCGAGAGAGAGGAGGATGGAGGCTCCCCACCAAGTAGAGAGCCCAACACGGGGTTTGATCCCAGGACCCTGAGACAGGACCTGAGCTGAAGGCAGAGGCTTAACCCACTGAGCCACCCAGGCACCCCTGGAAACTTGTTTCATTAAGATCATGAAAGACTTTCCAACTACCAAAGTCCATAAACACTTTTTAGATCTTACTTTATTAGATTTATGTATCATTCTACAGTTTGTTTCCTGTTTTCTTCTTTTTTGAAACTTTCAAATCCCTGGTTTGATCTGTATCTTTTTTATTACAGTTTATTGTTTTCCTTTGTGGGCATTTCCCCCACTGCCTATAAATACCAGATTCCTTAAGGTCTTGTCTTTGGTGTACTTCTCTCACTTTATATCTTGTCTGGGAAGTCTCATAGATGCTCATCATTTTTATTATCATCTGCATGCTGAGGAATAATGAATCTTTACCTTTTCTCAGATCCAGCCAGGTATATCTCAACACCTGGACATCACTATTTGAAAGTGCCACATGTTCCTTATATCCAAGAAGTCAAAATAAAACTCCAAAGTCTTTTTATCCTGCCCAACCTGTTCTTCTTCTAGCATGAAGCAAATTTCTGGGATTTAGGAAAATTTAAGCATCATTCTAAGTGAGGTGAGAATTGACTCAGTTTACCAAGACAGGTGACAATCCTACCTTTTCATTGCTGTGAAATGCTGTGTAGTAGGAAGAGATAATTCAACATTTTACCCTTTCCTCAGAGAACTTTTAGTCTTAACTAAGAAACAGGAAGAGATACAGATGACTGGAATCCAAGGCAGTTGAGAAAAGCAAAATAGCAAAATAGCAAAAAAAAAAAATATTTTTGATGATAGGAACTCAAAGGAGAATGAATTTGATTTTGCCTGGGAAGATGCCAAATGGAGGTAGGGAGACCTCCCAGAACTGATGACTTTTGAACTGGGACAGGAAGGTGAGTGGGACTTAGATGGGGCAGGGTGGTAGAGAACTGGCTGAGCTGTCAGGGGGGTAAAGCCAGTGTGTGCAGGGAGGAACATATGGTTTGGTGTGTCTGGTGGGAGATTGGAGGGAAGTAGCAGGTGTTTAGGTGGAGGCCCAGGATTTGAAGTGCCTTGGATGCTACTATGGAGAATTCAAGATTTTATTCCATAGACAGAAGAGACTCTCTGAAGCCGTTAAGAGGAGTAGTGACAGCATCCAAGTCACATCTTAGAGACTTTCGAAGAGTCCTATGCATCCAGTGTTTGCATGATTTTAAAATAATTACTCAGAGTCAGTGAAGTAGAAGAGGTCTTGAGTGATCACCTTGTTCTTGTTTTTGCTTTGGAAGGTGTGGTTTCTTATATTTTAAGATAAAGGGATGATGAAGTAGCATCGGACATTAACCTGCTAAAGTTTGGCCACTTCTGCACAGGAATTCTTCTTCCCCATGCTCCTCTGGCTTTGTCCCTTGCCAATACTGAAATGTGTGTCACTGTGTCCTGAAGGCAAGAGGAAAAAATATACATTAAACAAACAGGAAAAAAGGGGCACAAACAGAAACCCACCAACAGCTGTACATGGCAGGTGTACAGACTCTTCCCCAACAGCCCTCCTCCACCCCTCCATCCCGCAACGTTGCTGAGGTCAGAGAACTAGGCAAAGTGGGGCTTCCTCAGGGCACAGAACTTGAATTTCATGATCTTCCCCATGGCTGCCTTTTTGCTTCCCTAACAGGGAGACATTTCTCCTTCCTCTGCTTTCATAAGTCACTCTGGTTATCTGTGAAGTTCTCATGGCTTCTGTTCCTAGGCTACCTACAAAATCCAAGGGCAGGACTCTGTTATCCATTGCTGTATTCTTTATGGTGTCCAGTGCAGAATCCTGTGCACCCAGGTGCCTTAGAACAGTGATTAGCAAAATGTGAGCAGCCTGGAGGGATGTAAAGAACATTCTGGGGAGTGAGAAGAAAATATAAGAACTTCATTCATACATTCTTATATGACTTCATTAAGTCAACATAAGAAATGAAGCTTTATTATTCTTGAATGTATAGACTGACAGAAGTATGTACATGTAAAATATAAATAAATGTATTGGGATGAATACTTAATTTTTTTGGTAAGGTTTGATTAAAAATATTACAGATCATGTTCTAGGTTCTGCATTAATGATTGCTGTGAATTAATGATTGTTGTGTGAAGTTCTGAATTAATGATTGTTGTATTTGGTGATAAGTAGGAAAATTCATTACCAAAGAAAAGCTGGATCATTGATTTATCTATTTATTCATGCCAGCAAATGGATATGAATATTAAATAGTGCCTGTATGAGCCAGGCAATGTGTAGGCTCTGTGGGCTGTTTTGTTCAAAGATGAATATAATGTATGTGGAGGGACTTTGATGAAGTTTTAACTCCACATACTATGAGCAAGGTTATAGGGCAGTATATGGAGAAATGGATACCCTCATTGCCTCTTGGGGGGTGGAGCATTTAGGCACCACTTTCCTGAAGGACATTTTGAAAAACGTCAAAGACCTTTAAAAGTTCATACCTGGACCCAACAAGTTCACTTCTAAAACTTTATCTACAGTATAACTAAGGATTTATGCAAATACTTAACTATAAGAATAATTGTTACAGCATGATTGCTAATATTGAAAAATCAGTAACAGCCCAAATTTTCAACAACATGGGATTGCTTACATAATATGT
Organism: Enhydra lutris kenyoni; assembly: GCF_002288905.1. Lineage (NCBI taxonomy): Eukaryota > Metazoa > Chordata > Mammalia > Carnivora > Mustelidae > Enhydra > Enhydra lutris. The sequence goes on from NW_019154086.1 coordinate 4,203,698, forward strand.
GTTACTTCCATTCACATTAAAAACTTATATGCAGATACACATTTAATTACATTACAACTTACAATGTTCTAAAATTAAAATGAGTTATAGAGTATTATCTAATACACAATGGTTCTATTAATATACATGCATATAGGAAGTTATATGCTAAGTGTGCTAAGACTTTTTTTCAGTATTAGTTTTGAAATTCACGTATTGTAAAATAAAGTTCTGTGAATTTTAACTATGTGTAAGTTTGTGGAACCATTACAGCACTCAGGGCAGACAATTCTACAGCTTCAAAACACACACACACACACACACACACACACACACACACACCCTTGTGCTATTGTTTGGGGTTATACTGAAATAGCTGGCAACTGCTAATGTGTTCTTTGTTGGAATAGTTTGGCCTTTTTCCAGAATGTCATATAAATGGGATCCTATAGGATGTAACTTTTAAAAGTGGACTTCTTTCATTTAGCATAATGCCTTGAAGATGTGGTTCTAATAGTTTCTTTCTTTTATTGTGAGTAGTATTCCCTCTTTCGGCTGTACCACAGTAGTTTACTCATGCATTTGTTGAAGAACATTGGACTGTTTTCACTTTGGTGCACTATGAAGAAAGCTGCCATAAACATTTGTGCACAGATATTTCTGTAAACATATGTTTTGCTAGTTAAGTGCATGTTTTTCTTTGTAAGAACCTACCAAACTGTTTGCCTTTATATTTTTCCACCACCAAAGTATAAATGGTAGCAAGTATGGGTTATTGTCAGATTGTTTTCTGTATTGTTTTGTTTTGATCTATTTTCACCATTTTAATAGGCATATAGTGGCATCTTAATCCTGATTTTCATTTTCATTTCCTAATGGCTGATGATGTTGAACACTTCCTTATGTGTTTATTTGCCATCTGTACATCCTCTGTGATGAAGCGTCTATTCAAATCTCTTGTCCGCTTTGAAAAATCAGATGGTGTGCTTTCTTATGGTTTACTATTGAGAGCTCTTAATTTGCAACTATATTCTCCCAGTCTTTACCTTGTATTTTCATTCTCTTACTAATATCTTTCATAGAAAAAAGTTTTTATTTTAATGAAGTCTTATCCATGTATTATTTTTTTTCTTTTATGGATTTTGTTTTTGGTGTCATAACTAAGAAATCTTTGCTTACCCCAAGGTCATGAAGATTCTATCTTATTTCACTTATAAAAGTGTTACAACTTGGGACGCCTGGGTGGCTCAGTTGGTTAAGCAGCTGCCTTCGGCTCAGGTCATGATTCCAGCGTCCTGGGATCGAGTCCCACATCGGGCTCCTTGCTCGGCAGGGAGCCTGCTTCTCCCTCTGCCTCTGCCTGCCACTCTGTCTGCCTGTGCTTGCTCTCTCTCTCTCTCTCTGACAAATAAATAAACAAAATCTTTAAAAAAAAAAAAAAAAAAAGTGTTACAACTTTATAGTTTATATTTATGTCTGAGATCCATTTTCAGTTATTTTTTCTTATAAGACATGAGGTTTAAGTTGATTGATTCATATTTTTGCATATAGAAGTTCAATGATTCCAACATGAGTTTTTTTTTTTTTAAAGATTTTATTTATTTATTTGACAGACAGAGATCCCAAGTAGTCAGAGAGGCAGGCAGAGAGAGAGAGGGGGAAGCAGACTCCCTGCTGAGCAGAGAGCCCGATGTGGGGCTCGATCCCAGGACTCTGGGAACATGACCTGAGCCGAAGGCAGAGGCTTTAACCCACTGAGCCACCCAGGCACCCCCCAACATGAGTTTTTGAAAATAAATTGCCTTTGTGCCTCTGTGAAAAATCCATTAGCCATATTTGTGTGTGAGTCTGCTTATGGCCTCTCTATTCTATTCCAACGATCTCTGTGTCTATCCTTTTGCCAAAACCACATGGCCTGATTACTTTATGGTGGGTCTTGAAATCAGTAGGATGAATTCCCTAGTTATATTCTTCTTTTTCAAGTTTGTTTTGGTTATTCTAATTCCTTTGCCTTTTCATAAAAAATTTATAATAACCTTCATTGTATCTACAAAAAATAACTTGCTGGGATTTTGACTGGAATTTTATTAACTTTGTGTATCAGTTCATAAAGAATTGACATCTTAAGTATATTGAGTCTTCCAACCTGTGAGTATGGTATATCTCCCTATTTGTATTAATTTAACCAAGTTTGGGGTTTAGAATATGGTTATTTTTTTGTTTATTTATTTAGAATATGGTTATTTATTTTGTTTATTTTTTTGTTGTTATTTTTAAATTTAATTAGCAGGTCTTTCCATAGGCAATGGAGAGGGCAGATCAGAAAAATGGACTAGAGATTAGAGATGACAATTGTGGTGAGCTGCAGGGACACCCAGCTATTGGTGGGTAAGGAATTTCAGTAGACAGACATGGCATTTGGAGAGTATGGTGAAGGGTGGCTGTAGGTCAGAATCTGGAAGGAGCAAGGAAAGTTGGAGGTTCCAGCAGAAAATCTGCCAGTGATGAGACAATGTTTCATGTTGATTCAGGCAGGGTCTGAGCATCATAAGAGGTCAGGAAACACGGTCCTAGCTACTGGGAACCAGGAGGGGGACATCCAGTCTCTAGTAGGAGTGGAGATAGTTAACGAAGGCATGGGATAGATAGCAAATGCCCCAGACACTAAAACTGGAGTGCACATGGGAACGAGGCAGTGACCCAAATATGGATTCATATCACTGTGGAAGGATTGGCCAGGTATACTAAGTTCTGAGTCTTTTGAGAATCTGGACTAAGGCCCCTGAAATTCTACTTGACTATGTCCTAAACTGGTCCTAGGAATGGTATGGTGTTGATCCCAAAGATGGAATTTGAGTGGCTTCAGTTGTGAAAAGAGGAGGAATGTTAGGGTAGGAAGCCAGGTGGAGCATTGCTCATTTGTTCACTTATTCACCCAACATTCACTACATGAAAGGCATTCTTACGTTATTGCTACAATCCATGGTCATGCTGTCTCCTTGTGGAATGAGTAGATAGTATGCCTACACACGATCGAGCACACACCCTCTCTCACACACGCATGTGCTCATGTACGCATGCATGGGTGGTTGCACGGAGGAATGGCAAGCATTGGCGAAATGCCAGCTGGGAAACCCACGGTACTAAGCCTCAGGCACTAGGAGCCCTATGCATCAGTTCACAAGGTAGCCGCTAACATCAAAGAGTGTTGGGATTGTTCCAAAACTGGGGCAGAGGGTAGCTGTGACCCTGAGGTCTTGTGACACCAGAGAATAAGTTGATGCATTTCCTTGGGATTGAAAAAAATTCTAGATGGTATTTGAACAGCTGAGCCTAAGGACACAATGAATTGAACAAAGAGGGAAAGAGACATATAAAAAAAAATTAAGTAGTTCTTAATTTAGATAGCAGCATGAGTGGGGGTATTTTTTTTTTCCAGCAGGAAAGGGGATTAGCAGCTTCTTTTTAGCATCTAAGAACAAAAAAAAAACCAGCCAGTCTCTTGACTTGAACTTGCTTATTCTAAGCCCTTATCATAAAACATCACTCTCCGTGTATTGATTTCTAGCCAACGATTAACCAGATGTGACCTTAGAGCCTTGATAATAGCTGGGGAACTCACTCAACAGAGGGAAGCCTGCTAATTTATGAACAAAGCAGGTATTTACAGACCCCCTCAGCCTGGGGTGAGTACTTTTCCATCCAGGTGGCATAGGAAGTCACAAACACAGAGCTCTGATGGGTCCTTGAACGTGAGCTTGTGCTGACCATCGGGAAGGATGAGGTGGTCTAGACCTGACTGGAGATGATTTGATGCAAAAATCATGAAACCAGCCTCCTGCTGTGGAGTACTAAAATTCAGTGCCTCAGTCACCACCTAATAGGATTACTACTAATAATACCATTCACTCTTGTATACATTACGCTTTATGAAAGTTTTTTATAGCCATTATCATGGCAATATTTTTTCTGTATGATTCCATTTATAGGTTCAAAAATAAACTCAAGTAAACTATAGTGTTTAGAGATGCATATTTAGGTAGTAAAACCATATAGCAAATCAAGGAAATGATCACAATAACATCCGGGAGCAAAGACTCTAGAGGGAGAAAGCAGGTGTGATAGGGAAAGTGCGATAGGGAAGGCGCACGTGTAGTCCTTTTGGGTGTTGGTCATTTCTTCCCGTGAGTGCAGCTTGCTCAGGGATTAGCTTTGCAATAATTTGTTAAACTGTACATGTATGACCTATGCATTTTGTGCACTAATGTGTGCTTTATTTTACACACATCGAACAAGCAAAAAGTCAAGAAAGAAAGGAAGTCATTTCCTTCCTCTGTGTCCTTTGAATCATAATTGATTGTTAGTTATTGAGATTCTAGGCTAGAGAAGGCTAAAGCTATGCAACATATAAAGTGGGAATCCCTGGAGAGTACTGTGCATGAATTGACCACATTCCTTATTTAGAAAAATCTCTCCCCCTCTTTCTCTCTCACACACACACTACACACACACACACACACTACACACACACACACACACACACACACACACACACGCACATACATATAGTTCTAGTCTGAGGGTTTCATGGAACGACTAAGAGGAACGACGAAGAGGCTTCCTCAAGGTCACCAGATAATGTCAGAGTTAGAATTGGATCTTAGGAGTTCTTCATCTGATGCTCCTCATTTAGTGCTCTTGGGTGAGGATCGTATTCCACTTACAGCTTAAAACATTCCCCACATCTGCTTATTTCAGATGGAGTGGAGTGGATATCTTGGCTGATTTTGGAATTGTCTGCTGGTTTTCAAACTTTCTTTAAAAGATGGAGACTGCTTGGCTCTGTACTAGTTAGACATGTCAAAGAAAGGTTCACTTGGCATTGTGAGTTAAGCCAGTGGGAAAGATGTGCTTGATTTCCTAGTAACAACAGCGTCTTGAGAAATTAGACCCTCTTTTACATTTGAGATTAAATCTCATTATAGTATTTTCGTACACCAAATATATTATGTGTTCACCGTAAAGCGTTTAGAAAAATTCAGGAGAGATAAATAGGAAAAATAACCACCTGTAATCCCAACTGCGGACATAAACATTGTTAAACTTTGGTAAGTCTTTTGGTATGTTTGTTTAAAAAGTGTTTGCCAAACTGATATCCTAAAATACAATTTTGAAACTTGTATTAAAAAAAAAATCTTACCAGTGTATTGTGATTCTGTCTTCATATTAATAGTTCTTCTATAACACAATTTTTAAGGTCCGTGTAATATAATGTTGTGTAAGTGAGTGTATCATGTTTCTTAAAAAAATATTTCCTTTTGTTGAATATCTGTTTTTTTTCAATTACTGCTTTTGCAAATAATGTTGCAGTAAGCATCTTTGTAATTAAGTCTTTGCACATGCCCAGTGTTATTCCCTTAGAATAAATTCCTAGAGGTGAAATCACTGGGTCTGGGTCAAAGGGTGTGCACACTTTAAAGGTTTTTGTTAAATTTGCCAAATTGCCTTTCAGAAGGATTATCTCAATTTATGCTCCCCTAAGGAGTGTATAAAAGTGTTTTCCTCAGTCATGCCAATGCTAGATATTCTCATTTAAAATGTTAAAAATTTTTTTGTTTACTAGTAAGGTTCCAGTTTTTTCCTGTGTCTTTCTAGCCCTCTTGCTGCTTTAATTCTTTTAGCTCATCAAGTAAAATTGTGTGCTATCTCTTCTATAAGAGTCCTGATGATCAAACATAGATTACAGGATGAAGAAACCTCATGGGTATGTATGCACTTAAAATTTTCCACTTAAACCATGGAGAGAATCCATTATTAACGAAAAGAAGAATAGATTTTTGTCCATGTTAACACTATGGCTCTCAGCTGAGTCGCTTATTTACCTAACTAATGCCCCATTAGATGTTCCAAGCACATTCACATATTGTTAAAATACCTAACGATCATTCATAGAAATGAGAAGTCAAACAAGCCCAGAGTATCAATTTGCCAAATCCAACAAACTCCTTGGCAATGTGCTTACAAGACCCTATGGGGGACAGCAGGCATGAATAGGTTAGACAGCCCATTAGCTTATGAAAAGAGCTGTCGAAGCCATCATAATCTATCTGCCAGCATTTCACTGACATTTTTTTCTGAGCTTATGGTGATAGAAAGCTATTTCCCACATTCCTACTCAGGCACTCCGCGGAACGATGGACAGGTTAAATCCCAATAAAACAAATATTGCTACGATGCAAATCTTTCTATAACTGAAAGAATGTTAGGCCCCAGGTGGAATTCCATTTATTTCAAATATTTTTTTGATGTCATAAAATCCTAACACAACAAAATAATTGGGACAATGCTTGGGCCTACATTCTATTGGGATTTGACTTATTAGTGATAGTTTGATTAACATGGCTTCTGGAAAGAAATCTCCATTGATTAAAACAGCAGCCTGGGGGAGAGCAGCTTGGGAGAAGTATGGACTTGTTCTTAGTTATCGCCGAGGTCTAGAGGGTAGAACCGAGGTCAGTGGGTAGAAGTAACCGAGTTTGATTATAGATAATCTTAAGGAATACATTTCCAACAATCAGGGTTGTGCTAAGAAGAATGGCTGCCTTATGAGTTAGGAAACGACCCTTTACCCGTCAGCGTCGGAGCTCCCACTGGAGGAGCAGTAAGGAGTGCCAAGGAGGCATTTCCTTTATTGTAGGGCCCAGGATTTGGGTTTTCAGAACAAGTCACATGGACAGAGCTGGGGTGGGTTGTTTTACCAATGACTGTTTATTAGTAATAAGAAACATGAGTAATTTCAGGCTAATATTTTTCAAATAGCTCATTCTCTATTTTGTTTTTGAATAATAAGCTAGTCAAAGACAGATTGCCAAGGTGAAGGCCGTCATCATCTGAGTTAAGCCGTACTGCCATGTTAGATTATTTCCTCCAAATCTCGGAGGTATCAGAGACTTTCTTTCTTCCTCACAGAAGCTTCACTGTAGGCCAAATAGTTCTCCAAGGTGGCTCCCTTTCGACCAGTGGTCTACTTTAATTTTTGTGCCTCCCTTGTCTCAAGAGGGGACGTCTAGGGCCTCCATGGCAAGGGAAGACAAAGCCTGGAAGCCTCACAGAAACTCCTCTACGCCTTCACGTGGGTCACTTCCATTTACTACAGTCCATTGGTTAGAGTTACATCGTCACCCAGCCCGACTGGGCTGCAAAACTGTCCTCCTGTGTCCCCAGGAAGAGATAAGCGAAGCAGTCCTTGTGAACCTATAGTGTTATGTTTTGCCAAGGTGCCATAGATTTTCTTTACTTTCATATCTTACCTTGAGGGAAACACATTTTCTTCACCCTATCACAGAACAAACTAAAGCGTGACTTCTACTTTACTACACCAATGATTTTTTTTTTTTAAGATTTTATTTACTTATTTGACAGAGATCACAAGTAGGCAGAGAGGCAGGCAGAGAGAGAGAGAGGAGGAAGCAGGCTCCCTGCTGAGCAGAGAGCATGATCTGGGGCTCGATCCCAGGACCCTGAGATCATGACCTGAGCCGAAGGCAGAGGCTTTAACCCACTGAGCCACCCAGGCGCCCTCCAATGGCTGGTTTTAAGTAGCTTTAGCAGTTAACTTGCTCCACTGTTGTAAAAAGTTTGTTCTATCTGAGAAGTTGGGGTATGTATTCTCCATGACATCCAGACCCTCTCTCCTGAAGCAGTACTTATCTGGAATAAAGTTACCAAAGATGGTTTCTGAGCCTCTTGAGTAATCCTCATGTTTTTCTGACTTTCAGCTCTGGATCCCTCTGTGCTGGGTCTCCTTAACACTCACTGTTGAGGAAAAGGAGTGTATTAGTTTGTTAGGGTCATTGTAACAAGGAACCACAAACTGGGGTGGGGAGTGGGGTGGGGCATAAACAACAGAAGCTTATTGTCTCATTGCTCCAAAGGCTGGGAGTCTGAGATCAGAGTGTCCCTTCTGAGGCTGTGACGGAGAGTCTGTTCCATGCCTCTCTCCTAGCCTCTGGCGATTTGCTGGCAGTCTTGGGCATTCCTTGGCTTGAAAAAGCATCTTCCTGATCTCTGCCCTCATCTTGACATGGCATTCTGCCTGTGTGTGTGTCTCTCTCCATATCCAGATTTCTCCTTTTATAAGGACACCCATAATACTGGCTAAGGACCACCCCAATGACTTAACTTCAGCTTGACGACCTCTGTCAAGACCCCATCTCCAAATAAGGTAACATTTTGAGGCAAGAGACCTGAGTTTCGACCCACTTTCCTTTTTTGAGGCTCTGTGCTTTGATCTGTTAGAAGAGGGGGTTGGGCTGGTGAACTTGGAGGTTCTAGCCTGCTCTGAGACTCCATTACATGATTGGTGACACTGTAAGGTATAAAGGCATCATGTTAGAAGAACCCATGGCTAGAAGGGTCTGTGTGGCTTTCTGGGTCCCTAATCTACTACTACGGCATGGCTTAGGTGCAAGGAAGAGAGGCCACACATTGTGGCTTACGTGCTGAGGGACTTATTTTGGCAGGCAGGTTTAAATGCAGGGTCTTTTCTCTTTCACACATATATACATATATGCACACAGCTTTGTTGTTGGGTAGGGGAGGGAGGTATTTTTAAGAGCAGAGTCTTTTATCCCCTCTTTTTTTTTTTTCCTGGAAAAAGATGAAATCATCCATTTATTCTGGACCAATTACAAGCACTAGAAAGCACAGGAGGAACAGAAAGCCTGATCACAAATAAATATACACTGGGGGAGGGGGAAACAGAGGAAACTGTTATTGATTGGCCTTGTAAAATCTGCTGCTGAATCGATAGCAATTTCTGGAAATGCCAGACATTTATTTTGTGTGGCTTGAACAGCGGAGATAATAATAAACGTACTTACGAAGTGAGTCTCTTGACACCATTTCCTTGAGCCCCTTATAACAACACACATACATAATGGGTCTGATAGCTCTACGAGACACAGTGAGCGGACTTCAGACTCACAGCCCCAGTTGCCCACCACCAGCCTCCCCTCCGTGCCAGGCACAGCATTCAAATAAGTGTCTTAAGAAAGCACGGATGACCGAGCTGCCTGAAGAGATGGGAGAGATGTCCTCATCAGCTGTGGATAGGCAGGCCGGGGTTTGTTCTGAGACTCAGAGAAGAAAACCAGATACTAAAAATGCTGGATCCTGCCTGGCTATTAGGAATTTCTGAGCCTGCCCTCTCACCTGTCCTCTATGAGCTCTGTTCAGTGTTTCTTTCTAACGATGGGCAGCTTCCCTGAAGTGGATGCCCCCTCATCCCTATCTGTCCTCTGTGGCCAGTCCCTTCTCTCTACTCCATGTGCAAGGACAATTGATAGCCTTGTCAGGGCCGTTACGTCAGAGAGAAGTCTCAGTGGTGTTACAGGAATCAGGAAGTTGCTCAATGTGCTTCCGTGTAGTCAAAATAGCTACTATTTATTGAGCACCTATTATGTGCTATGTGCTTCACACTCAGGGCCTCATTTATTTCTTCACACAGCCTTTGAGTCACTAGTATCCTTTTACCAATTTTTCTGGTAAGAAACTGGGGCTCATAAGGTTAAATATGTTACCCCAGCTCATGAAGCTATTCTGAAAGAGCTGCATTTGAACTCAGATCTGACTCTAGATTCCACATTTTTTCCTTTCTGCTTTTGCCTGCGTAATGCAAGCCAGGATGTTGTGAGATGGAATTGTAACATTCAGAGGGCCTCGAATGCCTGGTGAAGGCATGTCACATTACTCTTGTGCATTAAGGATTGTATGAAGTTTTCTTGGAAAATATAAATAGGCCGATCAGAGCTAAGTTTTAGGGCAGTCATATTAAGGATGGATGGATGCAGGGAAACAGGCTAAGAGATCATATGAAAGGGTACAAGAGCAGATGTGATAAGGAGGTTCGGACCAGGAGAGGAGCAGTGGGATCACCAAGGGATGGATCTTGACAGTCACAAGACTGGAAAATGTTTCCCCTTCTCTCCACTTTGTCTCATCCCCGCCTCTGCCTCCCTTCCCAACCACTTCACCTGTTCCTATTTTGGGATGGTGGGAGGATTCCCTGGAGAATATTCATTCCCAGCCTGGGCCTCTTGATGCAAAGTCATTCTCAATGATACTGTTGGATACAGATGCCTGCTGAGCTGGGAATAGATGGAGAACACTTTTCCATCTCACTTCCTTAATATATCTCCATTTAGTATGGTACTGCAAAGGAGAATTTGAACTTCTAATTTGGATGGCAGGGGAATGTATTCTTTTTGTAAATTGGTAAATTTCCGGATCTCTGGCTATGTCCCATCTCTTCATAATGAACCTGTAACTTTGTGAGACAGTCTTCACGACTCTGAAAAACACAGTGTGTCTTTCCCTTGATATCTGAGTTGGCGTTGAGAGTGACTCTTTCCCTCCAAGCACTCAAGGAACTGGCTTTCTTCAGATGTTAAGTCAGAAAAATAGCTGGGGGGGTCACTTGACAGCCTCAGTTGGTAGAGCATGTGACTCTTGATCTAGGGTTTATGAGTTCAAGCCCCAGTTTGGGTGTAGAGATTACAATAATAATAATAATAATAATAATATTTAAATAAATAACTCAGAAAAATATCTGGGAAAGAGCTCTCTGAAAAATTGAAAGTAAAAGTGGCTTCTTGGGTGACTTGTGAGGACCCACGTGAGTTAGTTCTTCAGATGTCCTTTGGGCATGTGTTTTGTACCAGACCCCATGCCAGGGCCTATGGGAAAAGCCAAGAAGAATTGCACAAGGTTCCATCCTTCAAAGAGCTCACTGTGTATTAGGAGACATAAGTTCATGTTCACAAATAATATCTGTACAAGGCAGTCTCTGGCTCATACCATAAAACTGCCATAAAAAATAGAGGCCAGTAAAGATCAAAGGGAAATAGAAAACATAGGTTGCAGTTTTTTTAGTGGCCCTTGAATAAGAATGGAAAAAAAAATGAAAATTTGGGGTATTCCAGGTGTAGAGAATGGCGATGGCAAGGTGTGGCAATGAGAAAGCACAGAGTGTGTGAGGAATCCCAGAGAAGAATCGAATTCACTGAGATCCCAACATGGAGATCCATTGGACCTCAGTGGAAGGAATGGGTAGAAGATTGAAAAGGTGGATTAGAGGAAACTTTAAATACCAGACAGATGCAACAACTCCACACACAAAAATCTGACAACTTAGATGAAATGGACCAATTCCTCAACAATACCACAACTTAAACAATATGATACAGATAACTTCAATAACCCTATAATTACTAAAGAAATTGCATTCATAATTTTAAAACTCTCAAAAAGGAAATAACCAGTGTCAGAGGGTTTCAATGAAGAGTTCTGCCAAACATTTAAAGAAGAGTTAACACTAATTTTACACATCTCCTAGAAAATAGAAGAGAAGGGAATAATCCCCAACTTATTTAATGAAGATAGAATTACCCTGATATCGGGGCACCTGTGTGACACAGTGGGTTGGGGCCTCTGCCTTCAGCTAAGGTCATGAACCCAGGGTCCTGGGATCAAGCCCCGCATGGGTCTCTGCTCAGTGGGGATCCTGCTTCCTCCTCTCTCTGTCTCTGCCTGCCTCTCTGCCTACTTATGATCTCTGTCTGTCAAATAAATAAATGAATAAATCTTAAAAAAAAAAGAGTTACCCAGATACCAAAATGATACAAACAGTGCAAATAATGGCAACTACAGACTAATGGGTTTTATGAATACAGAGGAAAAAATATGTAAGAAAAATACAAGAGGTGCCTGGGTGGCTCAGTGGGTTAAGCCTCTACCTTCGACTCGGGTCATGATCTTGGGGTCCTGGAATCGAGTCCCTGCATTGGGTTCTCTGCTTGGTGGGGAGCCTGCTTCTCTCTCTCTGTCTGCCTGACTGTCTACCTGTGATCTCTCTCTCTGTCAAGTAAATAAATAAAATCTTTAAAAAAATACAAAATATGAAATAGAATTCAAAAATTATGAAAAAATTATATGCTATGACCAAGTAAGGTTTATTCCAGAGGTGCCAGACTGGCTCCAATACTAACAAGTAGATTAACATTAATCCACCATATTCACTGTCTAAAGAAGAAAGAAAAATTGATCATCTCAGTCAATGTAGAAAGAACACATAACAAAATTCAATATTATTCATGATAAAAACTTTCAGAAATGTATGGTTAGAGGAAAATATCAACTTGATAAGGAGTATCTGGAAAACCCTACAACTACTATTATATTTGATGTTGAAAGGCTGCATCCTTTGTCCTTTAGATCAAGAATGAGGCAAGAATGCTCACTCTCACCTCTTTTATTTGTATTGTGGGAAGTTCCAGCAAATGCAATGCATCAAGAAAAGGAAATGAAAGGAATAAAGTTCAGAAAGAAAAAAAAGTCCCTATTTATAGATGACATGATTAGCTATATGGAAAATTACAAGGATTTGAAAACAAAACAAAACAAAAAACAACCCCTCTTAGAACTAATAAGAGTTCATCAGGATTGCAGGATACGAAATAAACATACAAAAATTGATTGTATTTTTCTATACTAGCAAAGAACATACAGACATTGAAATTCAAAATATAACATCACTTACTATCACTCAAAAAATAAAATATTCAGATGTAAAGGTAATAAAACATGTACAGGACTTGTATGCTGAAAAGTAAAAGATGCTGAAAAAAGAATCAAAGGAGATCTACATAAATGTACAGACATACTATTTCTGTTCATTATTTATAAGACTCAACATAGCTGTACTAGTTTTCTATTTCTGCTGTAAAACATTACTACAGGCCTAGTGGCTTTAAAAAATGCAAATTTATTTTCTTATAGTTTTGAATTTCTGAAGTCTGAGATTGGGCCTTATGAGGCTAACATCAAAGTATTGTCAGGGTTGGTTCCTTCCAGAGGCTCTGAAGGAAGAATCCACTTCCTTGCCTAGAAGACACCAGCATTTCTCAGTTTATGGCCCCTTCCTCTATCTTCAAAGCCAGCAGCATAGTACCTTCCAAGCTCTTTCTGTCCCCTACTTGCATCATCACATGTCCCTTCTTCTGATTCTGATCCTTCCACTTCCTTTGTAAAGGGACCTTGTGATTACATTGAGCCCATCTGAATAATGCAAAAGAATGCTCCCGCCTCCAGGTTTTCAAACACATTGGTAAAGCCCTTTTTGTCATGTAAAATAACATATTTATAGTTTCCAGGGATTGAGATGTAGAAATCTTTGAGGGCCCATTATTTTGTCTACCATACTAGTAAAACCATCAATTTCCTTCAAATTGATGTAAAGATTTATCACTATTTTCAAAATTACAGTAAGATTTTTTTGTTATGTATCAATAAGATACATAATTCTAACATGATACAAAATTCTAAAAATTTGTATGGGAAGGTAAAGAAACTTGAAAAGCTAAAGCAATTTTGAAAAAGAAGTATCAAGTCAAAGGAATCTGCCCACTCCATTTCAAGACATATTATACAGCATGGTAAGCAAGACTGCATGGCATTTGCAGAGAGATGGACACACAGATCAATTGAACAGAATAGAGAGCCCAGAAATAGACTCACACAAATATGACCATCTGTTTTTTTGACAAAAGTACAAAAGCAATCCAATGGGGGAAAGATAGGCTTTTCAACAAATGGTGCTTGAGTGATTAGATATCCAAAGGCAAAAACACACAAACAAACAAAAGCAAATGAAGGAACAGACCTCAACCCATGTTTCACATCTTATATGAAAATTAGCTCAAAAAAAAAAAAAAGACCATGGATTTAAATGTAAAACATGTAATGTCATTTACAAATATCTTGTCCCATTCCATGGGTTGCCTTTTAGTTTTCTTGACTGTTTCCTTTGCTGTGTAGAAGGTTCTTATCCCCAATGTTCATAGCAACAATGTCCTCAATAGCCAAACTATGGAAGGAGCCAAGATTCCCTTCAACAGATGAATGGATAAAGAAGGTGTGGTCCATAGATACAATGGAATATTACCCAGCCATCAGAAATGATGAATTCTTGCCATTTGCATTGACATGGATGGAACTGGAGGGGATTATGCTAAGTAAAATAAGTCAAGCAGAGAAAGACAATCATCATATGGTCTCACTCATATGTGGAACATATGGAATAACACGGAGGACATTAGGGGAGGGAAGGGAAAATTGAAGGGAGGGAAATCAGAGGGGGGAGATGAAGCATGAAAGACTATGGACTACGGGAAACAATCTGAGGGTTTCAGAGGGGAGGGGAGTGAGGAGATGGGGTAGCCTGGTGATGAGTATTAAGGAGGGCATGTGTTGCAATGAGCACTGGGTGTTATATGCAAATAATGAATCATGGACTGTATGGTGACTAACATAACATAATAAAAAGCAAAAAACAAAACAAAAAAACAAACAAAAGCCCCCCCAAATGTAAAACATGAAACTATAACACCTTTAGAAAAAAAGATAGAGAATCTCCTAGATCTAGAATTAGTATCTAGAAATATATCAGAACTAAGCAGAGTTCTTAGACTTGACATGAAAAGCGTAATCCATAAAAGAAAAAAAATTGATAACTAAGATACCATCAAAATTAAAAAAAAAAAACAACTTGTTCCATAAAAAGCCCTATTAAAAAGATGAAAAACAAAACTATTCACTGGGAAGATGATATTTGTCAGATATTGAAAAATACCTGCCGTAGAATTAGTATCCAGAAAATACATAGGGCTCTCAAAACTCAAAGGTTAAGAAACAAACAACCTAATGTGAAATCAACAAGAGACATGAGGAGACATTCTGCCAAAGATTATGTGCAAGTGGCATGGAAACACACAGAAACATATTCAACAGCATTGGGGTTCAGGAACATGAAAATTAAAAACAGATGTGATATCACTCTACACCTATCAGAATAGCTGGGATAACCAAAGGTCAGGACAACACTAGGAGCTAGCAAGTAGGCAGAGAAACTGGTTCACTCACAAATTGCTGGTGGGAATGTAACATGATACAGTCTTTCTGGAAAATAGAGTCTTCAAAAAGTAAAAATTGTCTTCAAAAAGTAAAAAGTTAACATGTAACACGGTCCTTCCCAGCAACTGCACTCCTGAGCATTTACTCCAGAGAAATGAAGACCTGTGTTCACACAAAATCCTGACCACGAGTATTTATAGCAGACTTGTTCGTGACAGTCCCCAGCTTGAAACAGATCAAGGGTCTTTCAGGGGGTGAATGAACTGTGATATAGTCCCACATGGAACAGTACTCAGTCATAAAAAGGAGCTAACTTGACCCTTACACAACCTGGGTAAATCTCTTTGTAAGAATTATCTTGGTAGGAAAAGAACAATCTTAGCAGGATACATATACTAGGATTCCATTTGCATTGCATTCTTGAATTGACAAGATTTTAGAAATGGCTAACAGAGGTGGGGTTGCCAGGGATTCAGGAGGAGATGGGAGAGGGAGTGAAGCGTGTTTGGCTGTAGAGGGCCCCCTCAGAGATCCTTGGGGGTAACAGAAATATTCTCTGTCTTGACTATATGGATACCAACATATTAGTTATGATATTGTGCTATGGGTTTGCAAGATGTTGACATTGGACAAAGGGTACTCAGGCTCTCTGTATTATTTCTTACATATGAATCTACAAGTACCTCTAGATAAAACATTTGATTTAAAAAAATGCTCAGAGGAGACTCAAACTAGGATGCTGAGAGTTTTGGAGGGAGGTGATGCAGAAAGGTGTGAAGGAGAGCAACAACTCAGGAGCTCTTAACTTTCCCCACCCCCACCCTGATCATGACTTGCCTGGGTTGACTGAGGTTGCTGGCATGTGTCTGAGTAATAGCATCATCACTCTTGTTTGTTCACTTACTTGATAAGCATGGTGAGGGACTTCTCCACCTAGTGTCCATGGGTGACTTGAAGTATTGTCCTATTCTGATCTGCTTCAGTGGTTCTGGAGGGAATTCAAGGAGACATTTATAAAAGACTCTGTGGGACTGAACTCTGCACTGGTCCCAGTGATAGAGTTTGGGGAAGTCACACCAAGAAATCGTCTACAACTCTCCAAAGCAGTGGGGAGGTGGTAATGGAGCATTATGGGCATGAGTTGCATATGAGCTTGTCCACTGAGCCAGCAGGATGAATAAAGACAAAGAACAAGAAGTGAAAGAACATTGGCTTCTAGATAGTGAGGCCATTCTCTCCCCTCCTTCACGTCCCCATCTACAGTCACAGGAATACTCTACCCTCAAGGATGAGCCACGGTCAAAGGCAAGTGTATGATGGACTCCTGAGTTGGAAAGGGAACTTTTGCAGGGCTGAGCTGATAGCTTGGATGGTCTGTCCCCGCTGCTTGGGAGGGGGCTCTACTTAGAAAGCCACTGTCCCTGGGAAGCCCGGGGAGGGGAGGCTCAGGAGGGTTTGATTCTGCTTTCAGCCTGTAGCCTGAGCAAGGGAAGGCCTGTCCAATGAAGCCCAGAGCAACAGGAATCTAACTGAGTACTGGGGCCCAGGCCTAAGCTTGTGGTAATAAAGTTGCTCCTCTGCCTGACTTTGCCACTGCCTGGCTCCCTCAGGAAGTGGCCCTCAAGGATGAGCCACGGTCAAAGGCAAGTGTATGATGGACTCCTGAGTTGGAAAGGGAACTTTTGCAGGGCTGAGCTGATAGCTTGGATGGTCTGTCCCCGCTGCTTGGGAGGGGGCTCTACTTAGAAAGCCACTGTCCCTGGGAAGCCCGGGGAGGGGAGGCTCAGGAGGGTTTGATTCTGCTTTCAGCCTGTAGCCTGAGCAAGGGAAGGCCTGTCCAATGAAGCCCAGAGCAACAGGAATCTAACTGAGTACTGGGGCCCAGGCCTAAGCTTGTGGTAATAAAGTTGCTCCTCTGCCTGACTTTGCCACTGCCTGGCTCCCTCAGGAAGTGGCCCT
>NW_019154086.1:4220615-4335383 GCF_002288905.1 Enhydra lutris kenyoni
GGCAGTTGGCTTGAGGGTTTGGATCCTGGATCCAGATTCCAGATGAGAGAGAGAGAGACACAGCCACAGAAAGAGGAACAAGTAAAAAAAAAAAAAAAAATACACGTATGGTCACTTCTTTCCTTTCTCTTCCTTTCTACGTGTCCCTTGCTTATTCTTTTCCTGTCTTCCTTACCAGCCCTAACCTCCAATATGGGCTTCTATTGTTGTTTTGTTTTATTTCACATTTTTTTTAAAGACTTTATTTATTTATTTGACACAGAGAGAGAAAGATCACAAGTAGGCAGAGAGGCAGGCAGAGAGAGAGGGGGAAGCAGCCTTCCCACCGAGCAGAGAGCCTGATGCGGGGCTCGATCCCAGGACCCTGAGATCATGACCTGAACCGAAGGCAGAGGCTTAACCCACTGAGCCACCCAGGCTCCCCTTATTTCACATTTTAATCCTTGTTTTGTTTTATATTAATTTTTTCTGTTTGGTTGGTTGGCTTGGCTTGGGTTTTGAGTAAATAATAGCAAATTCTCTCATCAGTTCCATGTCTGAATA
Organism: Enhydra lutris kenyoni; assembly: GCF_002288905.1. NCBI lineage: Eukaryota > Metazoa > Chordata > Mammalia > Carnivora > Mustelidae > Enhydra > Enhydra lutris. The sequence continues at coordinate 4,221,159 of NW_019154086.1, forward strand.
ATGGTACGCAGGACTCTCCCCAGCCTCCACTCCCTGCTTCTTCCCCCTGCCCCCTTTCTCCCTCAGGCCCAGCCACACCTGACTCCTGTTCCCTGCACGTGCCAAGGAGGCACCACCTCAGGGCCTTGGCATTTACTCTTTCTTTTGCAGGCTTCTCCACCCCACAGATCCGTCCACAGAGCCTGCTTGCTCACCGCTCCAGGTCTTAACTTAAATGTCATATTTTCAGGGAGATTGTCACAGAACATCTTGCATAAAATTCGGTCACCCCTACTTCCAACACTTCTTACCCTCTTCTCGGTTTTCTTTATTCTTCAAAGCATATACGACTCTCCAACACTCTGTATTTTACTTTTATTTCATTTCCTTTCTCAGTTCCTCAGTTCAATGTAAGCTTTATGAAAATAGGGCTTTTTGACTGTTGTGTTCACTATGGAATGTGTCTAGAATAGATCCTGGCAGAGAGTGGGCAGTATCAATAAATATTTGATGAATGAATGAATGGAATGAAGGAGTGAATAAAATTCTCTTTGGTATTAGGTAGAACATACATATATATGCTATATATTTTTAATATTTTAAATTAAGTATATTATTAATTAACTTAATTATTAAGTACATTTTAATTATAGTGTATTATTTATATTAAATAATATAAATTAATTATGTATAAATATGCTATAGTAGGGGCACCTGGGTGGCTCAGTGGGTTAAGCCTCTGCCTTCAGCTCAGGTCATGGTCTCAGGGTCCTGGGATTGAGTCCCGCATCTGGCTCTCTGCTCAGCAGGGAGCCTGCTTCCCTCTTTCTCTCTGCCTGCCTCTCTGCCTACTTGTGATCTCTCTATCAAATAAGTAAAATCTTAAAAAAAAAAAAGCTATAGTAACAGATATATTGAGTTGAGAATATATTTATATTTTAAATAAATACACTGTGTGTATGGATATGTTGATCTATGTAATATATAATATTATAAGCCTTATTTGTTTTAAGTCTATGATGTTGAAAATAACCCCAGACTGGAGTTTGAAGGGTTGGGGTCAGTTCTGGCTTCTTCAAAACAGATCTCATGGGAAGAAACATTTTTGTACTTGTGAAACAGGCCTAATATTCCCTGTGTGCCTTACAGGATTATGCTGGGAATCAAATAAAATATTGGACAAGGATGTATAGAAACTAAAAGGCAAATCACACACCCCCTCTAACCTCTGCGAGGATGAAGCCCTGTTATAGCCACGTTTGGTTAAAGAATTTGGACAGTGCCCTTCCTTGTCCTGGTGATTCTAGAAGCACATGCTACGACAGGACCGCCGGGTATTCCGTGGGCCTTAATTTTCCCATGATCCTGTGAGGCTGTCTGAGAGGCTCATCTTCTGAAACCCGAGTGTGATTTGGGAACTTATCAGGAGCGTTTCATGAGGGGAAAGGAGAGCACAGCCCAGCGTGTCATGGAATATTCCTTCCTTTCTTCCATTCCCCCCAAGCCCTGCGCCGTTGCATTTCTTGCTGTGTATTATTGACAGAGGAAATGCTGATTCATGGTCTGAGTTACAGGAAACCTTGTTTCCTGGTGAAGAAACAAGCCGGGCGGTGCTGCCAGCAGGCTGCTCTGCCAGTTTCTGTCCCATGCCCTTCTCCTGGGCCTGCACCCAGAGCGACTGAGAAGGGATAGGGCCAGCTCAGGCTGAACCAGTGAGGTCACTTTCCCTTGGAACTGAATCCGGCACAGGTTCCTCACTGTGCCTCTCTAGCCCCTTCCAGCTCTGACCCCACGATGCCTTTCCATCTCATCTCCCACCACTCCCTCCTTGCTCTCTGTGCTGCGGCCACACATGACTACTCCCAGTTCTCTGTGAACACCTTGTATTTTCCAGTTGCTGTGCCTTGGCTCACGGTGTGCCCTGCCTGGAACGGCCCCTGACCCAGTGTCGGCTCATTGAAATCCTACCCATGCTTCACCTCTGCTCAGGACTGCCTGCTGGGTGAAGCCTGCTAGGTTACCCTCTATTATTTTTCGTTCTGTCTTTTGGTAAAGGTATTTTCAAATATGCACAAAAGTTGACAGAACTCTCAGGCCAACATCCACATACCCACTTCCCGGCCTCAACAATGAACTGGTTTCTCTTCAGCAGCACTCGATCCCTCCTCCTTTGATCTCTGCTAGGAACTCTCATCTTCTGTGCTTCACTCAGCTTTGCTGAACTGCGTGGGAAGAAAGTGAGTCAGTCCATTTAGAATGCTGTTTACTCACCTCCCACAATGGGGAAACTGAGGACCCAAGAAGTGAAGTGAGTTGCCCAATCTCATAAGACAGGTAGTGGCAAGCCGAGACCAGATCCTTCCAAAGGGCCTCACAGTCTGATTGGCAGGCGTGGATAATATACTCATAACAAGTATGTGCTATTGATCTCGAGTACTACAGGAGTTCAGGTTAAGTGATTAATAAGTATATGTTGAATGAATAAGTTAATCTTCTTTCCAATTGATTAATAAGATAACCCCTTCAGCTTGGCCCCAAGCAGCCCCCAGTCCTCTCCATGCTATAATCTGATGTCAACATGCAGAAGGCTCTGGAGATACCTGATTTTTGTGGAGAGAAAAGCCAGTGGGAGTTAATGAGAAGCTTAAAATGATGAATAGTTTCAAATAAGCTCTGGGTTATTCCAACATGGGGTAGAGAGTAGGTATTCTGTACCTCAAGAACTAAATGCTGCTGACTTAATTTGGGCTAGAAAGGAGGAAAAGAAATTAAGAGAGCCTTGTCTTCTGTGACCCGGAGTACATGTGTATTAGCTTATCTGGGAGGAAGGCATGGAAAAAAGGGTGGAGAGATAAAGCAAGAAATAAAAAGCCAGCAGAGGCAAAATGGCAATTTTTCATCTCGATCCAGATTTGGCTCAAACCCTGATTTTGGAAGTACAGCAAGAGGTCATCTGGATGTCCAGTCTGTGGCATCCTGATTTACTATCTCAGAAAAAAAGGGAGGGATCTGGCCATCAGCCAAGAAGCTGTTGCCAATGGGGTCGAAAACACAATGTGTGTGGATTTTCCTTGTAACATAGAGTTAAAACATAATTTGATAATGCATTCCTTAAAAAAAAAAAAACCTCTTGAGTCGGATTCTTTTTAAGGGTCACATAGAATCAGTGTCTAATCACTGTATTTCTTTGTGGGGCAAGAGAGAGAGAGAGAGAGGGATGTAGGGGGCTGTGTCAGGCCGCCATCAAGCACTCTGTTTATACTGTCTCACTGACCCATTAAAACAGTGACAGTTATACCAGCAATGCCTAGGTTGCAAGGAGGTTGTGAAGTTCACCAAAATAGTGGATAGAAAGTGATTTGTAAGCTGGAAAGTGCCTCAGTAAGGTCATGACATCTGCCATTTCTAGAAGCATGCTAGTAGTAATTTGATGGCAGAGGAGACATTGCCCTGAAGGCAAGAGAGGAGAAGAAGAAAGGGACAAAGAAAGGTTATCAGAATGATGGGCTCATATTTCACATTTTTGTATGGGCCAGAGACCTAGGTAAAGAGAATATAGGAGAAAATTCTGGAACTTTTGTTCCTCCCTCCCATTCATCACTCTCTGTTGGTATCCCTGTGAAGATCATCACTAAAGACATCAGCACGAAAGCATGGTCTCCGGATCTGTTTTGGGGGCAGCAAATCAAGGGGTGGGTATACAGAAGATGTGGGGTAGCGAGAACTGTTTTGCATTTGGTCGATAGTCTGGAATTGTGAAGAGAGGAAAATGGGTTGAATTTATGGATCCTGTGAAGAAAAAAAAAGGATTTAAGGTTTAATGGACAGATGGATGGGGCATATTCCCATTTGGGCTGTGAGAATACTTCCGAGTGCAGGCAGGAACCAAGTACTATTAAAAGGAGACCCAATATATATACCATGGAATACTATGCAGCCATCAAAAGAAATGAAATCTTGCCATTTGCAACAACGTGGATGGAACTGGAGGGTATTGGGCTGAGCAAAATAAGTCAGTCAGAGAAAGACAATCATCATATGATTTCCCTGATAGGAGGAATTTGAGAGTCAGGATGGTGGGTCATGAGGGGTAGGGGAGGAAAATGAAACAAGATGGGACTGGGGAAGATAAGGAACTCTTAATTTCAGGAAACAAACTGAGGGGTGCTGGGGGGTGGGGCGATAGGAAGAGGGTTGTTGGGTTATGGATATTGAGGAGGGTATATGCTATGGTGAGTGCTGTGAAGTGTGTAAGCCTGACTATTTACAGACCTGTACCCCTGGGGGAAATAATACACTATATGTTAATAAAAATAATTAAAGTTTAAAAAAGCAACAACAACAACAACAAAAGGAGACCAATGACAGTCACTAAGAAAGATAGGGTTCTACTACAGTAGAGGATGATTTGTTTTCTGAAATCCATGAGGAAACATTTCCTTCTTTTTTTCTTTTCAAAGATTTTATATATTTATTAGAGAGAAAGAGAGAAGGGGAAGCAGAGGAAGAAGGGTAGAGGGAGAAGCAAAACCCCTGCTGAGGAAGGAACCCAAAGTGGGGCTAGTCCCAGGTCCCTGGGATCATGAGCTGAGCTGAAGGCAGACGCTTAACTAACTGAGCCACCCAGGTGCCCCAGAAACGTTTCTTTCTAAAAGAAAAAAAAAAAAAATCCCTTCTCCACATCATCACACATGCTCACCTGCCTATTTATTTTCTTAAAAGAGTCTTTCTTCAAGGGCATATACAGGTAGGTGTGGCTGACATTAAGTAACCATTACAAATTCCAAAAGTAGTCCTAGGTACAGCAAATTGGAATTTAACACCTCTGAGGAGTTAGGTGCTTGTTCAGGCCTCTGAGGGACACAAATTGGAAAAGGATTCGGGCCCTCAAAATGCTTACACCTTAGCAAACACGTGTGGTTTCGAGTCCTCAAAACAAGGAGGAAAGGCAGGGCTTCCTTTTTTAGCTTCACAGGATTCATCTTCTGCCACCACCGTCTTTGCGACAGGACACCAGTGTTTCCAAGCCAGAAGCATTCAAAAAGTGGCGTGAAGGTCATGGTCATTTAGGGCCTGGAAGATTTCCATCCGAGAGCTCAGGTGAAGGTCTCGGCCCCCGGAGCCGGTATCAACAGGAGAGAGCCCAGCAGGAAGAAAACGCTTTGGCTGGGCTGTGCAGAACTCATTAGTGGTGGGGTCAATCCCGAGGTTAATGTATATTTGTTAGACTTTTTTTGTTTCCTGGAGTCATGTTTCCATGCCTAAGCCCAGAGTTGCTCTGTAGACTTTGGCATGGATTTAGTGGCCTTCTCGCTGAAAGGTGAGGCCAGTCTATGTATGCAAGACGACTTCTGACGTCTGCCCTTAAAAGGACTACATGTGATTGTTCAGATCAGGCAATCAGGCCTCGGGAAGGTACACAAAGAATGAAGGATCCACACTAGTGTGCTTGCAAATGTTTCACAAGAGACCCTCCAGGGGAAAGAGTCTGATTGGAGGGTTCGCTGATGTCAGTGGTGTAAGAGTCCCCCTACGACCAAGTTCAAGCCAGCAGCATGATGGTCCCTGAGTGTGGAATGTGGGAGAGCTGCCAAGGACCAGCACACCAGCGGCCAGCAGTCAGAGCAGACGTAGCGGGGCTCACTCAGAGGAGCAGGGAGAATTGGAACTCAGAGACCAGACGAGACTGTTAGGCAGGTGTGGGTATGGGCAGTGCCAGCAGCATTTGAGGACAGGAAGGAGGTGACAGGCCAAGTGGCAGTCAGCATCGTGCCAGCTATAATAGACAGTCATCTGCAGAGAAACAGCTACTGCTCACTGAGTAAGACGGTGTGATCAGGCTTGTGCATGGTCACAAGCTATCTCCCAGCATCTCTGTCAGGCTATTTTTATTCCTATTTTGCAGATGGGGAGACTGAGGCCCAGAGAGCTCAAAGAGCTGGTCAGGGAAGAAGTGGTGGAGTGAAAACGGAGTCTGTTTTCCTCTACACTATCAAGCCAGGGAGAAGCTGGGAGTGAGTCCCGTCCCCAGATGTCTTGAACAGGATGTGTGGTTGCTGGTGGCTGATGGTGATTCCTGGGAGTCTTGACAGCAGTGTGGGAATGAGGACACCGGTGCATTACGGAATCAGGGATTTGGTGTCGGGACCTAGGACCTACATGGGATGACTACAGACATCTGTGTTTTATATCCATATGATGTCTAGAATACTTCAGAACTGTAATCTAGACTATGGAAGCTCATTTGAAAATGCAAATGTGCGTTTAGTTAATATACCACTTGTGACCCTACATGACTCACGGGCAGAGCAGAGGCTGCTGCGAGCTGTGTGCCGTGGAAGGCATGCAAGCTGAGTGAGGGGAGCCATGCGACCACTGTGGATGGAGGGCCAGGTGAGTGAGCTGTGGTGGGAGGGGTACAGCAAAGTGTCCAGAAGGTGGTGAGATAAGGGATGAGACCCAGAAAGAGAGAAGGAAGAAACTGTGTTAAAGAAAACCAGAGGAAGACCACCTTCCATTTGGAAGATCAAGAAGGTCCAGTTCTGGAAGAAACTATAGGGCCTCTAGGGACTTAAGGTGGGGCTAACTCGAAAGATAAGCCTGACCTTGAGAGGTCACTGAGGGATCAGACTTCACCAGCATTTCTCATCTGTAAATAGTTTATGTTCCGAAGCTCCTTTCCTGAGTAGGAAAGTTCACTTGTATCTCTTAACCCTAGTACTTAGGTGTTAAACTGCAGTGGCACAGGGTGGGAAATGAGGGGAAAATATAAAGAAACCCTGTGGGAGACTGAGGTGAGCTGCTGTCATTATGGATGTCCCGTCTATGAGAGACGAGCCTTCCTCTTCACTCTTGGGTATGAGTATAGCCCAAATCTGGGCCATTATAAGGGTGATTTCATTTCACGCTGCTAGTAAGTGGCAAAAGGAGGGTCTGACCCTCAGACACTCTTCAGAGCCAGAACCTATATTATGAGGGCGAACCCCATAAAGTGGTCTTTCTTTTACATCACTCAGATTGAATATTGGTAATTCTATCCCCAGCTATTTTGGCCTCTGGGTGTTGAGTGTCCTAGGAGTAAACAGATCTCATTGTTCCAGTGAACAGACCCAGGAATCAATCTGAGCTGCAAGGTGACGTCCTGTGTCTCGGGTCCCATGTGATGCCAGCAGTAGGAGAGAACTTCTTCAGAAACAGAGGTGATAAATGTATAAGATTTTTCAAACCCGTGGAAGTTCCCGGAATGGATTCCCTTCAGGTACTGGACATTGGTTAGAGACCCAGAAAGGGAGTGCCCAGATGGTGAGCTTCTTGAGAACCAGCATGGTTCCTGGCGCAGAGTGTTGAGTACATGGAGAACAAAGAACTTACGCTTGTGGAAGATTTCACACTGAGGTTACATAAGCATACAGCTCTCCCCTGGTGAGTCCACTCACCACTCACCAAGTCGGCCTCCAGGCACATGGTCGAGACTCGGGACCAGAGCAGATTTTGGCAGGGCAAATGGTGCTGAGGTGGAAGCGTCAGCATTTGCCTAAATTGTTCTTCCATTGGCTGAGCCAGGTGACTTCAGGAATATTGCTTACGCTTCCGAGGGCCTCTGTTAAGTGGGAAGGCTTATTCTTTCCAGCTTTCTCTCTGGATCATTGGGAGGATCTTAACAGCTTAGAGAAAGTAAGTCTTTGTGAGCTTGGAAAGAAAAAGCAAAACAAAACGCTTGAGATAGGCAACAGAAGGTTTCACCTTGTAGGCAAAAGGACGGACAACATGGCGGCTAGCTTGGAAGTCTGGGAAGGCTCACCATTAGTGAGATAGTAGTTGGGTCAAAGGGGAGAGTGATAAAGCATTCCTGACACTGCCCAAACCTGGCCCAGTGCCTGAATTTCTACTGAAGCCACATCACCGGTGCCTGCGGACTCTGACTCAGGAAGTTCACCTGCTGCAGAGGGTGATTAGTGGCAGTGCCCACCACCACAGCTGTGGGCTTCCTGCCCCTGCCTGCCCCCCCGGGGCCCCTCTCAGCCTCATTCCTCCCGACCTCCCTCCCCCTTTCTCCTTTTTGGAACAACTGTGCATAATCCCCTCTCCCTTTCCTGCCCCTTCCCCAGCACCCCCACCTGCCCTTTCTGATTCTGTGCCAGCAGCTGGCCGGTGAGCAGTGCCAAATCAAACAGATGTGTGTGGTATTGGCCGGCACGTGTCACCAGGCTCTCTGTCCAGCCCCGTCCCTGAGCAGGGCTCTCCCTCCATGGTCAAGGGCTGAGCACCCCATCCCCTGTCAGGGGCATTGCAGGGTCTGAGCAGAGAAGTGGCCAGTCACCATGGCCTCCTGACCGCCTTTGTCTCCCTCCTCCTCTTGGCAATGTTTTTATTTCTTCCAGTGTAGCACCCCTTCCTCGTTCTTTGTTGCTTGTCTTGTATTTTTGTTTCTCATTGAAAAAAAATTCTTCCTCATTAATCAAACTCATGAGACTTCTGTACATTGCATTAGAAAAGAAGGCAAAACAGGGTATTTTAAAACAGGTTTTTAAAGTTCAAGTTCTCCTAGGTGAATCAAAGACATCACAACAGGCCAGAAACCAGCCAGAAGAAGAATAACAGCTGGTCGGCCTCACCGCAGCCCGCCCAAACCCCGGGCCTTCAAGATGTCACTTCCTTCCTTCCTTTCTTAGTCAGTGGCATGCAAAATTCATGGTAATTCTCAGAAGTAGGTACCCTTGCAAGCAAGTGTCTTTGATTTTTCTGTACAATTGCCCAATTCTACTCACTCCCACCCACCTAAGTGGGTATGACCTGCAAACAGCAGCAATTAAGCCAAGAGAGCTCTGTGACACATCAAAGCCCTTTGGCATAGCGAAATCTCATTGAAAATAAAATGAGCCGGTCTAGCATTATGATACAAAAATTGCTCAGAGTTTTAAAGTATATATATTTCAAGCATATATATTTTTTTCTTATAAACCTACATTCTGCCTAGTTGCTGGCTGAGAAAACCGTCCCAACAGAAACGAAAAACAGCTATAGTACAATAGTAATTCCAACTTCAAATCATAGTCTTAAATGTTGATAATGATTAGTGGCTTACCTGAATGTCTCAAAATTCCACAGACAAGCATGCCCTTGGCATTCGCCAATTGAATAGAAAGTACCAGATTATTGAAATAAGACCTTTCGTGGGTTTCTGTATATTGCTTAAGAAAGTGGCCGCATTAAAGAAATAATAAATTATAAGAATGAGTTTCCCATTCTGCCCTGACTTTCAGGAAGCTCAGAGAAGAAGCTGAATCTGATGCTTAACCCAACAGTTATATTAGTCTTGCCATTTCTTCTTGTTTTAATCCAAGTTTCCAGTTCTAGGTTTGTTTATTGTTCAGTGTACATCTTCTTTTACGTCATAAATTGCCCCAAATTCTTTTTGGGAAAAGAAGATGGTATACCAAGTATGGGGAATCCCATAAAAAGGACTTCTAATAATGATGATGGTAATGATTCATGACACTTCACTTTCTACTTTTAATTAGTTATTTATATACTTGTTGTAAGGTTCTCATTAGACTGCTGAGTCCCCGAGGGCTGAACCGGGCTTCAGGGAGCAGCATCTCCCCTGGGGTGGGTGTTTAGCAAGATTCTGCTGGATAAATACAGACTTCAGGTGAATTTTGGTGGAAATAGATTGAGGTTTTCTTCCCCTTCCATTTCCATTCGTCTCCTTTCCCTTTACTCTTTCTTTGGAGAAGACTCTATTGATGTAACTTCTGCAGACAGGGAGCTCTGAGCTAATATATGGGGCTGCTGCTGTGGTGCTGGGTGAGAAGTAATTTTCTTCTCTTTCTCCTTTGAAGACCGTCGTAAATTTTTCCTTTCTCTGCATTGTTCTCTCCCTCTTCCTGAATAAGACTCAGTAATGTTCTCCTACATAAATAATAACCACTTACATTTACATAAGCACCGGTAACATTGGCACATCCCTTCCAGAAAGGATTTGAGATGGGCATCTTAGAGGATTTTAAATTTTACAGAGTACTCTCAGCTGCGGTGGCGGCCGTTGGTAGCTAATATTTATTGCGTGCTCACCGTGCGCCAGGCACTTGGCAAGGACTTTTTGGACACTCATTTAGTCCTTACAATGATCCTTTGGGGGAGCTACTGATGTCCCCACTTACCATAAGAATAGATGGTGAGGAGAGGGTGGTTGGGTTATGGACATTGGGGAGGGTATGTGATGTGGTGAGTGCTGTGAAATATGTAAGCCTGATAATTCACAGACCTGTACCCCTGGGGCTGATAACACATTATACATTAATAAAAAATAAAAATAAAAAAATTTCTCAAAAAAAAAAAAAGAAAAAAAGAATGGATGGCGAGGCTCTGGAACTTGCCCAGGGTTGCATGGGTTGGAGGGAGCAGGACTGGGGTTTGACCCCTGACTTCTGAGTACAAAACCCAGGCTCCTACCCTCTTACATATATACTCCCTTAGGTTCATTGCTCCAACCCAGTTAAACAGTCACAGTGGGGGCAATGAACGCTGTTGTACAGATGAGAGGAAAGAGGAAGAGCTGTGTTTGAGTGCCAACGACACCCAGGCCATTGTGCTCCGCTCACAATAGTTCATTTGCTCCCTCTGGTCAGCCCACGAGGCAAGCAGTGATGGCTGTGTCACAAAGGAGGGGGCCCGAAGCTGCAAGCACTGAGTTAACTGGCCCAGGCTCCTGGACGAGAAGGTAGGATTCGATCCTGAATCTGTTTGGCTCTAAAGTCCATGTTCCTTCCCCCTCCGCTCCCAGGACATGTTGAAGAACTGGCCAGAGTTCACATCGTGCAGTTAAGAAAACAACACCAAGTTTGGTCTAAACAAGAGTTCTTTTAAATGCCCTTTTCAGGTTCTGGTGTCTTGCTGGGGTCAAAAAGTGTAGCGTCTGTCTGGCTACTGAGTGTCTTTCCCCATGTGACCTTGGGTTGGGGGGAGCATCTTATTATGATTTGACAAGGCAGATGCAATTGAATTTCCATCTCATTCAGAGCAAAGAGAGAGAATAGCTTTGGAAATGAGGCTAGTTTGAAACAAGGGCTCCTGAAGCTAATTAAAAGCTAGGCTGGAGCTGTGCTTTTCATTCCTTAAGAATGTTCGACCTCATTAAATAGGAAAAAGCAAATGGAATTTTCTGATTTTTTTTTTTCAGCTTCTGCAGGGGGTGGGGACTTGGAGCAAGTGAGACATACTTCTACAGCTTCTAGATTGCACATTATCTATGACGACATCACTGTTGTGATGAAGGTTTAACCCTTCTCGAGTGCTTAGTACCCTGGGAGAGTGCAACTTGGCAAAGTGGACCCGGAAGGACGTCCTGGGTCATCCTGCTTCAGGCTCCTGGTCCCCTGCACTCCCTTCCCCCTCAACTGAAAGGGATGGAGAGAGTGGTTGCAGGCTCCAGCACAGTGGAGGAAAGGGCTGGCCTTTGGAAAACCCTCCCTTTCAGACTCTGGGAGCTGGCCTGCTGTCACGGCCACAAGGTTCCAGCCAAAGGAAACAGAAAACTTTGCAGGCTTTCCATGTGGCCTCTGGATGGAATAGAAGAGTCTGAAACATTGTTCTGATGTTTGGACTTGGGACTCCTAGTGGCCAGCAGGAAGTCAGGGACCACATGCTCAAGCCACCGAGATGCCTGGGACCGCTAAGACAGAGGTCAGGCTGGCAAAGGCTTATCCCAGAAATCTTTAGGTTTTGATTTAAAAACCTCCACCTATGGGACCCCTGCAGGGTGCCAGGCACTGGGCTAGCAGCTTTGCATATATTATATCTAATCTTTCCAGCCACCTTGTATAGTAGGTGTTATTATCCTCATTTTAGAACTGAGGAAGCAGAGGTGTCAGCTATGATCTTCTTCATGGCTCTTGGTCCTGCTAATAGAGCACAGTTGGAAGAGTCCTAGTTTTGTGAAGGATCTGAAATGGAAGGAATATTAGAGGTCATGTCTACCTTCCAAGGATAATGATGAAAAGAGATCGAGAGCCAGAAATGTAAATCAGTCTGCTCAAGGACACACAGCGGAGCTGGACACTTTCATATCCATCTCTTCTTTCCCATGTCCTAGCAGGAGAACAGAGAGATGTGGTTGTCATCTGGGATGAATGGAGCAAATGTCAAGGCCTGCTCTGGCCCTAAGAAGCAATGATCACCACAGATATGGAAGGTTTCAAAGGTCTTCTCACTCAATAGGGTCGACATCTCTTAAAAATGAGGGAAGGGGAAGCTTGGCAGTTCTGGGAGGAAAAAGTAACTTGCCAATGATAAAAATGAATATCCATGTCTGTAAGACGTTTTCAGCCTTTCACAAGAAAAGTGCAGAAGCAGAGTCGGCGGTTTTAGAATTGTCTTTTTTCCATCATCTTGTAATCACCAGTGTCACGCACAGCTAAATCTTTGCTTCCAGGGGCTGACAAGTTTGCTTTTCTCTTTCTTCGGTTTGCTCCAAATTGCTCAGGGTTCCAGCAGAAAGCTCTTTTAGAAATGTCCCTTTATTATCTCATGAAGTCTCCAGGGAGTGTATAGCCCACATTCAGTGCTGTGACATAAACACCAGATTCTTGGAGCCACATGCGGGATGGCCCAGGCCCCCGCATCTTGGAACTCAGACATGGTGTATGTACTGGGGTCTGGCATCGGCACCAGATACAGAGTACTTCTTAAGCATTAGGGCTGAAAGGGAACTTGGAGGCTATTTCAAACTCCAATTCTCTGAATTAAATCATACCTATTTTTCATCTGACCAGTGAGTGGCCTTCAGAAATTCTCAGATAGTAACCTGTTGGTTCAACGATTGGGTCATTTACAAGGGCACAGAAAAAGTAGTTGAAGTGATTGGTTCTATTTTTCATCTTGAATGTTCTTTAAGAGACATTTTTACTTATCTGTATGTGAAAATAATAGTGGATAAACCTGTTTATCAACGGAACAAAATACAAAATCGACACACATTCAAGAGTTTCTCCTAGCTAGTCTTAGCCATGCTTCCTACACTTCAGCCACTGGATGACTTGCTGGTGCCTGATTATGTCACGATGGTGCCCAAAGGAAATAATAGTAATACCTTTTTCAGTGTGCTATCTATGATTTACCCTCTTATCAAAAAGGATTTGATACTTGCTAGTTAACTTTTCACATAGTATTGTCCACTTAACCCTAGAAAGGACCCCTTGAAAGGGATCTCTGTTCCCATTTTCTGTTGCCAAACCCAGGCACAGACAGGGGAAACATCTAGCTCAAAGTCACTTGGTGTTTTAGATGTAGGAGCAATGGGTCTCCTGAGTTCCAATCCAGAATTCTTTCCTCTGTATTGCATGGGATAAGGCCTTAGTTCTCCCAGATTTGGTGGAGATGTTTGACCACTGATACTTGCTCCCAAGATGGGAAAAACACCTGCTGTTGCTTTGCCATAACACAGTACCACATACCTCATGTGCACACAAGCTTCCCTGCCTTGATTCATCCTATTCCCTCTGCTGGGAATGCCCTCCCTTCCTCTTCTCCAAATGACCAACTCTTCCGAATTCCTTTTAAGCCCATGTGTTCTCTGATTAATTTTCTTTTCTTGGTCCCATGGTGCTTTGCATGCCTCCACGACAGCACGTTAGTGGGCAGGAAGCCATAGCCAGGTGTGTCTCATGGAGTCATAGAGGGGACAGAACCCAGTGACCAATTAGAGGGAAAGCTTGTTCGGATGCAGGATCAAGTCTTCGTTTTTATATTTTCATCACAATGCCTGGAACACTGGGTATTCGGTCGATGTTGGACCTGAAGTTGCTCAGAGCCAGAACGTCAGCCTGCTCCTAGAAAGAAACAAGGTGGCAGGCAAGGAGTAATGTAGTAAACATGGAAACCAGGATCTCAGCTTTCAGATTTCAAAGTGAATTTCTTGAGGCTACAGATAACTTCCTACAGTGCCTATGCATTTCAGATGGTTATGAGCACTTTGGAGGGACTCTTGGAACTCTGGGAGATGGGCCTACCAGCAGTTCGTGTCTCGAATGAGTGTTAGCTCCCTTAACTAATGCCTACCTGACTGCTGGTGTACCACACACTGTTGCCTTAGCCTGTATTTTTCTTTCTATGTGTCAAAAACAACATTAGATGGAGAAAATGAATTGAGTGTGTTGGAGGGCAACCTATGAGCCCCAGACTAACCTCCCGTTTGGTGATGATGTATCCTATTTCATTGCTAATTTTGCAATTAAGCAGGAGGACTTTATAAGCCCGAATGACCCATGGATTGTATCTTAATCAAATAAGGTGTCTATAACATAAGACCGATTCAGTGCTCAACTGTTAGAACAACAAATGATGCAAAGCCTAAATTTTCTCCTTCCTTTCTCTCTCCTCTCCCCACAAAACCCTCCATCACGAAAGGTCAACTGACTGAAAAGGTGTTGTTTTGAGGGCTGACATGAGATCCCATTGGTTAAAAATGCGAGAAGGCTGGCTACTTCCCCTCACCCTACTTTAAACCAACTGTATGTGTGTGATAGTGTGTGTGTAAGTTTGGATGAAAAAAAATTGTGGTTAATTCTTCTTGTTGTGTACTTCCTGCCCCTGACATTTGTTGCTGCTGCTGTGTAATGTAGTTGAGGCTGAGTGGAAGAATCAGATGCAAATGACCTAGAGATGTAGTCCTCAGTTATGCCTGTTCTCCTCAACCTCTGTTCTTGGAAAACCTGGAAAGTAGAAAAAGGTGACCAAGGAATCCAGCTACACATTCATCACCCTGAAGCAACCCCTTAGGATATTAGATCATTTTAGTTCGTAAGTAATTTGAAAAAGGTACAATTCTGTTTAATAAAATGATATATGTTTTAAGACTATAAGTCACAAATAACGGTTTCTTAAAAAAAAGGTTTTATTTACTTATTTGTCAGAAAAAGGGAACACAAGCAGGGGGAGCAACAGACAGAGGGAGAAGTGATGTGGGACTTGATCCTAGGACCCTGGGATCACGACCTGGGTTGAAGGCAGACACTTAACTGACTGAGCCACCCAGGCACCCCACAGATAACGGTTTCTTAAGGAAGACTTTGAATCAAGGACTAAGGCTTATGTTTTCCTGGACTTGATTCATCAACTCTTAGAGGGACTTCAGCAATGGTTTCCCATCCTCAGCTGATCCATTTTCCATGATTAGTAGAGCATTTCTTAATGTTTATCAGGTCACATGTCTTCCCTATTTAAAATCTTTTAGTGGGTTCCAATTCCACTAAATTCAAAGCGCTTGCCGTATTTACAAGGCCTACATAATATGACCGTTCTTTGCCTTCTGAACTTCCCTTTCTCCCCCTGCTACACTGGTCAGTTGCTTGCCAGCCACAGGAACTTTGTAAAGGCTGTTTCTACTATTTGTTTGCCCCTCTGCTCCTTTCCTGACTTACAGCATAATGGTCACCTCTACAGACAGGACTTCCCTGACCTACCAATGAAAACTATGCCATTCTTTCTGTTAGGTCTCTTCACACTTCCTGACACTTTCCCTTTCGTGAATGTATCATAATTTGTATCTTTGTATTTATTTCTGTACTGAATTTTTATTTAATGGCTGTTTACTCACTACTCTACAAGCTTTACGTCTGTTTGATAAGTCACTGTATCCAGTTCTGGGCATACAGTAGAAGCTTAATTAATAGTTATTGAAAGAGAGAATGAGCAACCCATTGACTTTCATAATACTTAAAATTCCTTAGCCTCAGAATGGGAGTAGTCATCTTTATTTTACAACTAGCCATGGAATTCAACTTGATATTTTTCTTATACAGAACTTTAAGATATTAACATATTGGTTGGCCATGGAAGCCATGTGAGACTGGGAGTTTTTTCTTTTGTTTTTTCCCCTCTGTTGAGATTTCAGTGGCTCATATACTAGGGATTAGGCACAGCCCCTCTTCTTCATCTCATGCCAGGCCAGGCTAGTTGCATTTCTTCTGAATCTCCTTTCCTTTAGCCCCTCCAGTCATTGTCTCTGCCTTTAACCAGCCCAGGAAATCATAAGGAACACATATGTCAACAGTTCAAGGCTCACTCATCACCAGTCCCCCTTTCTTTAGGAATTTCTTTTTGTCTAAATAATCTTGGAGAGTTTTAAAAAGATGCTCAGAGGTTGTTGAATGAGATGCTAAGTGCCAAATGCCACTGTTCTCCCAATCCCATCTCAGCAGGATCCAGGTCCTGTCCTACTTTCTGCTTGGCCTCCCCTTCCCTTTGTCCTTCTCACTCAGTCCTTAGATGCCAGAGCCCAAGTTTTTCCAGGTGTGTACATATGAAACCCATGGGTCTGATTTCTTTTCAGTCCAAAAATTTCTTCCAGGATGGATACAGACACCTGAGAGAAGGTGAGAATAAAAGGAGTCATGTTTTCCAAAAAATCCAGTGAGTATTTCTGAACTTTGATTTATCTATGAAATGGTAGCTAAAACCATCAGTCTGAAGGGGCATTTAATACTAAATTAAATCACATATGTAATAGTATTTTTACAATGTCGGATATTCAATGCTCAGAAATGTCTACTGATTATTCACCTACCATTTTCACTCCTCCCTACCCTTCTTTGATCACTCCAGAATCCTTGAGATTCCTTTAGCCCAGAATGGGAGGAGAGTATCATTACAGTTGGTCCACCTGTTTGTCAAGAAAGTGGGAAAGTGTGCTGTGTTTAAAAGATGAATCATGGAGGAGCATTGACCTCACATAGGATTTTCCGTCTCAGCTCTGTGTATGTGCTGGATTTCAGCCTCTAGAATTCCAGTATGCGGAGGGGTTTTAATGGTAAGCAAATTCAATCTCCCCCACTCATTCATAACTAGCAGTCTAGTGAACAAAGCAGTCTTTGCTAGAACCACCCCACTGTCTGATTTTGCAAACATGCTTCATTTCTACTTCCTAAGGGAGAAAATCCTAGAAAGAATGTGAGATGACCAGAAGGGGAACAAGATGCAACTTAACTACTGGCAAATCCTACCATCAAACTAGAATTTAAAGAAAAAAAATGGGTTCTCAATCATGGCAGTTTTTGTTTGTTCGTTTGTTTGTTTTGTTTTTGTCAGTTATCTTAAAGCAGTGATGTCCCTAACCCCCAAGAAGCTAAGAGGATGAGGGGTGTGGAGAGATATTTATAGAAGACCAATGATCTGCTTTGGAGTATGATGCCTGCCTGGGAAAAGTGACGAGGCTGGCAATGTCCGAAAAGGTGAGAGAGCCTCCTGGTTTCCAGCCTGTTTTCTCCGATTCCATGTGCCTTCCAGTAGAGCTAGTTTTGGGCGCTGCTGCCTTTGTTCTTTCCCATGTCTGCTAAGTGGGGTTCTGCTAAGGTTCTCAGGCTGGGAGAGAACTTACTTCTCTGTGCCAGACTCCTCTTCTGGGATTTCTACTCCTTGAAAGGTGCCAGCCTAGAATCTAAGAGTTGGCTAATTTGAGTTGGTGGATCTGAGTTCATGTGCCAGCTCTGCCATTTACAGCAGTGTGACCACAGCCAATTGCTTTACCTCCTGTGCCACAGTTTCCATATTGGTGGATGGAGGAAGTTAGTGTGTACCTCACGGAGCTGCTAGGAGAGGGCATGGAAGGCGCTGAAGAGTGCCTGGCACTCCTTCTCCTAGCCATCAATGGGCTCTGTACTGTCAAGGCTGGTTGGTTCCCCTCCTTGTCAGCCCCCCACCCTGCCCCATCTTCCACTGTGTTCCTTGCTGTGGAAGGAGCCTGGCAAGCATCAGGGACTAGGAGAAAAATGAAAGAGAAAAACTTCAGGAGGAAATGGTCTTAGGGACTTCAAGAGGGAGGTGAGGAGCCCCCTTTATCAGGTTCATTTTGTCTATGAAAGAGTCTCATCATTAGAACTTGCATCAGAGTTTGGTTGTGCAGGACTGGGGCCTGGAAATGAAATTGAAGCTGTAGACAGCTTGCCTAGTTTCGGTTTACGGTACTATTTTGAAATACACCTAAAATCCCAGAGGAAGAATTCCATTACAAAACATATATACAATTGCACATTTTGTAGAAAGTGGTCTCTTTAGCAATGCTGCAGGCACATTGAAGTTTATCAGTTAATACTTGAAAAAATAAAAGACATACCCACTCCTCTGCTGCTGACTTTTCAGCGGAGAAGACAGAATATTGAATAAAATAACAACAATACATTGAGCAAATGCTTCAAAAGGGGTAGCACACAGTGCCGAGTACCCTTAAGAGGGACACCAACCTAGTTGGGTGGTTGGGGTGGGGGGGGTCAGGAGATGTGGTCAGGGAAATCTTCCCAGAAGAGTGGCACTTAAATTGAGACCTGAAGGGTGAGTGGAGGAAATTTACATGTAGGGTCAGAGGATGTCCCAGGTAGAAAGCCCAGCCTGTTCAAAGGCCTGAGGTGAGAGAGAGCACACCAAGGTCGAGGACTTGCTGGATTAGAGGTCATTAGGTGGGGATTAGTCAGCGAGGTAGGCAGAGACCAGCTTGCAAACTTTCTGGTAAGCCAAGCTGAGGGATTTAAACCCTTCCAATACCATGAAGTGTTTTGCTTGAAGAGTGACCATAAATCAGCAAGGTTGGCCGCTGGGCGGGGCACATTTTGACACATGTTAAGCAAGAGACGAAGGTGGCCTGGACTCAGGCAGTGACAGTGGATCAGAGAGAAGAGGAGGGATCGGAGATGTTTTGGGGAAACTTTGATAGGACTTGGGCATGGGTTGGATGTGGCGTGCTTGTGAAGGAATGAAGTGTCCAGGAATCCAGGAATCCGGGGCTGGGTAGGATTCAGTGGGCAAGAAGCAGGTGTGGACCGAGAAAGGGTGAAATTCAACGTGTGAGCTGGGTTGGAGGGTTTAGTCTGTAGGCAAGTGCGAAGATGAAGATAAAGATTTTGGGGTTATCAGCACATCGATCACTGTCTTTCAAATTCTATTCCAGGTACCACCGGCATCAGACCAACCTGCCCTATTTGTTAAACAAAGACTACTGGAGAAGGCTGGGAAAACAGCTAAAGAGTTGTTCAATATTTTGCCTATGAAATGTGCATGGAGAACAGAAATTTGAACATCTTCCAAAATAAGTGGCACTTAAAGGAATGGTGTCCGCATATTGCTGGTGTGGAGCGAGGGCAAAACTGCTGGTGAAGCAGGAAGGGTCTCATTTGCCCTTGTCGCTCCCCTTCTTCTTATCCATTCAGCACCCCTGGACCCCCGCATAGACTCATCTTGTTTGTTTTGTTTTTTGGGGAGAGGAATAGTACCAATGAGGCCCAGCCCCTTTCAATTTTTCTTTTCTTCTTTTTTTAGTCTAATTCAGGACAAAAAAAGTTTTCATCGAAAGAACAGATGTCATCTGCTTTGGTCTTTTGTGGTGGTTTTATTTTATTTTATTAAAAAAAATAAACGCTCCTGCAGATGAGGCTCATTTAAACATAATGACGAGGCAACAAAAGCCCTCGTACAGAGAAGCTTCAGATTCGGTTTGACTCAAGGCAGGGAGAACAGACAAGGAGATGTCCTGTCCACTTGGCTCTCCTCCTTAGGGCCCCAGCAGCTGCATTTCAGATGCAAATGGAAGCCGAGGGTGGGGGGTGGAGGAGGGGATTGGAAATGCCCAGGAAGCTGACGTGCAGGTGTTGAGGATTCCAGACATCGTTACAACAACAGGCTCTGCAAACACAGAGCTCACAGAGAGCGGGCTTGCGGGTGCTAGCTGGGAGGGCTCAAGTGGACCCGCAGCTGCGCTGGGCATTCCTTCTCCTAGCCATCAATGGGCTCTGTACTGAAACTATGAGAGCCAACAAATGGCACGTTTGGAGAAAGGAAAGGCTTTGGAAATGGAAGTGAGCATCAGGCTGAAGGGGCTTCCCCTGGGCCATGCTCATTATTTAAACCCACGTGCTTGCGTGAAATAGACATTTGATACACGGCGTTGGCATCCCAAGGCTAGAAGGAATCCATGGAATTGTCACATTTATCCCTCTCCTTCTACAGATGAGAAATATGTGCAGGGTCTGAGTGACTCGAGCCCCTGAGTGAAATGCAGGAGTTCTGGGGGGAGTGACATTTCTGAAGCCGTCTGTGTGCTACACACAGTTCAATATTTTGGGTGCATGATTTTATGTAATTTGCAGAGCAGATCTAAGAGAGAGTTTTCCTTATTTCCATTTGTGATGTGGAGAAATTGAGGCTTCTGTGAATTGCAAATTTTCCTGAGTCCAAAAGCTGGTAAGCCATAGTCAGGATTTGAACCAGGGTATTGAAGTCTTATCCTAGAACACATGCTTTTCTTTTTCATTATACTTCATTCCTAACTCCTGGGAAAGTATTCTTTACTCTTAAACACACATGCGTGCGCAGGGACGCGCGCACACACACACACACACACACATCCTTATACATATGTAAATATTGTTTCTATCCCCATATGTGTAAAATGCATGAACATGCATCAATACTAAAACCTCCAAACAAACATGGGACTTGTCCCATTTTATAGGTCAGGAAACTGAGGCTCACGGAAATAAATAATGTTCCCAGAGGAAGCTGGGAGGAGAATGCAGATCTGCTCAGGCCAGCACACTGGCAGAAGCTGTTTACAGAGGGGCAAGGTGCCCAGGAAGGTCAGAGGAAGACAGTCAGCCTACAGAGGCACCTGTCTCTACCTGCTGAAAGACGCTGTGGTCCAATGTGTAAAACTCCAGATTTGCAGACAGACAACCCAGCACCCTGTGGGTATTTGAGTGCGTAGGCAGTGCTGGAGGTGTGGGGATCATGGGGACAATGACCTGGGGGAGGTGAGACTTTGTGGGTGGTTCCTTTGCACGGATGCGTCACCCTCTGTGCCTGCCCGAGGACTGTGACAATGTCTGTGTGAGTGCCCACGAACAAGTACCCGTGTGGGTGGGCAATGGCCACAAGGGCGCTGGGGACACAGCTGGAGTCCTGGCCTGGGACAGCGTGGGTCCTGGGTTTCTGGGTCCCTGTGTGGAGCCCTGTCTTTGAGCAGTTCTGTGACTTCAGTCGGAGCCGCTGAGACCAGCCATTTTGCTGTGTGGGTGGACCCACAGTCCCACTCCTTCCTTGGGAAAAATAACTCAGCAAAATCTCCTACTACTGAGTGGGCCAAGGATGTAAGCTGTGTACTTGAAGGGTGATGCAGTATGAAATCGGAGGCTGGTGGCATTAGAAGGTATCTGGTTCAGATACCTATTTTATGGATGGAAACAAACGCTGAGGATCAAGGGACAAAAGTAGTTTGTTTATTACTTCATACCGGTCTTTGATATTTCATATACTAAAAAAAGAAAAAAAAAAGATGTTGAGTAGGCGTTCTGTGGAAGGACTCACCTTTGAGGATTTCCCAGTCTAGTGGAGAGAGACATGTAAAAACAAGAAGTCACAATGCCAACAGGTGTTTACTGTGAGTGACTATGTTTTGATAGAGCTCACAGAAGGAGCTACCAACTCATTTCTGGGTGTCTAAGAGGGCCACCCATCAGAGATGACACTTGAGCCAAGTCTGGTAAGAAAATTTTTTTCCAAAGACACAGAAGTGTTTACCAGTGAGAAGGTAACATGTTCAAAGACCCAGAGGTGCGAAAAGCACAGTGTGATATGGGACTCGAGGCTGGTTGGAATCTAGTGTGTGTCTCTGTCCACTTGCATTTGTAGGGTGGGGTCAGCAGGTAAAGCCAGGAGGTGGGGAGGGGGTGCTGGATCAAGAAGGGTTTTATATGCCAGACTCAGGAGTCTGACTATTCCCCGCAGGAACTGAGAAAGCATTGAAGGATGTTAAGCAGGGGGATACCAAGATTCGAAATAAGGCTTAAACATATCATTCTGCGGACAGTCTAGAAAGTGGTTTGGAGAGAGACTGGAGGCAGGAAGGCCAGCTGGAAGATGCCAGAAAGAGTCATAGCGCACGATGATGAGGGCCTGGCCAGTTCCAGCTTCAAGGAAAGGTGGAAGTGAACGTGAGAGATTCAGGCCCTGGCAGTGACATGAGTCCTGGAGCGATGGGTCGGGGAGGGATGCGGCAGCACCTGGGTTGGTGATCGGGTAGATGGCCGTCCAGTCAGCAGGGGAGGAGCTGAGTGAGGCAGGTGCGGAGGCCTGTGTGTGTACAGTTTTAAACTTGTTGCTTGTTCAGTGCTTGGGGATGTCAAAGTGGTAATGTGGATGGAGAAAACAGGAGAGAGGCCAAGGTTGGAAGTCAGGTAGTTGTCAAGATTTGAACCCATGCGCATTGATTTCAGTGAGATGGAATGCTATTTAAAAGCCGATTCATCAAAAGTGGTATTCAGTTGTGTCTTAGCACTTGGACTGAAAACCTCCAAAGGGCAGAAAGATGCCCAACATTTGCTCTGGCAGATCCCTCTGGGCCAGCAGGGAGTTTGCTAAAGGGTGAAACAGAAGATGCCCTGGAAAGGCACTCAGGCCCCTACTTGTCTGCTCCGTATCAGAGTCAGAAGCCCAGCAAGGCCAAACCCCTTCTCATTCCTCATCAGATGGAGTGTTCACTTATTTCCTCTCCAGCCCGTGTGCCCTACCTGCCACCACCACCTCCTCGCCTTAGTCACTGGAGCTGAGTCATCCATCCTTTCAGCCTATACCTATCACCTTTCCCTCCCTCAGGACAGAGAGGGTTTGGACAGGAGCTGCTGGGCATAGGGGGTCAATTGGGGACAAGAGGAAGGGTCTCAGACTCTGGGTTCCAATCCCTTTACCACTGTTTCTTCCCAGGAGACAGAATGAAGAGTGAGGCTGGCCATTCTCAGTGACTCCCAGGAAGGAAGGGGGAAAAGGAACAACTCCAGGGTGCAGGCAAATGCCAGATGTGTTAATATCTGTTCTCCATCACGGTGGGGAGCAGCATTGTCCTCCGATGAACATGAGGCTCTTGAGATGAAGGCATTTCTCCAAGGTCACAGAGCAGGTATAGCTGAAATATTTTAAAGCTTACACTATTCCTTCTACATTGCTCTACTCCGTGTTGTCTTCAGGAGAGGATGGCATTGAAGGAAACTTGTCAGTGAGTGCCTACTATGTGCAAAACCCTACACCAGGGACATTCTTCTCTTAAGAACGCAGCATCTTGTGTTGGAAACACTTGATCCTTTGATTCATTCATTCAGTATTTTCTGAGCACCACCTACGAGCAGGGCCCGCACAGGGGCTGTGCAGGTGGGTAACCCAGCATCTCAGCCTTGCCAGACTGCTACGTTGATCGCGGATGCAGGGATCAAACAGTGAAAGGGTATTTCATATTCTGTGAGGAGTTCAAGGAAGATTTCTCAGCGTTACTTTGAGGCTGATGATAAAGGCTGAATCTGGGGAAGGGAAGCCGGGATGTAGGAACTGTAAGCACGCGGTGAGAGCAAGTACAGGGAACAGGAGGTATACAAGCAGAGTAGCATGAGTTGGCTACTCTGAATTAGATGTTGGGTAGTTGTTAAGTTGTCGAGATAAGCTTTTATTTTTCTTAAGATCTTATTTATTTATTTGTCAGAGAGACACACAGAGAGAGAGAGAGAGAAAACACAAGCAGGGGGAGAGGCAGGCAGAGAGAGAAGCAGGCTTCTCACTGAGCAAGGAGCCTGATGTGGGATTTGATCCCAGCACCCTGGGATCACAACCTGAGCTGAAGGCAGACGCTTAACCAGCTGAGCCACCCAGGCGCCCCTGAGACAAACTTTTAAAGCACTACTAACAAGAGATGAATTACTGAAGATTTGACTGTGCTTATATCCTGCTATTGACCCATCAGCTCTTTGTACCATTCACCCATTTTATTGTTTCCATGGTACCAGATGCTGGGCAAGAATGTGGGGGCATGATGGAAAGCAAAATGCAGGGACTGTGCCTGAGTGCCTGACATGAAGGTTAGAGACTCAGAACAGATGGTCACAATCTCATGGATGTTTATTGTTATTTTTTAATTTTTGTTTTTTTACCCATGGATGTTTAAAGAGTGTTAAAAATGAAAAGAAGATGGTGTGAGAGACTGTAGATTAGGGGGACCTGTTTTTGGGGGGTGGTAAGGAAGGGCCTCCTTGAAGAAATATCACTTAAGCTGAATCTAAAAAAAAAACAAAAACAAATGAATACAAGTAATTAGATGGTGTGTGTGTGTGTGTGTGTGTGTGTGTGTGTGTGTGTGTTGAGGGTGTGGTGGAGGGTGTGGAGGTAGGGGGCAGGGATGGCATTAATGAAGAGAAGACAAGTATTCTAGCAAAATAACAGTGCAGGATGGTCTAGAAGCTGGGGCAGCTTGTTGGGGTGATTGAACCCACGGCCTTGTGCCCAGCCTGGAAAGCTGCAGCTGAGCTTGAAGTAGGATCTTTCAGCCACGTCCACTTCTGGGTTTGCTCTGCGACTAGAACCTCTGTGTCTTGACGTCTTCCTCTATGAAATGGAAGAGCACCCAACAATGTACCTTTCAGAAAGCTGATACTAACAAGAAATGGCAAAATACAAGTCATCGGCAGGTATTCTCTCAAGGGGTAACAATTCAAGGTTGAGATAAAAGGTCAGCAAAGAACGGTGGAGGGATGGTTAAACGCACGCGCAGCCCAGGATTTCACGTGGTCAGACGCTAGTAGACAGCTGTGGCTTCCCATTCCCATGTTTAGCCATCTGTAAAGGAAGAGGAAGGGTTTGAACAGATAGATGCTGGGTACTGATACTGACACTGTGCTTCTTGGGGTGCCCCTGAGAAGAGTCAGCTCCCTTCCTTTTCCTTATTTCTGACACCCTTTCTCTTCCTGAGCGACAAAGGGGCTTTGGGCTGGAGCCAAAACACATCAGACATGAGGATTCCTCTCTGAGTTGGGCCTTGAATCCCCATTTCTGCAATACTGAGCAGCTACTTTCTGAGAGCTGAAGGCCTGGCAGAGTTTTCTGGTTTGTCGTACAAGAGGCTAAGCACACTCAGACCCCTCAGCCTTCAGAGGGAAATTAGGGAATGTGTCCATGCCTTTTAATAAGTTCCCATCTCTTGGGGAGGAACAGTCTTCAGAATGTCAGAGGGTATTTTGGCCTTGAGCCTCCGTTCTGCCACATATTGACTGTGTGACCTTGGGCACAGTCACTTCCCCAGGCTGAGTCTCAGTCTCCTCACCTCCACAATGAGGTGGTTGGTCCAAGATTTCTGGGTCTTTGCAGGCTGACATACTGTATTTCCGGGACGTGAAGCCCTGATGGCAAGACCCTGGGTAGTACTTAGCCTGGATTTTGGATCACCATTTGCCTCTGTTCATGGTCTAGGAGGGCCCTCTCTCTTTCTTGCTGTTGTCCTGTCCCCCAAACTGAAGCTGCAAATAAGCTTTCTCCACAACACTTTCAGTACGAGCATTTCGCAGGTGGCTTCTACATCATTTCAAGATTTTCTGTTGATGAGGGCCCAGTGAGTCTGAAGTGATGCCAGATCAAGTTTGATTTATAATGCAGGTAGTGCAGTGATCAATCAGGGTAGGCCAAATGGAGAGCGTTGGATAACATGATCAGGAATAGCCAGGGTAGGGATGGGCAAGTTGGTTTTCTTCAAACTACCAGTAATTAAAGCTTTCCCCTTCATGGCCCCGATCCAATACTCTCCTTCCCCGTTCCTAATTGCACAAGAATTTCCCTGACAGAGTTTGCTTGTTAAATATGGTAAGTTCTTTAAAAATATATTTACAATTGTGCGTGTGTGTGTGTGTGTGTGTGTGTGTGTGTGTGTATGCATAAGTATACTCTGTGATTTGGTTCCTGTGTATTCCTTGATTCCAATGCATCTTTGATTCCTGGGGTTTGTGAAGATGAGGAAAGGAGAGTGGCAAAAGCCTTAGTGTTGTAAGAAAGCCTAGTATCAGGGAACTTTCTCAGCTCTCCTCTATGAAGGACATTTATTTATTTATTTGTTTGTTTGTTTGTTTTTAAAAGATTTTATTTATTTATTTGACAGACAGAGATCACAAGTAGGCAGAGAGACAGGCAGAGGAGGAAGCAGGCTCCCCGCTGAGCAGAGAGCCCGATGTGGGGCTCGATCCCAGAACCCTGGGATCATGACCCGAGCTGAAGGCAGAGGCTTTAACCCACTGAGCCACCCAGGCGCCCCTATGAAGGACATTTAGAAAATAAGGGTGTAGATTTCATTCTCCCAAAGTGAGTCTGGGCAACCCCCAAATCCTCTTGTTTTCTTTGGATGAGCATGATGATCCTGGGAGGCAGATGGGCCTGGACAAGGAAAGATGGGCCCAGAAAGTCATCCAGCCAGCCAGTTTAGGTGCTTGGATTCAACCACTACCTTAAAAAAAGAATAATATGTAATTGCCTAAGTCTCTCACAATGCACATATGAGACCAGCTTTGTCGATGAGGAAAGAGAGGCTCCAGAGCTCATCTCCAGATTGTTCTCTGGTCTGTGACTCGGCCTGGCCTCTCCCCAGGACTTGGGCAGAGTCCCATCACATGGGGGTGCTTCTTTTTGCTCCATTATGAGTGTTACCACTCTGGTGAGACAGTTTTAGTCACGGCTTGCACGTTTGTCATTCTCTGTCCCTTTGAAAACTCATTTCATGGTCCAGTAGAGCAGAGTTTCATCCAATAGCACTCTGACTTTGGCTTCAAAGTGTAGTGTCTGCCCCCAGCTCGGTTTGGGGCAGTAATGCTTAACAGTTTGGTAGTTAAAGTAGAAGCAACAATAACACGATAGTCAGGTTTGGCCCGACACCCTGATGATTCCCAATCCTCACGCTACCAGTGGAATGGGTGAAAGGGGATGGCTGGGTTTGTGATATAGAATTCCTGCCTCATCCGCTACAGCTAGACAGAACAAGACAATTCACTTAGCCATGGACCAAAATAGTACCTTATGGTTCGGAAAACTTGTGCTGTGTAGACCACTTCTCAAGGTTCAATGCTAACAGGCTAGAAATAAACGGGAACAATTAATTCTAAAATTATCCCAAGGGCAAACCTTTTCTCCAAAGGTCTAAGTTGGTTTAATGTGTGGAGTATGTGTTGAGTTTTTTCTTCCAAACAGTAATACAATTATATGTCCAGCTCTGGCCTCCAGAGCTCTGGAGTCCCCAGAAATGGAGTGTCCTAACTTGTGTCTGTCCCTGTTCCAGGGGAGTCCTTGCATGAGTGCACCAGTGTGATGAGACAATGGACTTTCAGAGTTCAGTACCCTCAGATGCTCCAGCCATAGAAGCTTGGTTGCCGGTTCAGCTCAGGACAATGCAAACTGAGCTATGCATTTACTGTAATTCTAATCAGATGACTCTATAATTGGAAGAACACCAGTGGCGTTCTGTCTTTGGAGTCTTCTCCATTAAGCGACTGAACGAGGGCCAGGGGACTTTTGCTTGTCCCAAATGCGGTCCTGATAGAGACTTTGGGATCTGGGTACTATGTTCCATTCTGTAATAGGTTCAAGTTCTTTCCCCTCTTTTGGTAAGTCTCTTAATCAGTCTGGAATTGGCACATCAGGTGTGCTGCTACCTCGATAAATTCTGGCCAATTGCTCTTCTCACGGGAAAGAACAAATGGAAAAGGAAACAGAGTAGGTGTGAATTTGGCGGAGGGGTGTCTGTGCTCATGCCTGGTGATGGTGACTGGATATTTTAGATAAACAGTTCCAAGTCCATACCATAATCATAAGTACTAATGGTTGTCTAAATAACAAAAATAATAATGTGAATTTCTTAATTGCTCTGGACACCTCAATTAGAGACAGAAACATTAAAAATGAATGTATTGAAGAATCAGTTTATGGTAGAAACTTTGCAAAGTCATGTGTGGCCTTGGGAAATATAGAAATGAATCAGACCAGATCTTGATCTTGAAGGGCACATAATTTAGAGAGGGAAGTAAAGTATGCTCAGAAAAATTATAATCCAAGACAGAAAGTATGTGGCCTGGGATATGGGGGTCCAGAAAGAGGAAAGATCACTTCCTGGTGGGAAGACCAAATTTGGCTTCTTGGAGGAGGTGGTGTTTGAGCCAGATTTCAAAGGATGGGAAGGATTTGTCAGGGGAACACCAGAGGAAGAGATCATCGCAGGAGCCAAGGTGAGAGGGGAAGTGTGAGGATGGGTGGACTGGTAAGTGTTGCCTTCAGGCAGCTAGGGTGAGTAAGGACTTCACCCCTGGGGACAGTGATCTGGGTCATATTCTCTACATCAGGGTTTCTCAACAATCACATGTAGACCTCTAGGGATTTTATTATAATACAGTTTCTGATGCAGTAAGTCTGGGGTGGGGGCCTGAAGTTACGCATTTCTAATAAACTCTCAGGTGATGCTGACGCCTCTGGTCCCTGCACCACTCTGAGAAATAGGAATTGTTGAGGGTTTTGAGCAGTAGGGAAGGAGTTTCTGCTACACCCAACCTTATACTTCCCTTTGATTTTCACACACACACACACACACACACACACACACGCACGCTGTAAGCTTGTGCTGCAAGCTGGGCTCATGTGAGCAATTGTTTCATATCGTCCTTTCCTCAGTTGCACTGACTCAAGTAAAAATCCAGGTAGTGGGTGAAAGTGGACTTTAGTCCTGGCTTCTAGAAACCAGATACAGCACAAACCACAATGTAAATGCGTTTTGGTTTCACAAATGGTTTCTCCCCCTGAACTGTTTATTGGAGGGCAGGAGCAAGCCGATGAGTGCCTTCATATTTGAAAGTGATTTAAATACTGGCCCTCTGGCTTGGTCATTAATAGAATGTTATAATAAAATGATAATGTTTTAATTGTACTACAGAGAAAGAATCAGAATTGGAGTCAAAAGATCTGACCTTAAGTCCTTCAACCTCTCTGGATCTCACATGAGCGTCTTTATCGAGAATGCAGGAGAATAAGCCTTTCTCTAGCTGACTTTCAGTTCTTCATAAAAATCAAATGAACTAATGGGTGTGAAAGTGCTTTGCAGACTGAGAAGTGCCTCACAGGTGAAGTGTCTTGCACGTGTAATAACCACCTTTTCTTCCTACCGATGGAGATAGTGGTCTTTTTTCTGGTCCTGGGAATTCCTGGCAGAATGACTTGGCCTCAGAGGCAAGGTCCCAGGTAACGAGGTAGAAGACATTCTCCTGTGGAGTCTGCTTCACTGTCAAAGCAGGATGCACCTGCTGCGGGGTCAGACTTACCCTTGCTTCTGGCTGTGTAGCTTCTTGTGATCTCTGGGGAAGGGTTATTGGCAGCGATATTAATGTGCAAAGCATCCTCTGGGAGTGACTTCTGGGGTCAGACTCAGGTGCTCATGAGCCATTTCCCAAGTTGTGTCCTGTGTTCTCTGTAGCTTGGTGAAGGTTTTTCTGGCCCCATCCCCCGGGCCAGTAACACAAGCAGGTAGGGATATTTATTAGGTTGGGGAAGAGTCAAGAGCATCAGGGCTCTATGGGTTAATAAAGAACAGGTGAGTCACCAAGAAGGAATCCTTTAGCAAGATAGGGAGGAGGACCAATACACGGACTTCAAGGTATGGAGGAGACAAGGAGATAACTCCTATGAGCCTGGCCCGCAAAGTCAGTAACTGGGATCAGAGAGCTCACTTTTAAGGAGAGTTATACTGCATTTCACATGTGATAGAACTGGGTGTTCCTAAAACAAGAGAGAGTAGAAGTAACTGTGGGGGTCAGGTTTGTGTGTCATTTTGCACATAAGGGGCTTGTCCTGGTTACTCTGAGTTAATTGAAGACCCCAGGTGAATGCCAGCTCTCTTGACTCTCTATTGCTTTCAGAAAAGGGTCATCATTTTTGCCTTCCTGGCATCAGTTTCCTCTTTTGGAAAATGAGGGTGTTGAAAGAGCCGTTCTCTCCTTACTGTAGTCTTCTAACTCAAACATTCGACAAGTCCCAGGGACCTAGGCTTCCATCTCAGCCTAGAACCTCTCCCCCTCCAGGCTGTGCTCCTAGGAATCATACCCTCCCCCTGGCTTTCCCCAGGGAATCTATAATAATGCTTAATCCCTGCTCCCACACTTACTTTCAAAGAGGAAATCAATAGATTCTTTAAGCGGTTGGACCACAGGATGATGCCTGGGCCCATTTTGTCAACCAGGTGGCTCTAGTGAGGGAAGTTGTATGAGTCATTGTCGGCCAGAAATGTAAATCTGGCCTGAGGCTTCCCTTGCAGCAAAATTTAGGTCATTAATAATAGTGAACGTCTGCATAGCACGTTACAGTTACAACACACCTTACATACCTCATTTGCTTATCACAGCTATTCAAAGATGTCGATGTTATTGTTATGCCCATTTTGCAGATGAGGAAAATAGACCCTGGAAGTATGGTGACTTGCTCAGGGTGACAGGAAGTGTGTGAGTGGCAGACTGGGTACTTAGTTAAGACTTTGGACTTTACCATCCACACTCCATATACTCCATCTCATTGTGTCAGGCTTCCTGCCACCTACTCAACCTCCATGGAAATAAGAGCGAAGTAGGTCAACCAGCTCAGGGTCATTTACGTGGTGGTCCTTTTCTGAGTAAGGGATAATTGCAGCATCGGTGTGGGTATGCCAGTCACCAATCACATCGAATGGTCTGGGAACATGAAGCTGACAGTCATACTATCTCTGTCCCCCCACCTTGCCTCTGTCACCTTCTCTTTCTCACACTGAAGCCCAAGCCTCTGGATTCCCAACCAAAGCTCCCCCTCTAACCCCTGTTTTATAAAATACGAAACATAATTCAAACATGTAAAAAGAGATGATGAAGATTATAACAACCACTCGTTACAAAAAGACTTCCTTGTCATTAGCCAAAAAATTTCCAACTCTTCCCACTTCTGGGCTCATTGTGGAATTGCACGCCGTTGTCCCCTTGGGCAGGGTAGGCACATATAACTAGTTCTGTCCAATTAGTTGTGAGAGGAGGTAACTTGGACAATGTCCAGGCTAGACCACATAAATTGCTCTGTTCCCCTCTGGTATAGCCAATATCAAGGAGGTAGTGGACACTCAGTTTTAGTTCCCGTGTGACGACAATAAGCAGAGCCCCTCTGCCAACCCACCATGTATGAGCGATAAAGAAGTCTGAGTCACTGAGATTCAGCAGTTTTGTTACTATAGCAAAACTGAACCTCTCCTGACCTTTACATTGATATTCCCATCATCCTGACTTTTAAGAATGCTAACATTTCCTTACACCTTCAGTTTTTTATTTTATTTTTTTATTTTAATTTTTTTGATTTTATTTAAATTCAAGTTAGTCAGCATATTGTGTATTATTAATTTCAGGGTACATCAGTTGCATATATCATCCAGTGCTCGTTATATCCAGTGCCCTCCTTAAAGCCCATCACCCACTTACTCCATCCCCGCACCCACCTCCCCTCCAGCAGCCCTCAGTTTGTTCTCTACAGTTAAGAGACTCTTACAATTTGTCCCCCTCTCTGTTTTTATCCTATTTTATTTTTTCTTTCATTCCCTATGTTCATCAGTTTTGTTTCTTAAATTCCACATATAAGTGAAATCATATGGTATTTGTCTTTCTCTGACTGACTTATTTTGCTCAGCATAATACCCTCTAGTTTTATCCATGTCATTGTAAATAGCAAGATCTCATTCTTTTGATGGCTGAGTAATACTCCATTGTATGTGTGTGTGTGTGTGTGTGCACGTGCACGCACATGTGCATGCACCATATCTTCTTTATCCATTCATCAGTTTGTGGACATTTGAGTTCTGTCCATAGTTGGGGTGTTGTGGACATTGCTGCTATAAACACTGAGGTCGGGGCGCCTGGGTGGCTCAGTGGGTTAAGCCGCTGCCTTCGGCTCAGGTCGTGATCTCAGGGTCCTGGGATCGAGCCCCGCATCGGGCTCTCTGCTTGGCGGGGAGCCTGCTTCCCTCCCTCTCTCTGCCTGCCTCTCTGTCTACTTGTGATCTCTCTCTGTCAAATAAATAAATAAAATCTTTAAAAAAAAAAAAACACTGAGGTACACCTGCCCCTTCAAATGCTTTTTAAAGAAACAAACATAACCAAAGACAGCTGAGTCCTTTCGGAGCCCATCTTTTCCCAGCCCTTTTCCTTTTCCCACAGAACAATTACCACTCCAAAGATGGTGTGTCTCTATCTCATCCATAGTTGGCACATAAGTATGTGTCCAAGACAATAAAGACTGCAGTTTCATGTCTAAAATTTGTATAAATTATATAATACCAATTTATTCTAAAAATTGCTTTTTTCATTCAATATTATTGTTTTAAATGTGTATCAGTTTTATTTCATTCACTTTAACTTCAAAGTCATATTCCTTTTTTATGAATGTGTTACAATTTATTAAGCATTTCCCTACTAATGAAGTCCTAAATTTCTTTTCTCTCCTATGAGCAACAATGCAGTGAACATCCTGTATAAATCTCTTTGTGTATAGGAAAACAATTTCTCTCAGTTGTATACCTGAGAGTGGAATAGCTGTGAGATAAGGTATATGTAGCCTCAAACTAAGTAGATAATTGCAGAATTTCTATCCAGTTCTGTTGTGTGTTATGCTTTGCTGTTGTTTTATATCTTCATATAAACATCTCATATTTTCAGACTTTAAAAATTATGGCCAATCTGATGGGTGTGAAATGGCATCTCTTAATTTTTAAATTTGTGTTTCTTTGATTATTAGGGAAGCTGAAAATCTTTCCATATGCTAAGGATCATTTTGTTTTCTGCGATGTGCATGCTCATATAATCTGCTAACTTATTTCTGTTGTTCTCCTTGTAATGGATGTGTAGGATTCCCCCCTCTCCCCATATTCTGGGTATTAATCCTTTGTCAGTTACATACATTGTAAATGTTAATTTTGTTCATTGCTTCATTGCCCAGTTCTCATTCTCTTGCAAGCTACTGGCTGCCTGCTTTTGCATGTACTTGATTTTTGGGTTCACAGCAACTACATGGTGAAAATGGCTTAGGGGTGTATTTTGAAAAGCTTATGTGAATAGATGTTCCCTGACTCTAAATTATATGTAGTAGGCTAAGGAATGTGTCTGTGAAAGGCCTATTTTGCTTATTCAAGGATCTCATTTGCTAATATAATTGTGTGGTGAAACCAGAAGAATCCGGTGTAAGTGGAAAAAAACCTTAGTCACCCAAAGTTATTTGGGTGGCTCAGGGCTGAATATCAGGGGTGACTGGTTGCCCACTGCCATGATGAATCCTGGCATGATTTGCCTGGCTATTTTGACATTTTGTAGACCCAACATATGAGGAAGGGCACCTCGGAGAAATTTCATGCTCAAGTGGTCTTTTTTCTGCCCCTACACACCTCAGAGAGTCTGCACAAGAGCGTATTCATGGGAAGGGCAAACGCATACATCAGAAGGTAGGGCAAAGCAGTGTCCTGGAAGTGCTTTGAGCTTTCCAATAGGGAGAGTTCCTTTAAAGCTTTGTTTATCTCTTGGTGCCTCAGCTAACCCCAAGAGAAAAACCTTAACTCAGGACAGGAAGCTCAGAGCACCCAAAAGGATGACTACATAGCTCAGGACTATTTATGTCTGCCTCTTACATGTCCCTCCATGCTATCCCCAGGATGCCAGGCTGTGCTGATGCTCTAAGGGGACCTAAATATATCATCACTCCCTAGGAAACCAATGGGTATGGTAGAAACTGAGCTCTGGGATCAATTATGTTGGTAAAACTCTAAATGCAAGGGTGAGCCAGAAGTGTTGTGGCTTAGAACTACTTGCTGGAAAAAAAGAAAAAAAAAAAAGAAAAGAAAAAAGGAAAAAAAATAAAAAACCCCAAACAGCTTGATGTTCCCTAGTATCCCTAGTAGAACCCCATGGCCCCAGGAGAGGTAACCCTGGCTGTCTGGTCGACTAGCCAGAGAGCTGGGCCTGAGCAGCTAGACATACCTTCCGTTCCAGTTGACTCACTTGAGTGGCAAATTCTTCTCTCCCTCACAGTCCTCTCATCTTCAAAGGGAATTCATTAAACCCCACAATGCTATCGGCACTTGGCCAGGTGTTGTGCTGGCCCATTAGGTGGACACAGGCCACAGCCTCAGGAGCGTGCCAAATGAGGTGCAGGATGGCAGCTGAGAGCTGTTGACATCCCCCAAGATTGCCCTCAAGCACTTTCTATAAACCCTCCAGCTGTTTCAAACTATTTGTGTGTGGCTCTCTGCACAGGCTGTATTCTTCCTGCAGCACCTTGCTTTTGCTCACTCTGTTCCCTTCGCCGGGAATGCTCGTCTAGTCCATACACTCAAACGCTGACTCCTGCTTGGGGTCTTCTCTGAGAACTGCAGGCAGAATTGAATGCTCTGAATTCTGTGTCCCCAGAACACTCTGGATCATTCTTAATATTGCACATACCATTTTGGGCCAGCATCAGCTGCTCAGTGTTTATCTCCCCCAATGGACGCGATCTCTTGGAAGTGGATTCGCGGGTTTATTCACCCTTGTTTTCCCTAGCAAGGATTTACTAATTTAGTAGATCCTCATAAATGTATGCTGGGTTAAATGCAGCAAGGGACACAACTCATGCTCCTATCTGATTCTATCCTCAATTATGACTGGAAGGAGACCAGTCTCTCTGAGTCTTACCTTCCTTCTCTGTGAAATGGATGGGGAAGGGTAAAGGAGAAAAATGGTCTCTAAGTCTTCCTGGCTCTGTTGTCTGTGATTTTAAAACTCTGATCTCCTTGTGGAAAACTGAGGGTTCTTCATAATTCTTTAAAACCCAGAGGGATATTTTCACTTATGTGTATTAGAGGGCCTCGTGTTTCTTCCCCACCTCTAGTCTGACATGTTTTTAAAAAAAGTGTGTATTATTTAGCATTTTGCAAATTCTCTGACTAAAGTTTCAAGATATTTCTGGGATTGGTTGATTGTAGGAAGGATATAGCTTCTATCTCCTCTGTTGAATAAAATAGTTGAACTGATTCTTTTTAAAAATTTTTAAAAGATTTTATTTATTTATTTGAGAGAGAGAGAGAGAGAGAGAGAGAGAGCATAAGCAGGGGGAGTGGCAGAGGAAGAAGGAGAAGTAGGCTTCCTGCTGACCAGGAAGCCTGATATGGGACTTGATCCCAGGACCCTGGGATTATGACCCGAGCTAAAGGCAGATGTTTAACCAACTGAGCCACCCAGGTGCCCCTTAACTCATTGATTCTTTGAAAGGAATTCCTGACTGTATTTTCTAAAGACTGTTGTCAGCTTGGATGTGTGTGGAAAGGGGTCACTGTGTCTCTGTGTGTGTCTCCCCAGTGTCTCTCTTCTCACTCATGTAGCCATGTTGCTCATGTCATGCTCAGGAGCACCCGATCCATGAGGTGAAACCATGCCACCCATGCCACCCACTTTCTATGCTACCTCTCTGTCTCCTGAATTGCAGGTTTGGAGCTTCCCACATGGAGAGGATTCAGTAGGCCTCATATTCCTATTTTAGAAGATGCTATTAATGCACAGCTATGATCTTCATAACCATCCTATGAGCTGAGGAAGGACAGAGGTTATTATTGACCCATTTTGCAGATGGAACTAAGGCTCAGAGAGATGAAGTGACTTGCCTTCAGGCCACATGGCTAAGAAGACTTTCTGAGCCTGGCCCAGTGAGACCTATTTATCTTCCACCATTCTGATTTTCACGGACTCCTTGAAAATTATTTAGATTTCTGCTGTATTGCCTGGCCACTCTGAGGCAGGTGATTCTATCCGAAGGAAAGAAGAGGTCCTAACCCATTACTAATTTTGTGGGATCAAGGGGCTGTACTCATTAGTGAACAGGGAATTCAAATGAGCTAGAATTGTCCATTTGGTAGTTTCTATCATTAGCATCTCACTATGCCAGTAAATAAGTTGCTGAAGGCTGGAAGCTTCAGAGGACTGGTGGTGGGGGACCATTTTAGGAGCACAGGATCTTAGAGCCCTCCCCTGAATGCTATGAATCCTGTGCAGAGGGAGCACAATTTACTGGGGTACCTCTCTGAGATGCAGCTTCTGTATCTATGAAGTAGGAATAATAAGTGGCTCCCAGCTTACCTCAGGGAGGTTGTGGGGGTCACCTATTCTGATGGAGGTGGCCGTGTTCCCGAAGCTGAAAGTGCTGGGCTGACATTCAGGGAGCACCATGTTTGCTTTTGTTATTATCCTGCCTTAACTGTGAATGGTCTCAGTGGAGGGAAGTAAGCCCAGCCCAGTGTTATTTTCCTAAAAATGGTTCCAAGAAACATGATGCAAGAGGACACATCGCTGTAAAAGTGTGAGTAACCACAGTTCCTGCCCTACCTGCCAGTCAGAACATCGAGGTGGATTAAGTTAGGTAATGTTATCAGAGCATTTAAAAAAAAAAAGTTGCTATTATTATGGCATATTCTTTTTCCTCAAAGGCTAAAGGTAACCCTTAATAACCTGAAAGGAATTTGTCCAAACCCTCTATGACGTTATTTCTGCTGTGGCCCTGCCTCATGTTGGGAGTAGAGAGCGCCGCGTAGCTGAATCGGGGGGAAGGGCTGGGCTAGAACTCCTCTGCTCAGATTTTGCTCCTCATACCTTTTCGATGCTCTTTTTGAATCAATAGCTCTAGCTTTCTGTAATGATCTGTAAGCTTCTAGCCCCCTTGGTTCTAACCGCTGAGGATCAATTCCCTTTCTGAAGAGAGCCTTTTTTGGTTTTCTTTCTTATACCTGGGGAGAAATAGTTACTCTCATAGACTGTAAAGAGGAACTCCTTCTCAGGAGCTTAAAACACATTTGAAGTAGATAGGACCCAACCTTGGTGAAAACATACTTCTTATTTCCAAAGAGAAGTAGAGGCAACTTATAATATGGGACATACACTGAGAAGGATATATTGTAAATAAAAAATGAAAGCCATAAGAATGGCAGGAAAGCAAATATGTTAGTTATAAGATTTTGTATAGTTATTGCAATGGAGCCTTAAACATAACTCTGAGCTTCCTGGCAGGCAGGACAAAAAAGTAAACATGATGACTTACATCATTTTCTTTTTCTGATTGAAAGGGGTGTCCTGATGGAATTTTTTCCTCTGGTACCAATTTTAAAAAGGAATTTAATGCTGGGTGACTCTCAGGGGTGATGAATATGTCTATAGCAAGAGTTTTACAACAAATGCAAGAAAGTTCTTAACGTTCCATCTCATTTCCCCTTTTGAACTCCAGGCTCCTCATAAATATTGATGAAATTTCTTCACCTACATATTCTAGAGTCACCAGAACATATTCTATACTGAACTTGTTAACTTTTTTCTGAGACTAGTTCATCCCCCTGTGTTCATTACCTCTGTTAAAGCATCACATACACAAAGTGCCCTTGCCAGAAACGTCAGCTTATTTAGATGAGTTCTCCCCCAAACCCCAGCCCATGACCAGGGGACTCTATGTCCTTGATTTTGTTTAAACCCCTCACTCCCTCCCCACTTCCAACACCACTACTTTGGGCCAGGGCACCCCATCTCTCACCTGGGCTACTGTAATGGATTCTTAATTGGCCTCCTTCTTATTTCAACCTATTCTCCACACTGCCTGTCTTGGGACAGATACATAAAAAATGCAAACCTAATCCTTCTCAAAACCTTGCCAAGGCTGCGCCTTGTGTTCAAGGTGAAGTCTAAATTCCTGACATGGCCAAGAAGGCCTTTCACATGCTTACTTACCAGCCCCCGCTGCTGCCACACCTCGTACACACTCTCTATGACAGGCCACTTGTTTCCTCAGGACACACATCCCCCGTCCTGTCTCTATGCTTTGTATAGGCTATTGCTTCTTCCTAGAACCTACCCCTTCTTTAAAAACCTGGTGTCCTCCATTCTGGGAAGCTTTTGTGATCCCCTTTTGACACTCCCCATGTTTAGGTTCTGCCTCCTCTTCTTCCCTCAGTACCTGGGATATTTCACTTATGCTTAACCATGTGCTGCTGTAACTGCTTAGTTCCTGAGTCCTCCGGGAATATCAGCTCCTTAAAGAGAGAAATGGAATCCCACTCATCCTAGATTTCCTAGGCTCTGTACATATGCCTGACATGGTTGGAGTCTGATGAATAACTATTGACCAAATGCGTGGAGGGGAAAATAGAAGCCTTGAGGTAGAGTCTGGGATGTGTTGATTAGTGATACAGGGATCGACGGAACTTCCTTAAAGATCTCTGGGGGAGCAGGTCCATAGACTGTGTTTTAGATAAATCTCTCTGAGATCATCTATCTCTCTGCAGTAATCTTTGATAGGATCTGGAGGCAGACAATGAAGGATTTTGCTATTGCACAGTCCTCACTGGATGACCTACTGTGTGCCTGACCTGGTAACCTGCATACCTTGACCATCCTGTGCATGTGTATGTGGGTGGATGGGTGGGGACAGTCATATTATGTTAAGGAAGGCAGAAGCCCAACCAAGAAATGGATTATAAGGGTGTTTCCCTGCACACCAGCATTTCCCTTAAGAGAGATTGCTTTCTATCAAACACTTGGCACACCATCAATGGAGAACCCTTTCTTTGCCTCCCTCCATCAAGTTTCACATCATAAAGAGTTTTTGTCAAGTGCACCTGAATTAAAGGGGACCCTTTTTTAAAATGCAGATTTCTCAGTCCCTCTGACACTCTCCCCCAAAACACCACTGCTTCAAAGATGGTCTCAAAGTTGGCTGGGGAAAATTTTCCAAAATGTCGCATTATCTAGCTCCTTGGTGGTACTGTGACAACTCTGTATTGGCTGAACCTGGGTTCCATCTTGCTTTTAACCTCCACGGGCCATTTGGAGTGTGGACGTTTGTAGGCATAAGCAGTTTCTAGTGCAGTAGAGCTAAGCCTGGTGCAATAAAACTGAGTGATCCCAGAGGCTCTTGGGGGCCATTCTTGGACTACACAGGTCTCACCCGAGCATGGCTTTCCTTGGCATAGACACGACAGGGTGTCCAGACGGAGGGTGCTAGTTCCTGTGCAGGATTTGGCCAGCAAAGCATAGGTTGGTAATTAATATGAATAATAATGTCTAGCCATCACTATTTGAAATAAATGAGAATTGCTCATGGCCCAGATAGGATTTTGCTGTTCTCAAAACTCTTGAATTTGCATTATATTCTGTTATCTCACAGTAATCCTATAATGCAGGGCTATTCCCTTTTTACAGATGCAGAAGCTGATACTCAGAGCAGGCAGTGAGGTGACTTGTCCAAGTTCACAGATGGAATTGCTACCACTTGATGTCAGGTTTTTTCACTCTGTTTCATGCAATGTTCCATTCTGCCTTGCTTGCTGATCTCTTACGTTATCAGATTTGAAAATTGAGGAACATTACTAAGGATGATAGAACTATATTTGAGGGCTCAACAATGTCCACAAAGAAATTTATGATTATGATTTGCTGTAAAAATGTCAAGTACGAATTTAAATAAAAATAAGAATTCCCATTTTTTTTTTTTAAATTATTGCAGGAACAGACACTATGGCTCTGTTAAAACTTTAGTCCCATGTTTCAAGAAGGCTTCCAAAGCTGTCAGCAACATTTCTGTGGTGTGCTGCAGCTAGCTTGTGCCTGGTAGTGAAAGCCAGTTGTGGGCATCTCTTCTTTACTTCATGGTTTAGTGATGTCATGTGGCCAGCTTGAAATCAACCGTGGAGCAAGAATTTACACCATGGAAATCAGCAAATGCTACAATTCAGGGCTTTTCTATCCCAGAGAACCAGCCATTAAACATTTACCAGCATATCACTGCTTATAGTTAACAGTGAATTGACTCAAACTAGAAGTTCAAAAGTTCTCCTCTGTCATCTGCGTGGGACCATCTTCAGTGTTGATTTTTCTTCTAACCACAAGTCATACTCCATTCATGGGGTCATGCCATTCCTTAAATAGGAGGCTCTTTCTGTCCAAGCTTGCAAAATCAGATGAATGGGTTTCTACTAATAAGTTCTCAGATTTGTATAGTTTGCAAAGTGTTTTCATATCCTTAATCACGTCTGCACTCTGTGTGGTCTATGGGACAGATGCCTTTTCTTGTTAAAGAGGAAGAGCCTGAAGATATGACAAAAGATGGGACCTCTTCCAGAATCATAGGCCTAGCAAGTGGAAGTCAGGGGCTTAGGCTGGTCCTCTGCCTTCTTGTTTTGTGATCTTTCCTCTTGTACTTCATCCCTCCGTCACTCATAACTCTTGTCATAGTTACAGCTCAGGTTGCTATCTGGGACAAAGAGAAGGGATCCCTAGCAGCAGCCTGGGGTATACCATTTGTCCTAGCCCTTCACAGAAGAGGACAGACATGTTAGCTTGGGAGTGTCTGCAAACAATTGCTAGCCCCACTTTACTGATCTCATGCAAGGAAAGGAGTCTACTTTCACTCTCCCTTTGTTTTTGGTTCGTCTTTGATTCCTTTAAAAACTTTTATGGGGATTTTGTGTCTTTGGGGTCCTGCTGTAAGTCCTGTCCTCAGCAGGAATTTGGAGCCTCCTAAGTGACTGGCATTAATGCCCTGCTTCCCCTGTTGCACAACTCCCAGCTTCTCTACTGCTTGGTGATGGAATTATTGATTGGCAAGCATTTCACAACACATTTTCAAAACATGCTGAAGGTCAAGAATGAATGACTCATGAGCAGTCACATTTCTTTCTGCCTCAGCCCCTCTCTATTATATTGCGAGGTTGGTTAATAGAAGTCACTGAAGAAACTGAGGTCAAAGTTAACTGTGCCAATCCGTGACCAGTAGGACTCCTAAGTGACTTGAAAACACAATTTTTGATCTTCTATTTGGCGACTAATCTGTTGAATCGCTTTGGTCTTGAATACCAAAGACTCTAAGATGGAAATGAAAGGATTTCAGTGCTGATTTTGTCACCAACTTGTCCCAGAGTTTTAGAGGACTGGAGTATGAGAGAGGTACTCATCTGAAGAAAAAGGCTTGGATGATATGTAGGGAGAACTTTGCTCTGATAGCTGTGACTCTGTATTAGCCCTTTGGAGAACAGAGCCAAATCCCTGTGACAGGCTTGTAGATAATTACCCACGTCTGTGCTTGAGGCCAGAAAGAGCTCTGTATGGGACAGGGTGGAAGAATGCCTTAGAGCATGGTAGCAGAGAGAATTCCACATCAGGAGGCAGGGCATCTGGATTAACTCTCAACCTTGCCACCTAGGATTTGGATACACCAACAAGTTGCTAGACCTGTTAAGGCCTCAGTTTCTTTACCTATAAAACAGGGACAGTGACAAATGCTTTCTTTCTTTCTTTTTTCTTTTTAAAAATATTTTATTTATTTATTAGACAGAGATCACAAGTAGGCAGAGAGGCAGGCAGAGAGAGAGGGGGAAACAGGATCCCTGCTGAACAGAGAGCATGATGGGGGGTTTGATCCCAGGAGCCTGGGATCATGATCTGAGCTGAAGACAGAGGCTTTAACCCACTGAGCCACCCAGGTGCCCTGACAAATGCAATCTTTCAGAGAGCTCTTTCAAAGGGCAAGTGATATAAAGCATGTGAACTTTTTTTGATACAAACTATAAAGCGTGGAAAGACCTACAGTATAGTCCTACATGGGCTAGTTGAAAGTTTTGGAGGAATGAATATCAAGGGCACATTGTTTTTCTTCTTGATGTGAATGTCCCCACCTTCCCTCTGCGTGCCACCCCCCGAAAATAATCCAATTTGCAGAATTAGTTCCTAAATGCCTTTTCAGGAGAAATCATGGGATTGGAAATTTCTTGATAGTTCTCCTATAGGTTGTTAAGCTTTAACTAACACTGAAGGTCCTGTAATTCAATATAATATAATCCCAGAACTAAGAAGTATGATGAAGTGAAAGTAATAGTGATGTCTGCAGCTCCTTGACTCAGCAGCATAGCCCCCACCCCACATATATTCCCACAGGTTCGACCTCTCTAATCTGTGTGGGCACCATTTCTCCCCTGCTCCTGACTAGAGAATGAGCCAGTAAAAAAGGAAGCAAATTCAGCTATGTAAAGCATATCCTGGGTGAAGAAAGGCAAGTATGTGTCTTGACTTGATTGAAATTGCTTTTTTTTCCCACTTTGTCCTCTTTGTCAGGGCAGGTCAGAACTTACCGAGAACTTGGCAGTCCCTGCTCTCACCCCTTCATTGTACTGAAGAGCAACCTAAGGTTTGGTGCCTAGAGGTGACTTCACCAGGATCATAGAGCC
This sequence comes from Enhydra lutris kenyoni, assembly GCF_002288905.1. Taxonomy (NCBI): domain Eukaryota; kingdom Metazoa; phylum Chordata; class Mammalia; order Carnivora; family Mustelidae; genus Enhydra; species Enhydra lutris. The sequence continues at coordinate 4,263,235 of NW_019154086.1, forward strand.
AGCTTGGGGCAGAATCAGGATTCAAACACCTGTCTCCCAAATTTTCCTGTCTCCTATCTCCATTACACCATGTGTGGAAAGAATGCACAGAATCTAAAAGAAGAAAGAAAAAAAATAGATCCTTATGGAATATCTTGGGTTATTGGTTTTCAAGGACAGTGTTATGGCTATAACGACAGCAGTGGTGCCTTAAGAGCAATGGTAACTAGCTTGAGTGAACTTATATAATAAATATTTATCATAGAACATGTGTCATCCAACACCTGCTAGATCTGAGAATTGGAGCCAAAGTGGCTTTTATTGTCAAAAAAAGGAAGGGGAAAAGGAACTTGGCTGAACAAATCTGGAAGACTTTTTACTAGAATTTTCAGAGGCAATTTCTGGAGGAATGGGAACACATTTCCAAAGACTTCTAAAATTTATGTAAATGTGATTGGGTGAATTTAGTTGTTAAAGAAGTGAAGGGCACTAAGGATCATTTGGGGCCTGAGGCCTCTTCCAGACAGGTCTCTTCTGTCTGCCTTGGTCACAAGGCCTTAGCAGCCTCAAGGTGGGCAGGCCTAGAGGTTTCCCCGAGCAATGTCTGAGGTTGCTGGTTTCCATTTAAGCTCCCATGCAAACACATACCAAAATACTCATGGTTCTCACTGCATTCTCTTCTCATTAACAGAACATGACCAAAGTCAAAGAGACATGGGCCATTTGTCTCTCCAACTGAGTCCATCCAGACAAAGTGGATTCTTCAGCCTGTTTTGGACGTCAGCCTACATCAACAGAATGGGACATTTGCCAAATACATGGTCATTTCCCTTTGGCTACCCACAAATTTTTGAACAGAAAGAGCTGTTCATTTATTTTCTCACCTAATAGTTATGATTAAGAGAAGACTGAACTAGAAATTCTCTGCAGGTATAATGAGCTCTCCACACCTCAGTTTCCCTACCCATATGAGACTACCCATTTTCTCACCTTGTTGCTGTGAGCATCTAATGAATGATATGCGGAAGTACTGTTTCAACTCTATAGCCTGACACGAGGGTGAAAGTTTGTTGCTACCACTCTGTGCCCAACAGTGGGTTAGGCACCAGGTTGGTTACAAAACAAGAAGAAGAAATGGTCTCTACTTCCAGGAACTTGCAGCCCTGGGTTGGGAAACCAGCACACACCCAAACAAAACAGAGATGCAAAGATGTATTTACTAATTCAATAGTAGCTAATGACGCTGAGACCTCTAGGACAGTAGAGAAGGGGAAGATCATGAACAGGCTGCAGAAGTTGGGAATGCCTCTTGGAGGAGTTGAGTTGAATGACGAAGTAGACGGAGAAGACAGAGAGGGTCTTTTTGGGGGTGGTGCCACTGAGTCAGCTAGTGGAGGGTTTTCTTGGTAGCTCAATCTACTTGGAGTTGAAACTCCCAGTCGAGCTGGAGTTATGGATTTTAGAATTTGAAGAGAGTTATGGGAAAGGGAAAGTCAGAGCATTTTGCAGACCAACTATAGGTTATGATGACTGGGGAGGCCTCACATGTGAAGGATAGACTTGTGAGGAAACAGAGGAGGGAAGGGGGTTATAGCAGGGGGATGGTGTGTTTCTGCACCAGACCAATAGAAATGGCAAGATGAAAAAAAAATGCATGTAAGTGAAAGATAGTTCTGTTTTTAGAGGGAAGACAAGTCATACTATTAACCTTTTCTCCTCTCTTGGTGTCTGTACATTGGGATTTGAGTTAAATTGGGCAAGGAGGGCCAAAAAAAATGGGAATGTCTTTATTTGTACATTGGAAGATTTTTTTTGAAAACCCAGCTAGGTCATACAGTGGCTATTTGTCTACTTATCAAAAAGGATTTGAAGTTGCTGGCTCATCCATAGAATGACAGGTTTTCAGAGTCAGAGAGGATCTTAAAGTTTAGCTGGTCACATGGTGGTCAATGTCAGAATTTCTGCTCCAGTATCCCCAGCAAATGCTCATTCCTCTTCTTCTCAAACGTCTCTATCAAGGGAGTTCATTAATACTTGAAGAAGACCTTCTCAGGACTAGATATATCTTGAGCTTAATAATATTTTTATTTGGAACATTCACAAATTTCCCTGACTGGCTCTCTTATTGGCACCAGGGTCACACAGAACATTTAAAAGTCCTTTCACAGCTTCTGGAGTCAACTATTTAATTGAACATGCAGGGCCTGTCTTCCCGAATGCATCTCATCAAGCTCGTTTATAAATTACCTTTTACATTGGATAAGTAAAGTTATACAATTTCATTATTTCCATTTTTATTTATCACTTGATCCAAAGACAAGTTGGATTCTAAATCTTACAGGGGGGCAAAAAGTAAGTAACTAAATAAATAAATAAATAAGACAGACTCAATTGTGGGATCCTTCTTATCTTTCTTTTTTTACTTTAAGAAAATAAAATGGGGGATATTTTTGTGGGAAAGGGGGGCTTGCACAAAAGTCAGGTTCCATGAACTTGTGAAATAGGTGTTTTCATCTCTTTCCTTTTTGAGCTGATCAGCTGGATATCTTCCAGGGATTTGGTGTCAGAAATCAAATCTGATGAGTGACAAGTTTGACTGGATTCAGAACAGCCTTGCCAAATTGCAAATAGAGTGAATGGAGTCAGGTCGGTTAGAGGGGGTAGCAAAAAATGAAGCCTAGGATGGACAGAGTGTATATTTGAGGCACACAAGGGCTTCGGTCAGTAGAGGTGGATACTAATAAGATACAAAAACAAAAGAAATAACAATAGTAATAAACAGCCAGGCAAACCCTGAAACTTCTTAACTCATCTGGAGGGAAGGAGATCTGTATAAACACACCATTGACTCAGGATGGTCTTCCTTGTTGGTTAAGCAAGTGATATGGCCATGTCTGTTTCAGGCTGTGTTATAGCAAAACTTCAGCACCCGCTTTAGAAGTTCAGAGTAGAAAAGATCATCTTTACCAGACCATAGAAAATGCTTCATGATGTCAAAATACACAAGCAAACAAACAAGAAGCAGGTCAGTTTTCTCTTTTTGGCACTGTGTGGGACCATATGCTTCCAGAGATGAGGATTTAAAAATAGCCTGTCACACAGCTCACATTGTAGCCCTGGGACATGCTGGGGGTGGGGAGGATTGCCTCACACTTAATAATAGTGACACTTCACGTTTATACCAACCTCTTCTCAAAGTAGCCGAGAGTACTTTCCAGTTACTTGTTTTCTTAAAAAAAAAAAAAAAAAAAAAAAAATTGAATCGTCCTTATGTCCCTGTAAGCTGAGTACAATTCTTCCCACTTCACAGAGAAGGTGACTGAGTTATCGAAAGGTTAAGTCAGGAGCTCGGGATCGTAGACTGACTCAGGAATTAGTGTCGTGTGGTTCTGAACACACTGGGTTGAGGGCTGCAGCAACATCCTGGGCTGTGAGAACCACGAGTTCATAGGATGTTGCACAAAAGAGAAAGACACTTGCTTCCCATTGCTTCTATTTTGAAATGCACTTGCCTTTCATTGCAAGCATTTCATCAGTTTCCAGTTCTAAGGCAAATTGCTTATAAGCCATGATGATCTGTATTTGCAGACCAATTTACAGAGTCTTAATAACGTGATTTCTCTTGTCTCCAGAATTCCTTACCCTCAAGATGGTCTTACCCTCACCATCTCATCAGATCTGTGAAACAGGTTATCATTTAGGCAGAGTCAGTGTTATGAAGAGCCAGATCAGAGGCCCAGAGTGTGGGGGAGACTTTTTATCTGGTAAGGGGAACAGACGCTGACCAACACATGGGTCTTCTCTCTGCAGGTCTGAGCCTGTTTCCCAATGCTGTGAGACTTGGCTACACGATGTATGTTACCAGGGAATATGTCTTCTTTTGTACTCGGGAGTGACTCTGCCACCCAGTTTGGTGTCCAGCACTCAACAGCACCTGAAAGAGGGGATTCTAGATGTGGCAAAACCAAGTTAGTGACAAGCTCCCTTTTTGGAGGAAGCACAACTCTTGGCATTCTGATCATTCTGGCAGATGATTTGGAGTGAGGTGGAGTCCAGTGAGGTTGTGTTACTGACCAGTCTTAGCCCCTATTCTGACCCGACCTCCCACTGCTCTACCATAACTATTCTCTTGCCAAGATGCTAAATTCCTTTGCTGCTTTCCCCTTCATTGGGCAAAGCCCCAGTCCTGATAAAAGGTAACCATCCTCTCCTCCTTTGCTTTTATCTAAGCAGCAAAATGTTGTTAAACATTGTACCCATGCTGGAAACTGCTTACTTTAAATTTATGGCTGTAGCCCTCAAATGAGCCTGCGAAGGGCCCTATAACACTTCTGGCAAATTCGTTTTTTTCAATCTTTGAATAAACTCTTCCTCCCTAAATCTCCACCATGCTTTCCCCTTTCCATCTTCTAGGATGATGACTTTCCTTGTTATTGGAGGACAGTTACTCCATCCTTCCACCACCAAGGTCTTTACCTACTTGCATCTGTACCTGCATATACTGTTTTCCACAGGTAGTGTTGCTGTTTTTAAATAAAGGTGACTCTTCCATTTGTCTTCTGGATTCTACCTCCTTTTACTTACTTGTCTTTAGCAACATCATTTTCCCTTGTCCTGTTACATCTATGCCATCAACATACAAAGATGCCTGGGTAGTAACCATTAAAAAACAACTCTCCCTTGGTCCTGCTTTCCTCCCTTGATCCTCCAGCTTTCACCCCTTTCTTTGATGCCTTTATAAAAATCTTCAGGACCCATGTTCCTCTCTCCTTCAGCTCCCATCCTCTCCTCACTCTGTTTCCATTTTTTTTTTTTCAGATTCTATCACTGTACTTAAGCAGTCCTTATCAAGTTCACTAAAGATCTACCTGTTTCCAAAGCTCACATGGACTCAACTCACTGGACTGCTCAGTAGAATGGGACACGATTGATCCCTAGTACTTTCTTGAACATCTCCGTCTTTGGTCTTCTGTGATTCCATGCTCACCTGGTTTGACCTTACCTTCCTGTCTCCTTGTCTGGCTCTTCCTCCTCTACATCAAATTTTGAAATGCTCTGAGGTTCTTGTGTCTGCTCTGTCTATACTCTTCCCAGATGAACTCATTGGGTCCCATGGCTTTAATACACCATCTATATGCAGATAACTCCAAATCTCTATCTCCACCTGACTTCTCCCTTGAGCTCCAGACTTGATAACTATAGTGGTATATCCAATAGGTATTTCACACAAACTACCACCCAAACCAAACAACTGATGTGCCCCTCCCCCACGTCCAATTCCTCCTCATCAAGTCTTCCCTTGTCAGCGTAAGTTGTCCTGAACCACCCACATATTTGTTTGGAGAAAATACCCGCATCATTCTGATTTATTTTTATTTCCCTTAAATGCCATGTTTAGCCCATAAGCAAGTCCTATTACTGTACATCTAAAATATATGCCAATTTAGATTATTTTTCATCATCTCTATTGATGGCCATCTTATTCCAAACTGTCAACACATTGTTCATATACAGATTTTTGTTCCCTAACCTCGCCTTTCACACAGTAGCCAGAATAATGTCACCTCTCTGCTAAACTCTCTGACCATGAGTATAAGACTACAGGGCTTGGCCCTTGACTACTTGTCCAGCATCATCTCCCTTCACCCTCAGCAACATCCGCAACATTCACATTTTGTAGCTTTTTTTCCTCCCTCTAGTCTGCCAACGCTTTCCAATCTGAGGACCTTCGCTCTTGCTTTTCCTCCTGTTTGGATGTTCTCCTTCCAGAACTCCAATGACTGCTTCATCTTGTCATCCTGGCCTGAGAATAGATGTCCTTCCAGTAGACAATCACCTGACCAAAGCTGCTAAGGTATTCTTCTCCAGAATCAAGTAAATGAGTCTTCCATCTCTATCTGCACACCACCCCCCCACTGCCCCAGGAGTGTTTTCCTTTAGTTAAATCTTAGTGAATTATACCCTCAACTTCAGTGGTGACTCAGTATAAAAACTGACATTGCAATTTGGGACTACATTGTCCCTTGGGGTTTCTGAAGACATTATTTGCTCTGTCACTCAGTAATATTTTCTATATAGCCCTCTATGAGGAATCCTTTTAGGTCTAAGAGCTAGAAAATCTTTGCTTCCCTTGAGAACCTGGTCATGACACAACTGGCTTTGCTTTGGTTTCTTTCTCTCTCTCTCTCTCGGCTTAATAGCACAAAGCTCAGAGCCAAAATTTTACCTTAATTATTGCAAACATATAGGACTCTAGGACATGGTTACCTAACTAGATAGTTTTGCCCAACAGAACTTTCTACAAACATGGCAATATTCTGTATCTGCAATGTCCAATGAGTAGCCACTAACCACGTGTGGCAGCTGAGCCCTTGAGATGTGGCCAGTGAAACTAAGGAAATAAATTTTTATTATATTTATTTTTTCTTAATTCAAATTTAAATAGACACACGTGCCTGCTGGCTACTACACTGGACAGTACAGGCCTGGATATCCTGGTCTCAGATACTAGAGTTTATTTTTATGCACACTTCATTATTGTTATCGTATTTCCTATAAGTTGCCTCAATCCTCTGTGGTTGGCAGGAGAAAAAGAAAGGAAGAAAACACATCTAAGTGAGTAATTGACTTCGCAGGGCAAGTCAGCATGTTTATAGGTTTGGGTGACATGATCGGTGCGTGCGGACAATGAGTCTTAAATCCTATTTCCCTTTGTGAGCTCTGTGGAAAGGGTACCTGCAGCAAGTCTGAGATCCAAGTTCTAGTCTTCGTTTTGCTGTTGAACATGATGTGTGGCTCTGAGTGAAGCAGAGATTCAGTGTGTTCACATGTTAAATGGGACTTCTTGGATTCATGACCTTGTGCCTTTGGCATCTGGATGCCAGATGTGTAGCCAGTCCCATTCCCATTACTTCTGAAGTCAAGGAATCTGGCCCTTGGCTACTGACTTGGAATATGAAGCAAACCTTTAGAAGGTCATCTCACTCATGCCTGCTCCTAAGGCAGGGTTATTGGTAAATGAATTTAAAACAAATATGAACAGTCCAATCTTTAAAACATCATCAGGAAAGGAGAACCCACCCTAAGTACTTAGGAAGTTGGATGCTTTTTAACACAGAGTGGCACATCGTTCCCTTTATTATAAAAAAGCACAGAACTGAAATCAGAAGACTCGGAAACTAGTCTCAGTTCAGCTACAAACAAGCTGCATGATTTTGGTCAAGTCAGAAGTTCTTTTTCTCTCAAATGAGAGGATTGGACCAGATGACCTTTAATTTCCTGTCTTGTGTTAGCCATAATAATAATGGGCAACATTTATTGAATCTCCAGAGCGTGCTAAAGTGTGTTATCTTATTTAGGTTGAGAATATTATTATTTCCATTTCCAAGACAGAGAAGCTGAGCTTTAGTGTTTCCCAAGGGAACAGAATTGGCAAATGTAGGATTCCCGACCTGAGTCCTGTGATCTACTTTCAGAACTCACCTTCCTACCTGTTCTACCTTCTCTAGAATTTTGTATTTTTTCAGTAGGCCAGAACACCATTCTTCTTGCTAAACAAAGAGTTACCTCAATTTTTTCAACCAGAACTTCTCAAATATGGGCCCAAATATTGTCTTCCCAGACTTTGGAAGGCCAGAAAAGGCCCAGTACAGCCAGGATTAATGGGTTGGTTAAAGCTGGGCAAGAGCAGCCTTATTAATTTGCCCAGTATGCTGTACAGATAATACCCATTTTAAGTATGCTGTGATATGAAAAATGCTGGGAAGCATGTGGGTTCGGGCATATGTAACTGACTCACTGGCAGGATGTAGGCTTGGTCTTCTCATAAGTCACATCAGACACATTTCACAAGATCCTATCATGAGGGGATGCTCTATCCCCAAACTCTCAATCATTACTCCCTGAGAGTGGGATATCTCAGTCATCCCTATATCTCCAACAGGTCCATCTTGGAAACTTCCCTAAGCTGATCCTCAATACAGAGCTTATTTTGCTAGTTGATAGAGCAGTATCCTTATGGTGGTTAGAATCCTCCAAAGATAGGGCCACAGGGAGCTTTAGAAACATTAAATCAAACCTGAAGAGGGTAGAGGATTTTCTCAAGGTCAGTTCAAAGTTAGAACCAAAATTCTGTTCTCCCTCATGCCCAGTCCAGGCCCCCTCCTTTTCAGACTAGTAGTCAGAACTACGTCTTTAGGAAATGAGGAAGGGACAGCATAACTAAAGTTTCATCCTGCCTCTGCAGATGTCAGGAGCAATGGAGCACCAGTAGTAGGAGAACAGACCTCCCCTGGCTCCATCAAAGGCCACAGACCCATGAGAACCATCCAGCTTAGCCTGAGCCACATGCCCTGAGGCCACAGCAGTGCACAGGAAAGTGAGAGGAAGTGGAAACGTGCGAGTGGAGGGCTCAAAGCAACGGGCTCACCACCGGAAAAAAAAAAAATAAAAATAAACACGCTCAGAAATAGTGTAACTGATATGCAAAGAAGATCAAAACAAGGGTTTTAAAATATCTTGGCTGCTTTAGAGGAGGTGGGGGTGGTAAATGAAGCGAGGTTGCAAGTGTGTGTTAGGGGAGGGGAAAGGTTATGTGGAAGGTTCACTGCAGCTAACTGGGCCTCGGGAGCCCGAAAGCCTCAGATTCTCAGATGAGAATGTGGGATATATACCGTCCCATTGGTAACTTGGAGGGAGGCATGGACTCAGGAGCAAAACCCCTGGAACCCCTCAGCCCCAAACTCCTCCCTCCCTAACCTCGTTGCTGTTCCTTGAAAATCTGTCCTATTTGGAGTCATGGCCATTTGTCCTATGGCAGGGCACTGAGGCTCAGACAAGCTGTCAGTGAAGGCACCCTGAAGTCCACCCAACTTGGCTGAACTTCAAGGCTCAAGTAGCAGTTTGGAACAAATGTTCCAGGGTTAAGGACTGTGGCTGAGCAAACTCAGGGAAGCAAATTCTCTAATCTTGCAAAGTATAATTTCCTTTCCCTTCAGTCTGTTGGGAAGAGCTACCAAAATGCACTCTCTTTTAAGGGAAAGGTTTTATTTTGAAACTGGTTCCTGAAATGAGAAACCAGAAGTTTGGTGATGGCCATGCTGCCTGTTTATATTCTCCCTCTGCCAATTTAACCAAACCTAATAATAGCCCAAGCGTCATGGGACATTTCCAGCATCAGACAGCCATCAGTCAACAGCATAGGTACAAAAGGGAGTGTTCACTCTTCTGTGGACCCAAATGGTCTCACAGATTTTCACAGAGGAAAGACACTGGGCAGGGCTGGGCTTTGGAAATTAACCATCTTTTGTATAGGTCTGATACTGACACAAAGCACATTTACATGTATTACCCAGTGAGATGGACAGAACAGGGACATTTTCCACTTTAGAAAATGGACACTCTAATGTAAAATGGCACAAGGACTCTACTCCCAGTGGTCTATGCTCATAGTAGGGCCCCGAGGAGACAGAGATGGGAGTCAGGCTCCTTGGGTCTGCACTTGAGCTATCTCTCTCCATATCTTCCTCCTCCTCCCTTCCTCCTTCCTCCTCCTTTGACAAAGAAGGGCACATTTAATACTTTAGGGATGAAATATAAGGGCTTTTTTGTTTGTGTGTTCCAATATTTTTTCTATTGTGTTTTTTGTTTAGTCATGAGAAGACACTTCCTACCCCAGACTCTTCGTGAACCTGATGTGTAGTAGATAACCACCAATAGAAGCCTGTGATGACCCTTTTCTAGCATGCAAAGCCCATCCAGCCTTGAGCTGAGGTGGAAAACAGGTGGTAGAGTCGAGCTTCAATTTCTGTTGAGAAGGTTTGCTACCTAGGTCCAGAGAGCAAGGTGATTGACATGGGCTGTGGAATTTCACAAGGTAGAGTTCACTGTGGGCCAAGGCTATCCAGGAGACACTTTTAGCAGGAGGAAGCCCTACTGAAGCAGCATCTGAGAAGGTACATGTGGGTTGAAGCATGGGGAGGTCTAGAGAGGCAACAGGATCAAGGCCTAAAGGTTGAAAGTATACAAGGCATTGTAGGGAATTTAAAAAAGATCTACCAAGCTGAAGACTTGGAATTGATGTTGAGGGGACACTTTGGAGTCACAGTGCGGAGGACATTGAAGACCAGCTGAATTATCATGGTTTTATTCTGAGGGTATTTAGGAGGCTCAGAAGCTTTGTGAATGTGAGGGTTGTGTGAGAAAACTGATGTTCTAGAAAGCTCCTTTTGTTGGGTATTTGAGATGGGCAATAAAGAAAGCAATTGGAAAAAGAAAGTCAACATGGGCAGTGTATTTGGGGTCAGGGGACTCACTGTATTGCTTTCTAACCATGTAAGCTTGCTCAGATCAGTTCCAGATATGTGCAGAAATATATAGGTTTAGCTACTTCTCTAATGTGAGCACCTGCCCTGCCTATCCTTCAGAGAGGTCCTGTATATCACTTGCAAAGAGGCTGAAATGATTTGTAAACTATACAACTACAGAACAAACGTGGGAGATAATGTCCCGGGCTGGCTGGATGCAATGGAAACAAGAGTTGGTTGGTGGCCATGGGGATGGGTGGTTGGGGGTATTATTGAGTCAATAGTAAGTCTCTGTTTGGGATCATCTTCCCTCTGGAGGGATATCTTGTTTCCTCCCCGGCACATCCTGTGTCACCTGGCACAGACTGGGAGCTAGCTGAAGATTAAGGTGTGCTGAGCTACTAGTCAGGAGTCAAAGACCAGAAATCCCTTAGGTCCCTAGTAACTTCCTCAAGTGAAAGAAAGAAATACAAAGCTAAATTTTCCCCCAATCTTGAGTTTGAAGTACAAATAAACAGTTGAGTTACTGTTTTGCAGAGTTGCCAAGTAATGATGAAGGGCAAGGAAGAGTCCGTTTGCTCAAGGTGATTGCTCAATGCCCAGGTCTTGCCAGTAGGGGTGTCCGGGAAGGTGCAAGCAGAAGTCAGCTCAGCTGTTCTCAGGAGCTGCTCCTTAGAAGGCAGTCCACAGCCTCATGGAGAAGAAGGGTTAACACGAATGTGTGAAAGGAAAACTGTGGAATTGAGACTAGGTTAGGAGGGGTAAGAGAGAGCCATCTGGGCTTTCAGCCAGCCCTGGGCTTCCAGTGGAAGGATTTCACAACCCCTCCTTTCTTCGTGGGTTATGTCCTTGGAGTGAACAGCCAGTAGGGGCATCTCGGAGGGGAGTGGAAAGTACGCTGGACTGAGAAGTGGAGCTCTGCGTTCAGGCTCTGGCTCAATCACTGCCGGGTGGTATGACCCTCTCTTTTAGGGGTGGGGTCAGACCAGAATGCTTGATCCCTGGGACTAGATGCAGATCCAGGTTCCTGAGGGATGGGGGACAGGGCAGTCTGTCTCTTCAGATTGAAATTCACAGAGGACAGCTACTGTGAGTGAACTGACCTACAGCCCAGGGTGACTGAGTCCTGTGACCATGATGGCAACATGGGAAATTTCAAATAAGGTCAGCTTGGGGCAGAGGCAACAGTGTGCCTGCCAGCCTAAGCTTGCGGTTCAGATAAATCAGAGAGCGGGGAGCCCTCCGAGTTCACCCTCATCAGGTTGTGGAGCTCTGTATAACACAGAGGAGAATTTCTCTGATGAACTCTACGTACAAGAGCAGTGTCTTCCTTTTGAGCCTTGGACAACACAGGTCATTTCCTTCTTACTCCCATTTTCCTTCTGCAAGTCTCAGAACACAGGAACTCTTCCCCTCTACTTCTCCCATTTCCCAAGCAGAGTCTCAGTGACAAAAGCAATTGCTCTCTTGCACACACTTCCCCTGTTCTTTCTGGTGACCAACCATAGTACCAGTCCAGGCTTTGAGAAGTAGGGTGTGGGGCATGAGGGTGAAGATCACGAGCTGGTCCCTGTGGCTGCCCAGGCTGTGCCACGTGTCCCTGCAGGCAGACACCCATACTGGGTGGCTCTGTCTCATTTCTAAAGAGGGACCCATTACTCCTGAGCAGCTCAGGAGCACCATTGACTTTCTACGGCCCTCCCTCCAGGGCACGGGGGAACATCCAAATTAAAGAAACCTTTACTGAGCACCTACGAGGATCATTTTTGGACCAGTCATAGTTCCTGCTTCCAAATGGAGAGACAGAGTAAGTGGGAAACCACAATAATACTATGCAGAATAGGAGCATGGTCACAAATTCAGAAAGACTTCAAATGAAGGAGGAGTGGTGCTCAGTTGGGAGCTCACAGAAGGATGTGATGACTTGAGATAGAACAATCATGCCCATAATCTTTATTATTATGGCTATTACTATAACCACTTTTATTGAGCTCTTACTATATCCAATGTACAGTGCTAAAACCTTGTGTATTACCTCTTTACAAAAGCCCTCCCCTCTTAGATAGCATCATTTTGTAGTTAAAAAACATGAGACTCAAAGAGGTTAAGTAACTTTCTCCAGGCCACCCAGTGAGTAGATGATTCGAACCCATGGTTTCTACTCAAATATGGAGGTCAGGTATTCCTACTGTAGGATGAAGAACGACAGCTTGGAGTGGCAAAGGATGGCATAATTTTGTTTGGACAGGGAAGCTGTAGAGGTAAGATAATTGGGACTTGAGGGCCAGTGGGAACCTGGACTTTGTCCTGAAGGCTGTGGGGAGACCAAAAATCAGAGCAAGACAATGGTACAATGAGAAGGTGGCTCTAACTTAGCAGCAAGTATAGGTGGGCTGCTGGCTGGTGAGTGGTTGGGCTGAGAGACTGGGCTGTAGGATGGGAGTTGGGGGTGTTGGGGGGAAGGAGAGGAGCAACCTAAATCTGAACACCTGTGCATCATCTCCGGCTGTCACCATCAATGACATAGCAGAGAATGAAGTGTCTGAAGACAGCCTGTGTTCCTCTGAGGTTCTGCAGGCATCTGGGGAACTTTCTTGTCACTCAGGTCCATGATAGGCACCAGTGCAGGGGCTGGCACTCTTTCCTCATCTGCAGTGAACAGAGCATCTTACAAATCAGGGCCCTTTGTGCATGTCCAACTTGTACCCTTTCTCCATCACTCTCTTGTCCCCACTCTCAAACCCCACAGCAGCAGAGCCAAATGAATCATAGAATTCTTTTAATGGAATCAGACTCCAAAGGAGAATGCCTGGGTGGAAGCAAAGGGAGGATTCTGAGTCCCCAGCCATCTTCAAGAGGACAAACATGAGGTGGATCAGAGAGAGACAGGGTGGAGGGCAAGCAGTGAAGAGTGCTCAGCAATGGCCAGCTCCGTGATACTTGACAGAAGCCCCCTGAGACCACCAGTGGGCACAATCTACAGGCCAAGCTCCCGAGGAGCTTCCTGTAATGACTTTGGCTAAGGCCAAGGCTAAATCAAAGTCATGGAGATCTTTGCCTCAGTCAGGTGAGTTATTCCTCTGCCACCGTGTTCTTCTTGGTGCTTCCAAAGAGCTGTTTTTTCATCTCAGAGAGCGGCACACCACCCATTCCAGCAAGGGATGCCACCACCATGATAAAAAAATAAGGGGGCCCCTAGAGACTGTCTAATCCAATCTGACAGCATGCTGAGTGGGCATAAAACTGATCGAGACTCACAGAAGGTCCTGTTTTCTTATCTTATTTATTATAAACACATAGTGCTCGGTTATGTGCCAGGCACTGCTCTAAGCACTTTGTTAGTTATTAACTTACTCAATTCTCATGACAGTCCTATAAGGGAAGTACTTTTGCTCCATTTTACTGATGAGAGAACTGAGGCACAGTGATGGGAAGTGGGTTGGCCAGAGCCTCACCTTAATGGCTAGAACAGAGTTGAGCCTAGGTAGTTTGGCTACCGGGTCCAAATTCTGCACCCCAACACTCGGTTACTTTTTATTCTAATTTCCAAGCTAAGACTCTGGCAATGCCTACAAGAGAAAGGGAGAGCAGAGCAAATGATTTCTAAAGTTACAACAAACTAACACTTTGTGATTCAGTGGAATCAGCAAGTGGTTAGGGCTTAGGCTGTGAGGTATCAGTGGGCTGTTAAATATGCTTTGGTATGACACAAATCACCTACGTCTGTTAATTTCACTGAGTTGGGGCATGGGCTTGCCACCACCCGAACTGTGAATTGAGTGGATCTACAGACCCACTGCAGGGCCCCAGATCTTCACACAAGGACTCTCTTATATCACACATGTTCGCAACATTTACCTGGTGAGATCGTGAAAACAGTGCTCAATCTAAGCAAAGAAGTAAGGTGGGGAAGTAACCGTGAAGATTTGGGCTGCAGGGGTACAGTGATTCAGCGAGATGTGGCCAGGAGGGAATGCTTGGCCCTAAGTGCTGGCCATGGAGTCGGAGGCTTCAGTTTCCTTAGCAAGGAGGGTGAGGCAGATGATTGGCTGTTGGCAATGGGGTTACTTGAGTGGAAGAAATATAATCTTTCTAGTGGCCCAAATAAGAAAGGCTCTGTATGGAGATACAAGCTCAAATTTCCCAGTTTGTTTAAACATTCAAATGGGATATAGCTAAATTCATGTTGTGGATTCCCTGGTGGGAAGGTAGGAGATGCGGTGGAAAGAACACTGGTTTGGTGTTGGGGGCACCTAGGTTCCAACCTTGCCTCTGCTTCTAACTAGGTGAGAGGCATTTGGTGAGTCATAGCCCCCCCTTGGCTTCAGGTCACTTGTGACAGTGACTATTGAGTACCTGCCATTCCAGGAAATGTTCTCAGAGCTCAAGATGTATTACCCTAATTCTTATCACGGTTCCATGAGTGAGGTACTGTGATGACTGCCGCCGTCACTCAGAGGAGGAAAAGGAGTCTCAGACAGGTGAAGGAACTTGCCCAAGGCCATTCATTGGGCCATGGAGATGGGAACTGTCCCAGACTACCTCCCATGCTCTGAGACAAACCTATACTCCCTTTGTCCTGACCCTCAGAGCGGTTTGGGCTCTCTGGATATACTATGTACAATTCTGTTCAGGATATTTGTGCTGAAGATAGTCCTTCCAGGAGCAGCACGTGTTTGTTTAGCACTGGACTCTTGACCGAGCCAGTCTTTGCTCCCACATTTGTTTCAGTGAAATCTGGTGATCAGTTCTGTGAAGGCAGGGTTCCTCATGATATTCCTCATGATAAGCACAGTGCCTGACCCACAGTAGGTGCTCAGTTAATATTGGTTAAATGAGTGTATAGAAGAACAATTTAACATGGTGGGGCAGAGGGGCAGTTGAAGAGATGGGTAATAGAAGGGAAGAAGAACAGAATGAGCTCCCTGGGGTGTGAGCTCGTCCACACATTCTGAAAGCTGGAGGTCTTCCCTAAGAGATTTGGGCTTTTATTTATTTAAAAAAATTTTTAAAGATTTATTTATTTGAGAGAGTGAGCGAGCGAGCAGAGGGGAATGGCTGAGTGCAAGGGAAAGAGAAACTCTAAGCAGAATCTCTGCTGAGCACAGAGCCTGAAGCAGGCCTCAATCTTGCAACCCTGAGACTAGGACCTGAGCCAAAACCAAGAGTCAGTCGCTTAACTGACTGTGCCACCTAGGCGTCCCTTGGCTCTTAGATTAAAAGCTGCAATGTGGCATGTGATCCTCTTGTAACAAACTCTCCACTGAGGAATCCACAGATGGAGGTGTCTCCTGAAGCCAGCCCATCGGGGTCTGCCTGCGAAAGGAGAGCCTGGAGAGTGGGGCCCAATTCTGCCTGCTCTCAGGGAGAACATGGGGGAGCCCATCAGCTGTTCAGGGCTGGGCTTTCCTCCTCTACCTAACTTCTTCTCTAGCCAGTTGGGGTTGGGAGTCTTATATACCCTCTTGTGTCCCTACCCAAGCTTTCCTTCCTATGTAGGGAGCATATCAAGCTCTGATCTTTTGTGCCACCTGCTGCCCATCACAACTTACCTGTGGCCTCTGGATCCTGTCCTCTGCAAAGTGACATTTCTCTTGACTCAGATGAATACTCCTGATGGTGTGCTCATGAATGTTCATGTGCCTTATCCTGGTCAAATAATCATACTTTCCAGTGCCCTGGAAGACATGGTTAATGATGGGACTTTTCCACCCTGGGGTAGATTGCTATTAACTGCAATGATCACCACCACTGATACAATTGGCAAGACCCTACCTCATCCTTTGTCTCACTGACTGTCATGTGGAAGGGGCAAGGACCATGGGGGCATGCCATGAGGCCATGAGAGGATGCCTCCTGGTCCTATCTTTGCCACCGACTATGCCACCTCTTACTTCTTCTTTTTAGATGGCAGAAGGTTGACATGATGAGTCTGGGAATACTTGGCTTTATCCTGCCTCAAGTCTAGGTATTAGGAGCTGAATTTTACAGAGAGCAAATGAGGCATAGATGGTCCAGACCATTTGGATTCCACCACATTTTTACATGACTTCCTTGCGTGGCGTTCTTACCATGTTCTTACATCCTGACCTTGCATGGCTTCTCAGTGTGTAATGTGCCCATCTGTCCTGAGACAGGCAGGATTAGCCCCATAGGTGAAGCTCAGAGACTCAGAGACATTAAAGGTACTGCCTAAGGTCACACAAAACAAAATGGAGGAACTGGGATCTAAACCCAAGTTCCAAGATAGCCAACACTGCCTGTGGGGTTGGTCAGGCCTCTTGGGAGCTATTAGTATGCTTGTGTGTGTGTGTGTGTGTGTGTTTGTGCGCTCCCCTGAAACTTGGGGCCAGAGTGGCCCCAGGGAATGACAGCTGGACTCCGGGGTAACTCTACTTTGGGAGGACCTAGCTACCAGCTCCTCCTTAAAATCCAGCCCGCCAGACTCTGTTATGCCTGCCCTTCCTCTACCTCCACTGCAACCAATTTCTTGGCTATGGTAGCTGTGTGCCTGGTGTTCCCTATTTGACCGTCTAAATCCATCCTCCTTCTCTTCCCCCTCTTCAGGAAGCTGATCTTGTAGAGATCAGTAGGTTCCATGCCTTCTGGCTTCTGGTTAGACTCACTGATTAGGTGATCAGAGGGTGGGAGGAGGGAGAGGTGAGGATCTATCATCCCATATCTCCCTTCCTGCTGGCTGGAGGTTAGTGGAGGCTGTATGTTGCCATGAAAGGCCACAGCTCCTATCAGTGGCCCTCTCCTGCAGCCTCCTGGCATGGCCACCAGATCCCGGGAACTGCCTCTCCCTTTGCCCTTTTAGATGGTGGACTGGTAGCAGCTCCCAGTTGTTGTTAGCCCCAGTATGCCACACCATCTCTTGGGTTTCCTTAACCATACTCACACCTGTATATATTATTCTTTAATTAATCTCTCTTTGGTCACCCTGTTTTGAGTGTGTCCTCTGTTTTGTCTGAGGACCATTACTGATATACAATGTGCCTCATTCTTCCTTGCTTCTGGTCTTCCATTTTTAAAGAAACACTTCTCACCCCAGGCTTTTCACATGAAAGTCTGCAGATTTTGCTCCTCAAAATATTTCATTGGAAAACAAAACAAAGCTAAAAGGAGAAGCCAAAGGTTAGAGTTGTGTGGGGATTTAAAGGCACTGGGTTTGGACCTGGAGGCTGGAGAACCAATTTTGTTACCTCCTGGATCTGTCACCATGCCAAGTCTCTTGGCCCTTCCTTTAAATACAATACGAGTCATTTTTGCCTTATCTTTCCCATATGCCTCTTGGGAAGATCAAATGAGGCCAACACCAGTGGAACTACTCTATAAATGCTGAAGCATTTTCTGAGCATTAGGTGTTACTGTTGTTGTTTTTATCATAGACAGCATATGGACAAAATCCTCAAAAGGCCATGTGCTTCATTTTCCAATGCACTCAGATTTCTCTGTCGCCTCTGTGCCTCCTGGATTAGAAGAGCTGGCATTTGCGGAATCCAAGATTGATGTCTAGGAGAATTTGCCAAGCATGGTCCCACATGAGCAGTGCTAAAAATACCTTTGACCTCAGTGGGAGCATCTCAGTCCCAAGGGGGTGGGCCCAAGGGACAGGGACTTTGTGAGGAAAATGACTTCCGTCATTCATCTGCTGGGGTTACCAGAGGGCAGGAAGAACGTGGCTGTCACAAGGTCATCCTTTTGAGAGCCAGTGGGAACACTGATTTGATCTCACTGTGTGTTAAGGTGGTGGGTGGGTTGGAGAGGATTTACTTTAACCTTTTGTACTTCTCTGTTAGAAGGATATGGCTTAGAGCTCTTCCTCATGGCTACACCTCTCCGGAATGTTTCCAGATTGCCTTGTAGAGATATATGGTAGACACCCAGAGCCAGAGGGAGGTAAGGAGGTCATTCTAGAATCTTGGTTTGTAGTTGATTGCAGAAGCTGAGTTCAATCCAGGGAAGAAAAATCTAATCCAGGAGCTTTGGTTTAATATTTCCAGGGATAGGGTATGGGAAGCCTCATTGTCTCTCCTAAAGATCAGTGGTTTTCCAACCAATTCTTAGAGCCCTAGACACTTGCTATTTCCAATGTGATTGATAGATCACTGGCATCAATGTCAACTGGGTCCTATCCCAGATCCCTAAGTCAGAATCTGCATTTTCACCCGATCCATTCAGGTTATTATGGACATTAAAGTCTGAGAAACACTAGTTTAGAATCCTTCTGAAATGCCTGAGGAGGCTACCTGTAGGTACCTTCCAGCTATGTATATGGGGTCCCATGAAGAACAGCATGTGAAAAAGGGGACCACTGACATTTTTAAAAGAAGAAAAAAGTTAAAACCCATGTGGTCTTTCTCTCCCTTTGGTAGAAGAGGAAATTGTGCTGAGGTTAGGACCCTGTTCTCTATCTCTCCTGAGGCCAGACCCTTGTTCTCCTGCTGTTCTCCTGAGCTCCTCAGATGCCTAGCACAAGCCTGCTGCAGGGGAGGCTCCAGAATCAGGGGCCGGGTCAGGATACTAGTGGGACTTTATGGTGTTTCCCAAGCCATGCGGCCCCCAACTCTGAGGGTCTAGACTTGCCAGGGTGGCCTGGTAGGCACCGAGGACAAAAAAATAGTTTGTCATGACCTGGGAGTTTAGGGCTCATCTTGGTACTTTGAAAAGAGAAGACAGAAGGGTGTGGAGTTCCTCCTCTGTAGGTAGGATTATGTGGGGAGCTTAGTGTTTGTTGTATGAGGAACAGCCTGGCAGGAGCTGAGAAGAGATAAGTCTGCTTCCAGCTGGGATCTGGGCACAGCCTCAAGGTAGCAGGTTTTCAGGATTTCCAGCAGGAATGCTTGGCGGCCCACAGTAATATCTTTTGGGTTTCAGTTTGCTGCAATTATAAATATCTGTGATTTGCATTTCCTTTCCACCCTACCCTAGAGGATATCAATGCATTCCGCTATTACTTCCCCCTGCCACTCTCACATAGGTCCCTCATAGGCGACATTCACGGCTTTCATTGTACAAAGGGGAAACTGAGATTCCCCACAAATGGGTGCCATCTATGTCTGGGCTGATCTGGAACTGGCACTTTCAGAAGAAGGAAGATTCCTTTGAACACCAGTCCCAGACTTTCTGGCTTGAACTCTAGTCCCAACTGATACTGCCTCCTACCCTCTGGCAAGACTGTCCGCCCCTGTTGACCTTCCCTGAATGCACAGGTCCCCTAGTTATGTGGGCACATGCCCTCCTCTACCCTCCCACCTCTGTACTATCAGATACACGTCCATGTCTTTCGTTGGTGACTCAACTGTCCTTCTTTGATTAGAGCTCTCTGACAATATGTCTCCCCCCACCCTCATCTTTGCCAACCTTCAAAACCTCAAAGGCAGGAGTGTATTTCAGCCCCTCATTTCCAGCACAGTGCCACCGTCAGAAAATGCTTGGGCCATGACAGATGAACCAAAAGATAACACATATGAGCTGGAGGATGAAGCAGAGAGACAGTGCATATTTCACAGACTTTTCTGGGTGAAAGGATCATTGTACAGTTCTGATACGTAGCAGGAGCCATGCAAAAAAGGATGTGGAGTGGAAGCCGCAGCTCCCTCATGAACGGTCTCCCTGTGGTTCAGACAGGCCCTAGGCATGAACCTGGCACCAGCTTGCAACTCAAGACACTTGACTTATCTGAGTCTTCAGGTTTGGTTTTTTAAATTTTTTTTTAAATTTTAAATTTTTAAATTTTAATAAAATTTTTTTAAAATTTTTAAAATTTTTTTTATTTGACTGGAAAATGAGGATTCTGACATTATTTACCACCCTTGGTTGTTATGAGCATGAAATAAGGTGAGGTACATGTAAAATGTTTGTTGGAGAATTAGCACCTCAAAGCCACTGACACTTGTCAGCTGCTCGCTAGTAGGGGGAATCATCTTTTCTCCTCCTATGGAGCCCACTGATGCTTGAGAAAAATCCAGAAGGGTGACAGGCAATCCCACATTTGGAGCTGAGTCTTTCTTTTGAGGACATGAATGCTCTGGACTTTAGGAAATGGTCACCTAAGATTTTCAACATTATGCTTACTAGAAATGGGCTCTGTTCCAACCCACACTGAATTCTTCCTTAGTTTCAATTATGGAACTATTGACCAATAATGCAGAGGTTAAGCAAGCCCCGTCTCTGGGCCACTGGTTTCCATTCTGGCTTCAGTTTGGAGAATCAGGGATGTGAGGTGGGAGAAGGCCTGGTCTGAGATGCACAGGACCTGGGTTTGACCTTGACTCCCCTTGAGACCCTAGACCGTTCACTCTTTCCCTTTGCGCTTTGGTTTTTTTCACCTGTCCAAGGAGAAGACTGATCTAGATGCTTCATATGACCAGTCGTCTTAGAACTATTGCGGAAAACAGGGAACCCCGCAGCGGTGCTCTCCAGGCATCTATATTTCTCTTTTTTCTCTCTATCTCCACCTGTCCTAATGAATAGGATCTGAGCTGAATGAGAATAAGCCCGTGAAATCTTGTTTTACATATTCAAAGTGGGTCCATACACACCTTATTCTAACTTCACCAACAGCTCGATGAGGGCAGATAAGGGGGGGGTGTCATAATTCGTATTTTATAGACAACAAATCTGGGGATCAGAGAGAGACAGAGACTCAAGGTCACTTTGCTCATAGAGGTAAAGCAGTGCCCTTGCGTTTCCCGTTCTGATTTTCTCGGCCAGTGGCCCCCAGACCCGGAGGAGGATATACAGCTGGGTTGGTACCCTGGACGAAAAGGAGTCCCTCTTGGTTCCACCCAATCTCCTTTCCCTGCCCAGGCTCTGGCATCTTAGTCCTCACTCGGCCACACGAGGCCACGGGAGACTTAGCGCGATTATTCTCGGAGAACGCAGATGACGGAGACATGCACAGGAGAAACATAGGCCAAGTGTGACAGTGAGACTACTGGGCTGCACGGTTGACCTGCTCTGATGGATTGAAGACAAGTAATTGGGCAGAAAGTCATGCACCTGGACGATAAAAAGATAAGCTTCCAGAGAGGAGACAGGGAAGGTAGCATGACACCCGCCATGAGAATGGGTGTATGAACTATGGAGGAGAATTAGTCAAGGAGATTTGGAGGCATTTAGCATCTCTGTTGAAACATTTCTCACTCCCATTCCTCCCCTCCATGTTCACTGCCACCACCCTCTTGCTTCTCACCCAGAGGGCTGCAGACGCCTCTCAACTGGTCGCCCTGCTCCAGTCTCTCCTGTTCCATTCCACCCCCACATGCAGCTCAACCTACATGTTGAGCCATATTCCTCAGTGCTCTGCCTGAGCATGCAGTGCTGCAGCTGAGTGAACTAAGTGAACTAGTCGCTCTGCCTGCTCCTGTACTTTTCCATCTCCGGGCTCAGCTGGTGGGTTTTTTGTTTTTTGTTTTTTTGTTTTTTGGGGGTTTTTTTGTTTGTTTGTTTGTTTTGTTTGTTTTTTTTCCTTCTGCGCAACTCCCCCTTTAGTGCAAATCCAACGTCATTCTTTCAGGACCACCTTAACGCCACCTCCCCCACGACGTCTTTCCTTGTCCTGCCCTCTCCCCTCTCCCACAGGAGGGACCCCTCACGCCTGAGTGTGTATCACACCTGGTGGTCTGGGCTCCTCAGTTACTGCCATCTACCTGGTATTGTAATGATCTCTGGGCATGTCTTATCTCCCCTCCTAGACTGGGATCACCTTGCCGTCAGGGAAAGGGATCATGTTCAAGTTCATATTCCTCGGGGTCTTGGCTGCTTTTTAGTTATCGGATGATTAATAAAGATGCAAGTGAATGACTGCTTGTTGGGATTGGGAGACAGACGAGCTCCAGCTTCTAAGCTTCAAACAGTGTCCACCATAGAACCGAAATTAAATCGATGATGTTGTGTGGGGGGAAATGCAAATAAATGCATACTGTGAAAGGTGGGTGAGAAAGAAAAGAGCCTGGCACAGGAGTGCAGCCCAGGGGACCAGGAAAATAGGAACGAGTGTTTGTTTTATGCCTGGTAACAGGAGAAGTCAACAGAAGCTGGATGAAGCGTCTTAGGGTGGGACCAGGTGAATCATAAGGCTTCCAATTAACCCTTAAATGGCCTCGTATGTTTTCCCTATGGCAGAAGGGTGGAAAGAAGAGTGCCTAACACATTAGTGGCCATCGAGAGTTCTTGAATTCATCCACATTTTAGTCTTTACCTCAAGTCAGTCCAGTGAAGACTATCGACACAGGCAAGACACAATTCTTGCTCCCTGGAAGTTCGCAGTCTACTTGTTATAAGATAGCATGGTGGCAAATAATCAGGACAGAGCACCTTATGGAATGTATGCATGTGTGTATGTGTGTGTAAGAATGTGTACAACGTGTGTGTGTGCCATGGGGCTGCAGAAGAGGCAACAGGTAATTTTAAGTAAGGTAAGGGAGAAACAAAAACAGAGAGGGGGAAGATGCTTTGGAGAACATGTCTGTGAAGCAAAAGCTTAAAGAATGGGCCAGAATCTTGCCAGTCTTCAGAAGTTGTATGTGAAGAGGCATCACTGTGTGAGTTCAAGTCGGGAGATTGTGTAAGGAAGGCAAACCTGACTGGGTCAGGGAACAGGGCATTACAATGACCAGTTGGGCCTGTCTTTTCCAAGACCCATGGGTAATGACTGACCAGTGTTTAAGTTTTAGAATGACTAAAAAAGCCCAGTTTTATGTGCGTGTCTATGTGTGTGTGTGTGTGTGAGTGTGTGTGCGCACGTGTGTGTGTGTGTGTGTGTGTGTGTGTGTGTGAGGGGAGCTAGAAGGCTAAATAACACTCTTAAAAGGAAAACCCTACTGGCAAATCCAAAGCACTTCCTTCTTACCCAACCCTACTCTTCCCTGTGTAGGTGGAGGGCAGGATTGAGTCCCTGCAGGAGGGGAATGGGTTGGAAAGGGAGCCTCACCTCAGCCACTCTTGGCCTCCGGAAAGTGAAAAGCTGAAAAGAATGTGAATAAACGAGGGCTCTTTCACTTGTTGCAGACTCTGTTTATTCATAGCCTCATCTGCATAGGTAAATTGGAGCATTCACCAGTGCAGGAGGAGACAGCTGTCCCTGTGCACCTGCATGGTAAGGCCCGGCAGCAGCCGCCATGGGGACTCCCCACAGTCACTCTGGGCTGCCAGTGCTGCCGTGTGTGGCTGGGTGGAAGAAAAGAGGGAATAATGTGATGAGAGGCTGTCAGGGAGGAAAGGGACCTGGTGTCATGCGGGCTAACTCCTCTCTCTCACGTGTGGGGGAACTGAAGTCAAGAGAGGCAATGGACTTGTTCATGGTCCCACAGTCAGTGATTATCGGAATGTTGCTAGAACCCATGGCTCCTGACTTAAGGGCCAGTGCTGCCTCCTGTCCCCTTGGAAGACTGGGGTGGATGAGAGGAACCAGTGCGGTAGATGACAGAGGTGATGAGTCCCTGGGGACCCCACTGGACACACTGGCCCTCATTCCTGACAGGCCGTTCTTTTAGGTCAGGTTCTGTCTTTATTCTGCTCATGGTCTGGGCCAGCATTCTCCCAGGGCCACAGGAAGTTTGGGGGGGGGGGACTGTGTCTTCCATAAGAGAGATATTCGCAGTTTCTGTGAAATGGGCAGACTCGTTTTGTTTTATTAAGTTTAGCGGGAACTTTCAAATCTCTCTCATGTTACTTTTGTGGGCAGAAAATTTAGTCATCTGTTCTGTGAGAAGGATTTGAATGGCGAAAAGATTGGCATTAAGATATCGATGCTTGTTCCACAAATTTTACTTTTTGTTTTGGAGAGATTAACTCCAGTTTTCTTTTAGGTTTTTAAGGTGATTAAGCTGAGAGATAGCTATGTTCTATTAAGAGCACCAACCTTGACATCAGAAAGCCTGGGCTCCATCATCAGCCCTGTTGTTTCCAATTTTTTTTTTTTTTTAAATCATCAAGTAGTTTATCTCTCTGAGCCTCAACTTCTTCATCTTTAAGATGGGGTTATTAATACCTACTTTATTAATTTGCCTATTTAAATTCATTAAACAGAAATTTTTTCAGCTGTTATTATTATATGCCAGGTTATGTTCTTGAGAGTGAGATAAAATCATGCCCAAGACAGCTGAAATCCCTGCTCCCTCAGAATTTGTATTATATAAACTATAATAAAGATTAAAGGAGATTACAGGTGCTCATAATCTTAGCACAGTGCCTGGCAGGTAGTAGTTGCTTAATAAATTATAAAGTTAGACTTCTTACAACATCGGGTGCAAGGGGAGCTGTTCTAGTTTTAGTGGTGCCACTAGCCAGCTTGGGGACCTTGGAAATCTCTGGAAACATAAGTGCCTCCCAGCATGGCTCCTTGGCTAGCATGACCTTCTTAAGCACCAATGCTCAGGGACACTGCTGTGTTTCACCATTTTCCCAGGGTCTTTTTATGGACAAGAAACTTATTTGCTCATGTAATTTCCATTCCTATAGGGACAAGACCAGGGTCACTGACTTTAAAAATGTCTATTGAGTGGTCCTTGTCCCATGGATCAGATTCAAGATCCGAAAATAAATGTCAAATTGTTCTTTCTGTGTGTTGCTTGCTTTCTACTCATTAACTTATCTCTGGCTATTAGCAAGCAGCTTAGCTGAAAACGAACAAAATTCTGATGAAATCTGCTCTATCCTTAGATGAACTTAATTTCACAGAGAATGGGGGTGGGGGAACTAGTGACCAATAATCATGGTCAATGAAATTTCTACCCAATTGTGTTGGTTCCTCTGAAGGGACTGGTAAAACTCCTTTCCAGTGACAGTGTATTGAAGGGAGATTCAGAAGTGGATTTGGGTGTCAGAACCACTACTGGTTAATTAAGTTCAAGCCAGAGAATTGTAGACACAAGGGAGAATAAACAGTGTTTTGTTCAATCTCTTTATCCTACCGTTAAGAGAACTGTGGTCCATTATCCACAACAGCCAAGACATGGAAACACCCTAAGTGTCCATCAACAGAAGAATAAAGACAATGTAGTATTTATACACGATGGGATATTTTCCAGCCAGAAGAAAGAAAGAGATCTTGCCATTTGTGACAACATGGATGGACCTTGAGGACATTATGCTAAGGAAAATAAGTCATACAATGCTGTATGATCTCAATAATATGTGGAATCTAAAAATGCCAAATTCATAGAAACAGAAACGGGAGTGGTAATTACCTGGTGCTGGGGGGGTGAGAGAAAAAGGGAGATGTTGGTCAACGAGTATAAACATCTAGTTATGAGACAAGTAAGTTCTGAAGATCTACAGTATAGCATAGTGATTAGAGTTAATACTGTATTATATACTCGAAAGTTGCTAGGAGAGTATTCCTTAAATGTCCTCACCACAAAAAGAAATGATAATTATGTGACGTGATAACAGGTATTAGCTTATGCTACTGTGGTAATCTCTGTGATATATAAGTCTATCAAATCAACACCTTCAGCTTACACAATACCTTGTGTCAATTATATTTCAATAAAGCTGGGGGGAAAGGATGCATGTACGGTGGAAGGGGGTGAATTTGGTGTGGGACATACTGAGTGTAAACTGTCTGTTGGGCATGAAACTAAAGATATCCAAAAGGCAATGAAAAATGATCCTGAAGGAGAGAAGGATGTGTTAAAAGAGAGAAACGCAGAGAGAGAGAGAGAGAGAGAAGGGGGAGAGAAAAAATTGTGGTCCAGAAATGTGAGGTCTCTGCCCTCTAATTTACATCTGCTAATTAGCAGCAGATACAGTGACATGGACTTCGTATAAAAAGTCACAGAACCCAAATAGAACCTAGGTTTCCTGCCAGCCAATACTTGTTCCTTTTGCCTTTCCACAGTTGGACATGGCACAGGATACGCTTCTTTCTGAATTTTGAAAATCGCCCTTAACAGTGGTTGGGTAAAAGTGATCTCTGTTCATGACCTTGACTTCCACCACTAGTTGAGGTAATTAAATATGGCTCTGAACTCCTGAAGTGAAGAGCCGGATTTAAATACTTGAAGGGGTATTAAAAAGGAAGACTCTTCAGATTTATTGTGTGAAATTTCAAAGGCAGAGATAGAGCTAACATGGATATAATAAACAGAAGGAAGTTTTATTAAGCCCAAGAAAGACCTTTTTGACATGCAGAGCTGTCAAAAGCTGGAATGATTTGCTGTGAGGAAGAATGAGTTCTTGGTCATTGGAGGTGAGCAAGTAGATACCCGTGAGGTAGTAGTTTGGGCCAGGTGATCTCTAAGATCTCACACGTACTCTAATAAACCTGTGAGGAATTTATGAGTGTTTATGGCATCTGAATAATTCCTTCTTAAACCCATTTGTGCTGCTGCATCCTCAACCGGTTCCTATCTCCTGGGTTCATAAGTTTGCTACCCACTATGTAGAGTAGTACTTCCTTCTACTTCCCTTGAACTCTGGGATAGAGGCAGGTTGGGAAAGTTCTGTTTTTCTGAGATTTGCGGGTTAAGTACCTAGTTCTGTTCTAGCAAGTATTGTCATATCCCCTCAGTCTTCTAATTTTGTTGTCCCTCTTTATATCAACAAGCTCTATCATGTTGGTCCTTTGAATAATTCTCTGTCTTTCTCCCATTTCCCCCAAGTCCACTGATTTTTTCTTGAAATAGAATAGAATAGAATGGTTACATTTGTCCTGAGCCTACACACTGCTGTCATTTGAACAGGAGATAATGCCTTTCCATCTGAATCCCATACTCATTCCGGTGAGACTCAAAATTCCCATGAGCCCCTCAGCTGCAGCAGCTACAAGAGTTCAATCAGAACTGATCTCATTTTGCCTTGTCATTTATTACTGTGTGACCCTAGACAAGTCACTGATTTTTCCTTTGCACGAACAGGAAGACAATACTTCAAAAAATTGTTAAGAGACTCAAGAAAGAGAAGGTCCATGCAAGTCCTGCACTGGACTTGCTACAAGCTCTGTGCTCAATACCTGGTTATGGAAGTGAAATGTAATCAACCTAAGGGCATTTCCTGAATTGTGATACACGAGAGTCCATGATTCTAGAGAGACTGGGGTATATTTTACTCAGGAGCTCTGCTTTGTATTTGCTCAAACTCAAGCTTTGTTCTGACTTCTTGGATTCTTTATGCCCTGACACTTAAAGTCAGGGGACTCCAGCTTACATTCTTTCTCTCTGATTTATTAGCTCTGTGATTTGCGGTCATTAACATCTCTAAGTCCATTTCTTCTACTGTAATATTGAGATGATAAAAATACTTGACCTGGAAGCATGGGCTTTGGACTCAAATCCACTCAGGATTCTAATCGTAGATCCATCAGTTTTTAGCTCTCTGACCATGGACGAATGGCTTAACCTTGCTTGGTTTCCTAATATACAGATAGAGAAATAACACCCATTTCAGAGAATCATTGCCATAGTTCAACAAGATAACCATGCCTAACATCTAGTACAGCCCCCGGGGTCATACAGCATGCTCCTAGCAATTAGTTGCGTTCCTTCTCAAATCACAGAGTTTGTCCAAATGTTTGTAACTTCTAAATGAGTGTGCAGAATGGTAGGAACTATTTCTTTGTGTGTGGTATTTCTTTACCTAGAAACAACATTGTGAAATGGAAAGGACATTGGATTTAAAGTCCAACTGGGACTGAAGTGATGAAAGCTTTGGATAAACACTCTACTCCCTGAGGCTTGGGTTCCTGGTCTCAGATAGGGATGATCGACCTCTGTCTATATACCTCACAGGGGCGTCTTGAGCATCTGACAAAATGCTACTGGTGAAACCAGTAAGGTCTGAAAAGGAGGTGCCATGATGACTAGAAATGTTCGGTGACATTCATAAAAGTGGAGGTTTCACTACCTCGTGCCCCTTCTTCCAGGCCTTCAATTAAAATATGGATGAAGGAAAGCCTAATTCAGAGTGTTTTCTGAATTCCGGAGATCCTTTTGTTAATATTCTCTATCTGGGGAGGTTACAACAATAGTACCAAATTATTTCCTATGATCCTTGTCAAAAATAAGGTAGTACCATTTCAACCAATTTTGGAATCAAGCTGATCTTTGATGTGAAAGTCCAGCCCATTCATCTTGAATCTATGAAAATTGAAAGCACTGTGTTTCAGTAGTTCCCCACCTAGATCCTAGCCCTAATCTCCTTTTTAAAAATTTATTTCAGTTCAATTAATGAACATATAGTATGTTCTTAGTTTCAAAGGTAGAGTATAATGATTCTTCAGTCGCATATAACATTTCATTACATCAAGTGCCTAGCCCCCATCTCTTAAGAACATGTTGGTTTATTAAAGTCCTTCTGCTTTTCTCCCCATAGAGAACAACATAGTTTATGTTGTTCCATTCACATGATCTTAGAATCCTGGATTCTAGATATGGCAGTCTGATTCAGCATCTTATAGTAGTTCCCTAGCAGTCCTTCACCTGGGTGGAAATCCCATTTGCAGTATGACATTCTCTCTGAGTGAGTGACCATTTATGAGAGGCTGTGCAGTCTGAATAATAGCTCCACATTTCTACCTGTGACTCACTTCAGAATTCCGGGGTAAATACCGTCTGATCTGTTAAGTTAGGTTGTCCATTCCATTGAGTTGGTGGTTGGTGGGGAGGAGTCACACAGCATGGAGCCCTGACTTGAG
The DNA here is from genome assembly GCF_002288905.1 of Enhydra lutris kenyoni. Taxonomy (NCBI): domain Eukaryota; kingdom Metazoa; phylum Chordata; class Mammalia; order Carnivora; family Mustelidae; genus Enhydra; species Enhydra lutris. The sequence continues at coordinate 4,292,161 of NW_019154086.1, forward strand.
AGGCAAGAGATTTCTCTTGCCCCAAATATGCTACCAGTTTGTTGGATAAACCCGAGAAAGCAATTTTCCTCTGTTGCTCAGAGATTTGAAGGGGTTGGATGAAATGATGTCTGATGTCCCTTTGAGTGTCATCATTTTGTGATTCAAAACACACTGCCATGCATAGTTCTTCCTGGCAAGGCCCCTGAGGGGCAGAGCTGGCTGGCATCACTGAAATATTTGATAACACATCTTCCTTTCCTTACCAACACCCTGAAGCTCTCCTTTGAAGAAACTCTGGGTGAATATCCCTAATTGAACATACTAGGCTCTGTGGAACTCGGCCACTAGAATGAAAACTTAGACCAGACAAGAGGTCAAAGGAGGTGTGGGAAAACCATTTGTATTGATTTTCTATGGTCAAGTAAATTGCAAAAATACCCATTAATGAAAGTTCGAGTAAAAATGAAAAGGGGGAAGACCTTGCCCTGCTAGTTTCATAGTCCTGGCCTGAGACTGTATCTTCATTAGGGCCTCATGCAGAAGAGGCTTGAACTACAGAGGCTACTGAGGTCCGTCCTAAGGTAGTCTCCTTCTGTGTGACCTTGGGCAGGTCTAGCTCCCTCTTTGAGCCCTCCTTGCCTCCATCTGTTAATGAGCACCTTGGACTAAGGTAGTCTTTCTCAAAGTATAACGTACATATGAAACATCGAGAGATCTTGCAAAAATGCAGATTCTGATTCTGTGGGTCTGGAGTGGGGCCTCAGATTGCACAGTCCAAACAAGCTCCTTGGTACTGCTGTTCCTGTGGGCCCTTCACTCACGGGGAAGCCGAGGGCTAGATCATTTTTAAAGTCCATTTTAAGGTCCATTTTTTTTTTTTTTTTTGTCTGGCTGTGAACACTCCACGATGCAAATAGTCTCCAATACTAGGGTGGGAAACAGAATAGGAAAAGCTCTTTAGATGGCACACCATCTAGATTAAAATGCCTTTTTTATTGTAGACAGGTATAGCATTTCTAAGCCTGTGCTTAAGCAAGAGGGAAGGTGGGCCCTGGTGGGGATATTGGCTCTGAAGACTGAGGGCATCTGAAAAGATATTAATGCTTGAAAGGAAAGGAGAGGAACGAGGCAGAAAGTTGACTCGACCCAGGCAGCAAAGTCAGGGAACAACCGTTTGCAGAAACCACAGGTGATGGTGTTGGAAATAGTCACAGAAAAGCAACAAAGAGCTTAATGCTAATTCTGCAGAGATGCATGGCTGGGCCTGCGTTTTATAGATCTTATCTCACATACCCTCACAGCATTCCTGCGAAGCTTCAAGGGAACATTAGGGCTCTCCCTATCATGAAGGGCACCTAGGAGGAGGGACGGAGGGGATGAAGGTTGAGAACACTGAGAAAGGAGCCCTTGGGGTCAGCAGGCAGAGCCTCGGCTGTGACATCTCAGTGACCAGCCTAGGGCCTGGCATGTGTCCACACACACTCGGGCATACCCCGCTCAGGTTCTCCCCATGTCACCCGTTTGGAGCTACCCGTGGGCAGCGGTGTGGGGGAAGGAAAGTGCCTCAGCACAACCTTGGTTTCACTTCCTGCCTTGAACACAGGGAGTCATTATATAAATATCAACCCCAGCAGCTGCTACTCTCACCCCTCTTCTCACTATTACTCCCGAGGCCCGGCTCACAGGCAGGGTGTTGCAGCCTGTCACTTTCCCCTGGTCCCATAGCCCTTGCACCAGGCCTGGCCAGGTGGGTGCCTGGGGCAGAAATGAATCACAACCTCTCTCTGACTCTCCAGCCAGCCGTGCCGGTGGCCCGCGCCTCACTGAGCGGGGGAGGTTGTCCTGACCAGTGGCCCACGTTAATCAAATTACACCTCATTTACAGACCTGACAGGCAGTCAGCCCATCTGGAGAGGCCACAGAATGCACCGTCAGCACTCGTGCTGATGGAGTTGGGGCAGGTTCATATATGTGTATCTATCCTATGAAATGAACTCAAATCACCAAGTGTTCAACCGTGTTTTAAGTCAGAAAGGCAGTGTAGCATGATAGAAAGAGTGGGTCGGAATGGTAGATCAAAGATGGGTTCAAGTCTCCGCTGTGCTATGAATGAATAAAATCTTCTACTAATCTTCAGCCCAAGGAATTCTTCTTTCAACACTGGCTCATTTTTCTTTGCTTATCTTATTTCTTCAAATATTATTTTTAAAACAACACAAAATCCCAGGTGTGTACATGTAATCCCCTGATCCTTAATTTCTTCATCTTTATGTTTTTTTTAAAGATTTTATTTATTTGACACAGAGAGACACAGTGAGAGAGGGAACACAAGCAGGGGGAGTGGGACACGGAGAAGCAGGCTTCCCACTGAACAGGGAGCCCGATGCAGGGCTTGATCCCAGGACCCTGGGTTCATGACCTGGGCCAAAGGCAGATGCTTAGCTGACTGAGCCACCCAGGTGCGCCAATTTCTTCCTCTTTGAAATAATGGCATGAACCTTGCTTCTCTTCTAGGGTTGTCATACAGAACATAAGTGATATATGAAGTCTCCTTCTTTGCCTACTGAACATACTGATTGACTTACAATAGGGTGTGTCAAGGTACATGACTCTCTCTGTGTGTGTGTATGTGTGTGTGTGTGTAAAGAGGTTAGCAAACTGAAAGTTGTTATTCCAAGCTCTTTCAATTACTCATATTTTGACAGTGTTATAGCCATGGCCATCTTAGAAACAGAAAAGCTCAGACAGAGCCTGGTAAAAAATGGTTTAACCGAGCTCTTAAAACAGTCATTAGAAAGCAGTGTTTGAGGATCTCAACATCTATGTGTTACTAAGCAGATCAAATATTGTCAAAATATTTTGCTCGTTCTCCCTCTTGATCCACTCATGGCCCAACTAGATATTTGTGATTTATTATGAAATGCTAAAAATAGATCACTAAGCAGTTTATTTAGTATGAATCCACTAAACAAATTATATATATGCTTTGACAAAAAAGACCAAAAATAGGGTGGATGTTCAGTAAAATAATAACTTCTGTTATAATTTCCTGGTGGTGATATTTGGTTGGTTTAAAGGTCTTTCTTCCTTTTTAAAAAGGTTTTATTTATTTATTTGAAAGAGAGAGAATGAGAGAGAGAGGACAAGAGAGGGTAGGGTCAGAGGGAGAAGCAGGCTCCCAGCTGAGCACAGAGCCCTATGCGGGACTCAGTCCTGGGACTCCAAGATAAAGACCTTGAGCCAAAGGCAGTCGCTTAACCAACTGAGCCACCCAGGTGCCTAAAGGTCTTTCTTAATGCTTTCTTATAATCATTCAAACTGGATATAATAACATCAGAGACCTGAGCATCTGAAAGAACACAGAGTTTTGGAGTTCTTAGTTTTCCCCCTTCCCTTAAACACGTATGTGAGGCATCCAGTAGAAGGAAACCGCAGGCAACAGAGCTAAAACAGGTCAGCATGAGTTCAGGCAGAGTAAGGGTCTGGAGTTAATTATTTTCTTAAAATTTGTTTCTCAAGAATGAGTGATTGATTTCTATGCCTGTCAGTCTTTCATTCATTCACCCATCCTGGCATTATCCATGCACTTGGTCATCAAAGAGTTGTTAGACTGTTATTATGCAGTGTTGAGGTGGGGCATGGACTGGTTGTCAAAAGATTGAGGTTCAAGTTCCACTACCATTTTTCTGAAGCCACAAGCCCTTAGTCCCTTTGGGCCACCTGAGGCTCCCTGATCTATAAAATGGGACTCGTGATGAGCATGAAAGCTCCTTGAGAACCCCAAAATGCTGGGCAGGGAAGGAGTTTCCGTGACATGCCAAAAACATGCCAAGAGTGCAAGAAAGAAAGGTTAAGTTATATGGAACCTGTGCTCTTGAGAAGTTTGCATTAGTGTCGTCTGCTGGCTTAATGCCAAATCCAGCAATATGGAGTATGGGAAGAATGTCTTCACCATAAGCAAGGAAACCTGCTGGCAAGTTTAGTCTGGGCTGCTGACATGATGTGTAACTATGAGCTACTCAGTGACCCCCTCTGAATCTTGACTTTTTGTCTCTCTTTATAAAGGAATTATTAAACCCGATTATCTCCAAAGCACCTGCCAGCTTGGACATTCTATGAAACAAGTGAAATCACGAAAGATGTGAAGCATATTAGAGGTATTCATCATAAGCTGATATGCATCACATACTGCTTTCTGTTTGTACAACAAAGACACGGGAACATTTTAGATAGTGCCAGCATCCCATAGGGCAGGTCCTGGGTCTGTTGAAGCTGGTCTTCTGCTGGGTCCCTGCTCAGCATCCGTCCCTGCAGCAGAGACAGAGAGCAAACTCTAGTACAAGATGACTAGGAATCCACTTTTACGTCCTAAATAAACATGATTTGTCAATTTTATTAGCTATTTCTCCAACCTCACTAAAAAGTGAGTCTGGATAGGAGAAACAGAAGGCAGGAGCAGTGGGTAGCCCATGTTTGTAATCCGGAGCCCAGGGTCTAGGGTCAGCTCAGCCAGGGGCTGCAAAGTGATATTCATTTATTCATTTGTTCATTTATTCAGGGGACATTTACGGTGTACCTACTCTGTGTGTTAGGCACTGAGTTAGACATTTGAGATAATAAGATGTGTAGGACATAGTTTACTAGACTATGTTTTTCCTGAGAGCCAGAGTCTTGTCCTTATTTCTCTAGTGCCTGCACATGACCCTATCTTGAGGAGCATGTACACGAGTGGGTCTTTAGAAAAGTAGTTTTCTTTCCTGGAATTCAGTGTTCCCATTTGTAAAATGCTTTTTTTTTTTGGTGGGGGGGTCGGACTTAATGATATTCAAGATCCCTTCTAACTTGGGTGTTTATTTCTGCTGCTACATTTATTTAGTGTCCCGCAGTGAAGGTTTGCATACAGGATGGAGCAAAGGTCACAGAACACTCTGCCGCGGAGGTAAGCCTAGCCTTCTGGGAGTGTGCGAAGCCTGTAAACCACACGGATCCAGACTGGGAGCAAGATGTTGTGTCTGAACACCCTCGGGACAGAGAACCAGAATCTCTGCTGAGTTCCTGTCACCACCCCCGCCCCCTGCTTTTACCTGTGTCACCCAAACTCTCCGGGGATGGCAACACCTACCTCACATATTACTGTGATGATTAAATGTGAAAACACATATGAAAGGTCTTTGTAAACTCTGAAATGCTTTATACATGGAAAATAGAATTAATATTCATGAAGGAGGAAGAAATAGAAGGGCACCTTAAAGGATAGATAGGCACTACTTAAGTGAACAGCTGGGTGTCAGACACTAAAGTACATACTTCATAAAAATCAATTGTTTAGCCCTCCTGACATGAGATAGGGGTTATTATTTTTCCCATTCTACAGATGAAAAAACTGGGTCCCTGGGAGTTTAAGTAACTCACCTGGGATTATCCTGACAGGAAGTGGCAAAGCTAGGGCTCACACCAGAGGAGGCTGGCTGCACTTAACCAATGTGTCCTTCTGCCACACTGCATGGAAAAATGTTTTCTAATCCAAGTTAATTCCAGCCAGTAAACTTGACCTGAGAGCCAGGCTGGGCCCTGGGCACATGCTGATGAAGACACAGGAGTGTAAGCCAATAAGGAGAGACTCTAAGGAAGAAGGAAATAGATACCACAAATATGACTGGCATTGGAATAATGTAAACAAAATTTGGAGATGGAAAAGAGGAGGAGTGTTCCAGAGGCTCTGCATTTAACAGACTGAGGAACTAGGTAGTGGATGAAGAGAAGTTCATGGTAAGGCTACGAAGGAGGGTATCGGAGCCTGGTGGTGAAGGATATTGAATGACACAAGAAGCGATTGGAGCCTAGTCTGGAGTCAGTAGGGAACTATGAAGGGTTTTGGAGCTGGTGAGTAGTGCATCAAAAGTGGAATTTTAAGAGAGTTAAGCTAATAAAACAGAAGAAAGCCATTTTTCTTGGATCGACACTATTGCCATAGTCTGTGGACTTGTAAAGATGAAGTTAGATTCAAGTTAATTTTTCAATTTTGACCTCTTTGGGAAAGGGAGATGGAACTTCAGGGATTTAGTACCATCACTGATACTCAGAATGGTGAATAATGGAGAGCTGGTCTCAGTCAGGAGTGGTGTGTTCCCATCCATGCTTGCCTATTTTCACTTCTTTGTTGGAGTTGAGTGGTGGCCTTGCCTCTGATGGACCCCTCCAATGATGGGGAATCTCTACTCCACGAAGCAGGCTGCTATTTTTGGCCATCTCCTACCACAAGATTGAATTTCTTTTTTCTTTTTTTTTTCCCCCCTCTTCCCTTCCCTTCCCTTTCCTTCCCTTCCCTTCCCTTCCCTTCTCTTCCCTTCTCTTCTCCTCTCTTCTTTTTCCCTCTTTCCTTTCCTTTCCTTTCCTTTCCTTCCCTTCCCTTTCCTTCCCTTCCCTTCCCTTCTCTTCTCCTCTATTCTTTTTCCCCCTTTCCTTTCCTTCCCTTCCCTTCCCTTCCCTTCCCTTCCCTTCTCTTCCCTTCCCTTCTCTTCCCTTCCCTTCTCTTCTCCTCTCTTCTCTTTCCCTCTTTCCTTTCCTTTCCTTTCCTTTCCTATTATTTAATTACAAGTGCTCACACTGCTTTATTCAAATCTAAGCATGTCTTTATCTCATATCGCCATGTTCGTAACCCCCACATCCTCAGATTTGTCTGAGTTGTCAACAAGGGAATTTTGTGGGGGTCTGAAGGGGTGGGATCCAGGAATGAGTGAGGAAACCTCACAGATCATCCCTGCCACCACCAGTGCCACTGGGTACGAGGCAGTGAGATTCACAAGTGAGTTAGCCATGGCTCTTGACTCTGAGGATCTCACACACACTAGAGGACAGAGGAAGGGGGTAAGTAAAAAAAAAAAAAAAAGGTATAAAGAATCTGCCGTGTAGGGGCGCCTGGGTGGCTCAGTGGATTAGGCCGCTGCCTTCGGCTCAGGTCATGATCTCGGGGTCCTGGGATCGAGTCCCGCGTCGGGCTCTCTGCTCAGCAGGGAGCCTGCTTCCCTCCCTTCCTCTCTCTCTACCTGCCTCTCTGCCTACTTGTGATCTCTCTCTGTCAAATAAATAAATAAAATCTTTAAAAAAAAAAAAAAGAATCTGCCGTGTATACATAAGAGGCCCCCAGTCTAAGCTTCAGGGGATCAGGATGGCATCTGGTTTTGTTTACAATACTGTACCCTCAGTGTGTAAAATGAGACCTGGCATGTTCTCAATAAATGTTTACTGAATGAATGAATGAGTGAGTGAATGAATAAGCGTCTGATAACATCTGATCTAAAACCATAATGTGGTTCTCCCGACCATCGACTTAATACTTAAGTCATATATGGGCGCATGGATGGCTCAGTGGGTTAAAGCCTCTGCCTTTGGCTCGGGTCATGATTCCAGGGTCCTGGGATCGAGTCCCACATTGGGCTCTCTGCTCCGCTGGGAGCCTGCTTCCTCCTCCTCTCTCTCTCTGCCTGCCTACTTGTGATCTCTGTCAAGTGGATAAATAAAATCTTAAAAAAAAAAAAACTTAACTCATATAATCTGCCAATCCCTATTTTGTAAAGTCTTCTATGAGGCTTGTCTTAACAGGTAGATATTAACCAATTGAGAAGAAGCACAAGGGCATCCCTGCTTTATGTGACAACACTGCCCATCCCAGCGCAGACTCCTTGACCACATGCTGAATCCACAGGAGCCTGACTTGTTGAGTGAACATGAGCAAGCCACTTAAACTCTTTAAACTTCAGTTTCCTATCTCTTAAAGCAAGAGTCTATCATGTCTAGTTCACATAATTGTTCACTAATCTCCCGCTGGGAAAGAACTTGATTTCCTAGGGAAACCATCCGCATGAAATCATGAAATCGGTGGGCCTCTTTCCTAAAGCAGCTTGATCTTTTCAGAGCATTCAGACTCAAAGTTTAACCCTACGGAGCAGCTGACATACGAGGGGCATTTGAACCTGTGAACTTTTGGCTTAAAAGTAAGAGTTCAACTCTCCCCAAGTTCTCTCTGGTGTTGCAAGTTGGCCGAGAGTGGCTGCCGCACTCTGCGAACGACCGGAAACCCCAAATTGGGTTTGCATCTATCTGGCCGAGGTACCTTCCCCAGCTCCACCTCCAGATGTTCCACGGGGGTTTGAGGTGTGGTGGAGGAGTTAACAGAGCTTGGTGTGTCTCTGACAGAGGTGAATGTGTGCACCCGCATGCACGAGAGAGCTGGGGGTGGGAGTGTCCCAGCCTGTTTCTGTACAAGGGTGCCGCAGACAGCCTCAGATCGCGCTGGGCAGAAGGAAAATGCTTCCGTAATCACAAGAGAGAGGCTTCCCCATCTTCTCTCCGAGAATGTTTGGGGGCCATTTTTTTTTTTTCCAGCAAACTGCCAGGCTTTTCCCCCCACATCAGTAATATTTCAATGACTTTTACAAACTCGCCTGCCTGCTTTTTAATAAGCAGGGCTTTGCATTGATGGTACGTGTGCAAAGTCTGACCTTTTCATAGGAAAAAACATTCATAACCAAAGCCTATATATAGAAGCTTAAGACTGGAGCAGATAAAGATGTAGGTCATATGACTTTTTTGTGTGCGAAGCATAATGTACGAGGGATGCAGTAGACAATTCAAAACTCATGAAATACTGCCACTGGTTTGAGCCCTCCTAATATTTATCAAAGGCTTTAAATAATGATTTTGTTTTCAACTGGGAATTATAATGCCACCTTCTATCCCTGAGCACAGGAATTTTTTCCACAGGGGAAATTTACTTAGTTTAAAAATATATTGTGCTATCTAGTTAACTCTTAAGGGAAAAAATGGTTACCGTAAAAATGCATTCAATGAACAAATATATAAAATAATATGATAGTAATCAAAAGACCTGATATGTGTCACTTATCAGAGGAAAACATTTCCCTAGGCCTGACATTACCCAAGTGAACATAAATCAGACTCCTCAGCATTCAAGGCTAACATGACCTGGGAGTTGTCTGCCTTTCCAACAATCCTCTCAACACCCCTTTATACTCTTTGTTCCACCAAATCTTACAAGTCTATGCCTCTATGTACCTTTATTTTTGCCTTTGCTCCCTTTACTCTCTCTTCTTGGGACTCCGTTTCTCTGAAATTCTTGCTTGCCCAAGTGTATTCTGAAATGTATGGTTCAGCCACAGTGGCCTCCTTGAATCCCCCTTCTCTTCCTTTCCTGCCCTTGCCAAGCTCGTTGCTTTTTCGTGAGCTAGTCACAGCTTGTTCTGGACTATGACTACTGGTGTGCATGTCTTATATCTCATTCCACTAGACCAGGAACTCTTTGAGGGCAGGGCAAGAATAATGTTTGAGGCACTCTCTAGCAGCCTTAGGTATAGCACCTAATACTGGAGACCACATACAATAGAAGGCACCTATAAAATACATTCCTGCAAAATGTTTATTGAGTGAGTGAATCTGGCTTTGGAAGCACTAACAGTAATTTGTTGAGCATTTTGCGTGTATGGCCACTCTGCTAAGCAAAATCCCATATAAGCATCAGCAGTGAACCCATGATGTTACTGTTACTGTTACCAGAGCCGAAAAAGCAAAACTTGGGGCACCTGGGTGGCTCAGTGGGTTAAAGCCTCTGCCTTCGGCTCAGGTCATGATCTCAGGGTCCTGGGATTGAGCCCTGCATCGAGGCTCTCTGCTTAGCAGGGGGTCTGTTTCCTCCTCTCTCTCTCTGTCTGCTTGTGATCTCTGTCTGTCAAATAAATAAATAAAATCTTAAAAAAAAAAAAAAAGAAAAAACAGAACTTAAAGAATTTCAAAACCTCACTCAACATCAGATAGCCGGCAGAACAATAGGCCAGGATTCAGACTCAGACCCATAGGGCCCAGGGGTCTGTGGAAGCTGACTTGTTCCAGCTTGTAAGAGCTGATTGCTAAATTATCAGGAGTTTTGTGGGGAACCTGGGTGGTTCAGTTGGTTAAGTGTCTGACTTTGGCTTAGGTTATGATTTCAGGGTCCATCAGGCTCCGCATCGGTGGGGAGTCTGCTTGGGAGTCTCTGTTTCCCTCTCCCTCTGCCCCTCCCCACTACATGAACGCATGAGCATGCTCTCTCTCTTTCTTTCAAATAAATAAATACAATCTTAAAAAAAACCCCAAATTATCAGGAATTTTGTGAATTGGTTGAAAAGCACAGCCATTACTAAATATTATATCATGTAAACATACAAAAAATTATATTAAAAGCAATGGTAATAAATAATCAAATTCACCACTTTCTGTTTATTTTATGACCTTCTGTTAAATATGCTCTTGAGGTTATCAATATTCCCAATATTGGAAAATATGACACGTGTGGGCCTCCCCTTACCACAGCCCTCCCCTTGCAGAGCCACTTGTCGAGCGTTTAGCAGAACACCACTGGCCTGGCCCCAGAGCCAGACAGCGCTGCAGTAATAGGTCTAGGGCCCAAGACGTACATGGACTTTACTGTTTCCTGATTTAGCTTTCCAGTAGGGCCCCACTTTGGGCCACTGCAGGTCAGCCGCTTCTTGATGACAGGAAATTGACTTTCATTAAACTCTTTTGGGCTTTGGGGTTGGAGTGAAAATAATTCTAGACATGTTTTATGCCTATATTCACATATCCTAAACCTTACCACAGATTTAATTATTATCTTCATCATACCCTGTACATGGGAATATATGATGCATCTCTTGCTGAGGAAAATGGGAATTCGAAAATATGGCTATAAAGCGATTTCCCCTGATTTTCATGAATGCAATAACCTATTGTTTCGGGTACATGACCTTTAAGCCTAGGTTTCATGTGCCTGGCGTCTGCAGTATGTATCTTACAGGTACCTTACCTGAAATGAAATATGAACTTCATTTTTTTTTTTTTACAGATTTTATTTATTTATTTGACAGAGAGAAAAAGAGAAAGCACAAGCAGGGGAAGCAGTAGAGGGAGAGGGAGAAGCAGGCTCCCCACTGAGCAGGGAGCCCCCATGTGGTGTTGGATTCCAGGACCCTGGGATCATGACCTGATCTGAAGGCAGAGGCTTAACCCACTGAGCCACCCAGGTGCCCCTGATATATGAACCTTGAATCAGAGGTTTCAGTACTAGTTCTTTAACTCAGGGCAAGTTAGTTAACATCGCTGGGCCTCAGTTCCCTCATCTGACCAATGAGGAGTTTGGCCTAGATGTCCTTGAAAGGACCTTCTGGCTCTAGTTCCAAATGACACAGCATGCTGCTTCTCTTCTCTAGGGCTTGGTTTGTGTATCTGTAAACAATGGGGTTGAACCAGGGAGTTCGTAATGTCCTTTGCAGTGCTGGAAGAGGATGGATCCTGGTGGAAAGCCGTAGTTTCTACCTAGCATGTCATTCCTATCAGATACCATCATGCTTCATCACCAGAAACATGCCAGGTAACCTGTGAAGTACCCAGAACTCTGGTAACCCAGAGGACTTGGAGATGGTACAGGAGCTCTAACTGCCACAGGGAGACCAGGCTGTGCTGGCCCTCAATACAAAGGGAAATGCGTAGGTGCAGGGAGCACCCCTGCCGTTTTCTTTTAGATGGTCTAAAATACTAAAAGAGTGAGGGTGAGATACCTGTACAGAGGTTTTGATTTGACATTCCAGTTGGGTCTGCAGTGAAGGGGGGAAGGAGGCCTGAGACATAAGACAAGCGATGATTTCTATTGGTCTGGGGAGATGAGGAGTGATCGTGGGGAGGAGAGAAAGAAGGGAGGAAGAAGGAAGGAAGGAAGGAAGGGAGGGAGGAAGGAAGGAAAAAGGAAGGAAAGAAATATGTAATTCTCTGGGTGAGCAGAACACAAGTGCTCAGAGACAATGTCTCCTTCCTTAGCCTTGCCTGTTGACCCCGAACCTTTGTATATTTGTGGAAAATCAAAAAACATTCTTAACTCCTCATCAACATCTTCATCTTAATCCCCACCCACACAGCTCCATACGCTTTTCAGGTTATAAGCACTTTCGCTTCCATAATCTCATTTAACTCACAAGATGACTCTGTGAAGTAGCTATTATTACTTGGAGCTATTGTTACTTGGACTTTTCAAAAGAATTGGAGATTCAGAAAGGGAATTGATATTGCTCAAGATCACCTAAGTGTAGGGCTGAGACTGAGCCCGTCCATTTGACTCAGATTGGTTTGTCTTTCTAGCCCCCAAATATCCTTTACTGGTAGCCAAAATGACAAATTTCTGAGCTGCTCTTCACCCAAGGGCCTCACAGAGCCACACTAGAGAAAGAAGAAATCGAAACATTAATAGACTCATTGAATCCTAGAAGTGGAAGGGACCCCATACATCCCTTGGTCTACCTCTTCAAGTTTCAGATGGGGAAAATGCAACTCAGAGGCACATGCCTTTTCCAGGTTCTTGTTCAGGATCACAGTCAAAGCTGGGACTTCACCTTTTGTCCTTGTCACCCACTCTGGCATAGTCTACTTTTATTGGCTTTGTAGCCACCAGCAACATTAAGAGGTCATAAGTACTTCAAAATTCTTGTATTATTATGAGGACAATGTAACATTTTGTACCAGCATAGACACAGACTGAAGAACCTTGGATGGAAGGAGTCCAACATGCTCCAACCTCAGCTGTCATTTTGCATTCATCCACTCTGTGCCAGCAATTGGATTTATTGCTGGTGAGAACAATGACTCATGCACTTTTGATGCCAACCAACTAATTTATCATGCCATGACTTGGTAGGTACAAATGTTTAGTATGTGATCAAAAATATAGACTCCCCTGTCATCCAATCCCTTCAAATTGGTCTTGTCTGAGCCTGAGAAAGTGGACTTTCTCAAACCCAAATCAAACTTTTATCCCAAATGTAACCAGATAGACTTTATCTTAATAACTGCTTACTTGTAATCTAGTCGTAAAGGCAGGCAAAATAGAATAGGGACAGTTGCCTCATATAGGAATTACCTGTCCTGAGTCTATCCCTACTGCTTTTATTAAATTGATCTGTTAACTTTGGCAACTCTTTTTTTTTTTTTTCCTCTTTCAGCCGCATTATTCCCATCAGCCAAGTGAGAGGATTAAGGTGGATGATCTTTTGGTGATTATCCATTTCCATGAACTCCTTATAAGATCATACCTTTATTAGAGCCATGCTGATACATCCCAGTTTTTCTATATGGTCATGCTATGCTTTGGAAGTGAGGTTTGGCCTCTGTTCTCAGAGGGTTCTTCTCTGTTTCTAAAAGGACGAGGGACTCCTTAAAAACTAAGGTGAGCTTTATCAATTTAACCTGCTTGAAGTTAACTTCAGGATCAGCAACGAGAGTACAACAAACTTCAGAAATTGATATGACTTTCTCTCTCTCTCTCTCTCATTATGATATATTCTTTTGAAACCCACTTGGCAGGCCAGAAGGACAGGCCACATGCTATCACAATCCAAGGAGTGAGGATGAATTTGGCGGGGGGTGGAACCAAACAAACCAAAAACTCCAAAGGGCTAAAAACCAATAGAATGTTTTATTTTAAAAGTAAGAGGTAGTTGTCTCAAGATTCAGCTGGCTTTGATCCTAGAGATCTGACTGTAATGATTTTTCTAACATGGTTATGAGAACTCAGGTCTAAAACTTGGGTCTCTTCCTTCATTTACTCAAGTGGTATTTCCTAAGTGCCTCTGCAGTGCCAGGCACTTGGTTATGGCTGTGGGGAAACAGGGATGATTTTATTATTGCTCTGATCATAAGGAACTCAGAGTCTTATGGAGATGATCTGGCACGTGCACAGATTACTATAGTTTAAGTAGTGGCTTCAGTGTCATGAGAAAGTTCTGGTTGCTGAAAGGAGAATAAGATTCCATCTTACCGAAAGTACTTCCCAGAGGAAGTGACATCTTCAGTCTTAACGGTGGCTAGGCAGGACTTTCTTTCAATGTTTATGAGCCAGAGACTGGGGAGCTCATTTCTCAAGGATCTTGGTGTTTTTTTGGTAGTATGTTTCATCTGTAGAATGGGATAATAATTGTATCAACTTTATAGACTTGTTGTAGATACTATATGAGCTCATACGTGTCGAAGCTCTCAGAAAGGTTCCTGGGACATTGTTAGTGCTCCAAAACACTAATCATTATTTGTAGTCTTAACATCGGACTGAAACTACACAAAAGTTTCTTGTAGTCTTTAAAGAGAGATCAGTGGAGGAAGACCCATGCTCACAGAATGCCTTTGTTGTTACAATAAAGGCTACTCCGCTATTCTTTTTTTTTTTTAAGATTTTATTGATTTATTTTGACAGACAGAGATCACAAGTAGGCAGAGAAGCAGAGAGAGAGAGAGAGAGAGAGAGAGAGAGAGAGAGAGAGGAGGAAGCAGGCTCCCCGCCGAGCAGAGAGCCCCATGCGGGGCTCAATCCCAGGATCCTGGAATCATGACCTGAGCCGAAGGCAGAGGCTTTAACCCACTGAGCCACCCAGGCGCCCTGGCTACTCCGCTATTCTTAAGCATCCAGGCTACCTGGTTCCCTTGCTTCCTCTCCTGGTCCTCTCCTCCACTGCTGGTCTTTCTTTGGCTCTCAGTCTCAGACAAACACACACACACGCACGCGCGCGCACACACACTCACATCTATTTCTTTCTGTAGAAGCTGGACTGTTTATCAAAAGCCCCGGGTGTAGGAGTGTTTCAAATGATTTTTGGAAACTGAAATGATTTTAGAGATTATAGGCATCAAGACTGTGGGTGCGAAATAAAAACAATAAGCGAGTTCATATCATTTAAGAGAGGTGGGTTTTCCTTTTTTTTTTTTTTTTTTCCAAAAGCATCATCATTTATGTGGTTTGAAAATAATCTTTCCTCTGGAAAGTAGACATCGCAGCATACGGCACAGAGATGTAGCTGATTAATTGCATGAAGGACTCAGTCTCTTTTGAGCGAGGGTTCATTCTCTTTCAGGCATGGCAGCCTACAAGAATGAATTTGCTTTGACTCATATATTTTACATAAACCAAAGAGGTTATCCCTAAGACGACCTGTCTGGCTTACTGCTCCCCACCCCCACTGCGTCCCACATACCGTCACAGGAAGGCATTAGCGGTTTCAAAACTTGTTCAAAACTTCAAAACTTTCTCTCAGAAATGTTCTTACTTCAACCGAGCAGGATTTCTACATTAAAACATAATCTTTACTGTGCCCATTGTAATTAATGATTGTAGGCATGTTATCCTTTTAGATGTGAAAATAATGAGACACTCTTTCTGACTTACCGTGAGTGTGGGCAAATCGTGAGCAAAGGTTTGCCTTCCTGGATCCAGCTGTGGTTTGTTTTCTTTGTTCACGCTGTCAACAAGGATAAATACATGCAAGAAGCTGAACAGGACTGGGGTTCTTGGAGCTCCTCTAGTTCACCCCACCCACACCTCCATTTTACAACAGGAGAAGCTGAGGGTCAAAGAGAGAAAGTGACTTGTGTAAGGTCAGGCAGGGGTTAGAACCCAGGACTTCTACTGCAGTCCAGGATTCTAGCAATAGAACAAGAGATTCAAAGGCTAGCACATAACCACAGCCTCAGAAACATCCGTAGTCTCGCGAAGTATAATGACGTGATGCAATACTATCTGACCTGAAATGGTTATAAGGATAAATAAGATAATGAATGCGAAATACACATGTAAAATCTTAAAACACTAACTAGATGGTTGATAAAGATGGAAGAACATCTAGCTCAGTCAAAGGAAAACTTTTGTTTTCCTAAATAATGAGTAACTTTCCTAAATAATTAGGAAAACTTTGTTTTCCTAAATAATTAGTAAAATAAACTAAATAATTAGTTTCTTCTTGCAAATTAAACAGAAGTCTCAAGACCATTTTAACTGTGTGCTTTTGTGTCTTCTTTCAGCCTGAGTTTTTTTGCATAGCTTGGTACTAGGAAGTTTCATGTCATGCTAGAACTAAAGATAACTTGTCTCGGTCTATCCTACAGCTAACAATTTTCAAACGAGCACAAGTGTGGCTGAGATCAAAAGCAGATGCATTCAACTAAACTTGAAGGTGGCATTTGCGGACCTAAACCCAGGGCAGGAAGTCTCAACTCTGAGTACAGGATTCCCCAGTCAAATAGGTTAATAATTTCTTTGGCACCATAAAGGCTGTTTCCCTCTAGAGCAAGGGGGACTGGGAGAGGTGAGTGAAGGTTAATCTGCAGGGTAAGTTGGGCTCAGGAATAGAGGTACACGCTGCTCTTGGACCTTTTTAGATCTGGATTTCAGACAAGTAGAGTCACCTGTAAGATTGGCAGAGACATAGTTCATGCTTGTAGAAGCAGGATCAGACATGTTTGGAGCCTACCACAGGAAGAAGTTCCCACGAGACGGAGTGTGGTTCCGAACTTTCGAGCAATTTAAACTCTTCAAACGTGGAGCCAGGTTGCCTCTGAGAGAGCAGGCTCCTCACTCCAACAGCTGTTCAGAAGAGGCTGTGGAGGGGATGCTGAAGGGGAAGAGTCAAGGGGCTGAGAGGGGCTGCAGACCAGATAGGACTTCCCGTGGTCTGCCACAGTGCCAAAGTCTCTCCAAGAGTCTAGATTCCTTTTCCCACAGAGTGAAGATGCTGTGGGAGCCACGGGAGGCAGAAGGACTACAGGCAGGACAGGAAATCCTTGAGCAGCCTCACCTTTCTTTCCCATAATAGGAGAATGATGGGGTCCTGCTCTCAGGGAAATGAAGGGTCACAACCTTCCAAGGCAATAAAAGGAACTGCCGCTAGTCCTATATTCGGGCAACATGTGGAAGTCCTTGTTTTCAGATGTATTAGGAGGTTTTGTTTTGGGTTGGTGTTTTTTATTTTGTTTTTTTGCTGTTGTTTTTTGTTTGTTTTTCTGTTTATTTTTTCAGTACAAAGGCTTCCATCGCTAAAGGGCTGTGATCCAGATTGTGCAGCTGGGTTGCCTGATGCTAGGTGGTAGCAGGCTCGGTAGACCACCCTCCACTGCCTAACAGGTGCAGTCCTGGTGTGGACTGCCATGGAGGGAGGTGGTGCTGGGCTGGCTGTAAACTATTACTTGATATTTGTGCTACTGCTTTGAGAGGCCAATGGGATCCTTGGAGAATGTCCCACTACTAATGAAAATGCTCCATAGAATGTTAATTCCATGAGATTCCTATTCTAGGGCCAACTTAGAGGAATGTTACATATCCATAGCCCCCTTCCCCTGTAGATTTGCATGCAAAGGCTCTGAGAAGGGCTGGAGCAAAGCAACCTGTTTCATTTTGAATAATCCTTCTTTTCTCTAACTTATTTGGCCACGGCGACCATTTTAACCTAATGCTACTACCATCCTGACGACTGATGCTCTGTAATGAGCACTCGAGTACTTGGGGTAATGTTTTTGGGTTGTCCCATAGATTTGGCAGTCCCTGACACAGGGGCCAACAGACTGTTAGAACTGAAAGAAACTCAGCATTTAATGTCATTCCTCTGTATTTTAAAGAAAGAAAGCCGAGGCCCAGAGAGTTATACAAAAGTAATGACCAACAGCCATTCACCCGGACCTACAAAAGACCTGAAGTTTAAAAATGTCAACAAATGACTGTGTGGCATGAGGTCGTGGATTTTGATGTCATATTATATTGTATATACAGTCAGATGAGAGTTACAGGAATATGGTACTTGGACCTGGCTTCTCATCAGGGTTTCTGGCCTTTTCCACTACCACCACTTGGGCCCATCATTCTACCTTTATCAGCACTGGGTCCTCTCCTCTCTAAACTGGGGAGGATAATGCCTGTCTGGCTGGTTTCACAAGTTCTGGTGAGAATTAAGAGGAAGGATGTGAAAGTGGTTTATAAATTGTAAGGTCCTATATAAACGGTAGAGGCCTTTGCTTCTGTGAATGTGTTGATGCTCTGGCCGGCATCAAGAGGATGCATGGATTCTCCATTGCCCTCCTCTTTTGTGAAGATGGTTTGCATGGTACTCCACAGATCCCATTTTTTAATCTGCTTTCATGGGTTAAAGAGGTAAGCCGTGCGTGGGAGCTCTTGGGACATCGAGTCAATAACTTTACACTCACAGGCAGCTAAGTTGACTAACCAGGGAAGCAGAAAGTTATGAGTAAGCCCAAACTCTTAGCAGAGTTTTAGCTATTTGGCTCCTAATTCTCACCAACACCTGTGAAAAAAGCAAAGGCCTCCAAATCCTGTGTTGTCAGGACTAACACAAAAAGAAGAAAACAAAGACGCTAACAAGATCACCACGAGAAGAAGCGACAGAAAGACTCGGTTGATGAAGTCTTGGTATCTTATATTTGGAATGTTATTGATGATCTGAGGGTAGTGTATGAGGGCTTAAGTGAAATGAATTGGTGGTTTCAGTTCCGGATATGGTATGCAAAGAAAAAACAATCACTCTGAAATTTAGAGCTTCCTCGTCTGTGCTTCAGGAAGCCGTACACCTGAAGCTGAGCGTGGAAACTGACTCATTTCTCGCCCTTTGAGATTAGCCTCTCTAGCCCTCAGACTGTGGGTAGGATCTGAGGCCTCATGGGGAACCAGCATTGAGTCTGGCCAAACCTGGAGAAAGAAATCAGAGAGAAGAGTGTTGAATGCGCAGCTCTTTCAGGGTGCTTGGCCTTTCAGAAGTTTCTACAGGCAGTGGACCTTCTGGACAAACTGTTCCTGAAGCTTTTCGGTACAGTTGCTGTTGGGGGTAGGTGCGTGGCCTGAAATGGGAGAAAACCAAAATACAAATGCAGCGCTTTCCTTATTTTCAGAGTCACATGAAAGCAGGTTGGCTGACGGACTCACTTGGGGAAACAACACTACCCTGAGGCTGTGTCTAAAGGGTATCAAAGTGCTTTCACACCAGCAAGCCCCAAGAAGCAATGAAGTGTTCTCCCTGACTGTCCTGGCAATCTGTGAATTTGGTATTCCGCCTGCCACTCAAGTACCAGAGAGGTCAAAAAGAGGTATTTTAAATAAGTCACTTAAGAAGAAATGCATATTAGAGTTTATACTTTCTCCTTGTCCCTTTATACCTCAAATACAGCTGTAGCGGATGGGGCAGGCAAACTGAGGCGGAAACCCGGGATGATGCAAGGGGGCTCACATCTTCTAGAAGCAACCATTTCAAGCTTGACCCTTTAGACCTTGAATCAGCAGTTTCCAGACTTTCTGCAGACCTACATCAGCCAGAGATGTAATCACTAAGATGGCCTTTTGCTTCCATCTGATCAGCACATTAAAAAAAAAGAAAAATAAAAACAACTTGTTTGAGGACAAGGAGAACAACACTGGCTCAAATGAGAAGTCATTGAGAAACAAGGATGCTGGGGGGCACAGGGGTGAAAAATTTGGCTTAGGGTCAGAAGATTCAAGTTTACAAAGTTTGTGACCTCTGACAGGCCACGGAAGCTCTCCAAACCTCACTTTTCTCATTTGTAAAGGGTGAACACTAATTACAAAATAAGAACACATGTTTGAAAGCACTCACCTTATAAATGGCGAGGGCTAGGCAAAGGTTCATAGCTGTGATTATATCTAAGCTTTTAAATAGTAATGATTAATTTGTGTTAGAAGTGAAATTTCAGACTTCATGATAGGATCAGCATTAATCTTCCAAATTTTCCCATCTGCAAAGCATTTAATGGAACATGCAAGTCCACATGATTGATTTACTCCCATGCCACTTCCAAAAAGTATTTAAAGTAACTTATGAGATATAGAGATGATGGTTTCATCAAAACATGGGACAAAAGGTAAAGATGTAGTCATGAAAGGAGAGGACAGTGAGGGGGAAGAAAACTCAGAAGCAGAATAAATTTAATAAGGCGTATAGCATGACTTTGAGCTTCCCAGCAGCTGAGACAAAAAGGGAAATGTGTTGTATCACACAGTCCTAGTAAAGGGAGTAATAAAGGGAGAATAGGTATGGTTGGAGGGTGGTCAGGGAGGCGAGGATCGCAAACTTCCTGGCCCTGACCTCTACGTGCATCATAGGCATCATTATTTAAGGGATATCAAAAAACAAATTGTGCAGGATCTCCAAATGGCAATGCAGCAGAGATACTGTTCCAGTCTAACCACTAGGCGATATTTTCCTCTGAATCAGTGCTTGCCTCCCAGAACAAACAAACAGCAAGATGATTAATAGAAGGAGCTGGTTGCTTTTAAAAAAAATAGGGCAGTGAAAATCAGAATATTTGCTCCTGGCTGGGGTGTGCCACTGGCCCAGGTACCCACAGAGGCAGTCACCATTCATTAGGGGAGTCAAGTAGGCAAGGCAATCTGCAAGGTGCCTTGCACAAGGTCACTCGGTGTCTCTGAGACTGACTCTGCATTCTGAGTTCCTTAATATGATTTTTTAGGTCACAGTGTTCTAGGCAAAGCTCCCTGTTGATGTACATCTCTCATGCAAGATTTAGATCACCTCTTTTCGGGCAGAGCTCCATGGAAACACCGCCCATGATTTCTGAAACGGAGTCTGATTGGGTCCCGGTAATGCCCAGCTGGAGTGGCGAGTGCTCTCTGCAGTTGACACATTGCTGGACAGTTGGCAAGCCTGAGACTACCAGAATCTAGTCCTTGGAGGCTATTATTATTTTAATTCCATAGTAAATTCCTGTTTACCTAAGATGGCTAGGGACTGGGGTATTCTGGGTGATGGAAAATTCTGGTTCATCTGGTTACCATTTATATCATTTACTGATTTGTAGTTCCCAAATCAGTAAATGATAACACACTTTGCTAAACACTTAAATCATACACTTATGATTTAAGATTTTTTTTTTTTTGATAATTCGTAAGATACTTCAGGATCTATTAGCCTCCAGGACTGTCATTAAGATCGTAACCTCTTTTTCTAGGATCCTGGGTGAAACTCATAAGGTGTGGGAAACTGGGCTGCACCCACAGTCACTCCCAAACAGGCTACTGGGGTTGCTGGGGTTTAGTTGAATCACTCCGTCTGCAAGACCCGCTTGTTGGCAAGTGAAATAATAAACATATTAGCATTGAACCTGGTGTATAGTAAGTTCTTGTTTTGTCATCCCCTCCCACTCCCACCAAAAACATCAAGGGAAAAAGGATCTGTTTCCTTTAGTCGGCCAGTCTAGCATCTGAACAACTTCAGTTCAGGGTCCACTTCCTTAGGGACCACAGAAATAACATGCCTAATGCCACTGACTCTTATGCAAGAAATCTAAGGCCCTGAGCGGGTGTGTGACTCTGCCACAGTCTCGTGGATGTTCAGGGTTAGAGCTGATGTGAGAACGCTCGTCTATCCGGGCTCAGGATGGGGCTCTTTTGAACAGCTGGACTCCTGTGTTGTGCAGTTTCCACTACAGCGGGAAACAGAGATGGAGAAGAAACGTGCCCTTTGCGCAGGGACTCTGGGAACTCACAATTATCAATACCGCTTGAAGGTCATCCCACACTGTTTGCAAGTTCCCTTCTGTATAAAAGCCCTGGCTTGGGCTCTGAGACGGTTCACAGGACGAATGGAGTCCCCAGGATCCAGTCAAAATAACAACTTTTCAAAAACAGCAAAGAGCCATACGACTCCCTACATCTGCGAGAGTACATTGATAAAAAGGCACCAGACAGGTTGAAATTCCCAGCATCTTTCTCTCCATTGCCTATGTTTTAAGCTTGATTCACTCCCCTCTCTGCCTCTTGGGTGCTTTCAAAGGTAAGCGTGTACTCACTTAACTTCCAAATTAATTTACAGTAAACTCCTCCCTGTGTAGGAAGAGGAAGAAGGAAATCAACGATTTTAATGCCGATTGCATTTTTGAAAGGCAGGACTCAATCTCTTTGAAATGAGCTGCTCTGTTGGTTTAGAAGTGTTTTCTTTTCTGTAGTTTCAAATTCTGACTTGTCTCTTTTCCTCTCACCATGCTCAGTGCTCTCACCGCTGCCTTGGATCACGGGCCTGGAAATCTGCTGTTTGTGCTGGAGAAACCCAGAGAGGGCTGAGGTTTCTGCTGCCTCCCAGAGTGATGGGCGAAATCTCACAGGAGACCCGCCCTGGAGTCCGATGGCCCCAACCCTTGCTATTACTGCTGCCAGAAAGACGTTTTTGATATGTGGCCTTCTAGATGACATCTCTTTAACTCCAGGAGCTTCTCAGAGGGATCTCTCTGTGTGCCTGTGTGCTTGTGTGTGCACATGTTAGCCCGAAAGCCTTGTGCTGATTACCAGTAGATAATTGATCACAGTATCTTCCAGGAAGGGATCATACGAGTTCATGGGTCAACTCTCCGTGAAGCTTGAGTGATGTCACTCCCAACCCTCTGCTGCAGAAGTCAAGTCAGGGAGAAAAGGAAGCAAGTCAGAGCTAGGCTCCTCATCTGTCTACATCATCATCTCTCCAGATCCTTCAGTGACCCGCTCGCCTCCTTGGCCTATAGGATGCATTCTAAACCTTGGAGACTGGCCCTCACAGGTAGAAGGAGGGCATAGCAAAAATAGGCACTGGTAAATATGTTTGAATAAAGAATAAGGCAGGTCTTCAAGAGCTGGCTGACCCCTTCTTTCCCACCTCCCCAGCGTGGTGAAGAATTCCCCTTCTTTTTCTTCTGTACCTTCTGCTATAGCCGAACACACTGCCCACCTTCCTCCAGTGTCCTGCACTCGGGACTGCACTATAGCCGTATGCAAGCACTTTTCCTGACTGCCATGGTGAAGGCCATTTCCGTCTGTCAAATACCCTTCCTCCTTTGGGAGGTATTCCCTTCTTTCTTCACCAAACCTGTGTCCCCATGGGCTTCCTTCGCTCTCTGCTCTTCAAAGAACTTGGCTCTGCTATCTTACATATGTTATAGACCTCCCTTGCTAGAGCATAGACTCCTTGAGTGCAGGACCCGTTTCCTGGCTCCTTGCCTTCCTTGTGGTACCTAACAGAGGGCTGAATATGTGGCTGATGTCGAGCTCAGCCCTGTGGCTCAAATGGAATCTCAGGTCACCTTCTCTAGTCCAATAGAGAGAGAACAGAGTATACTCACTCTTTACTCCTCCATCGAAAGCTGAGTTAGGGATTATTTTAGTCCTCACCTCTGACCTAAATCTATATGAGTCTATCCTGAAAACCACACCCACAGATTATGCAGTAAGCAGAGGTAGCCACTGGAGCTATATAACATAGCGGCATGGACTGGCCTGTCCAGGCCCTTGCATGGCACTGGAAATTTACAGGAATGTATAGCTATGCTGTTGCTGAGCCAGCTCGAAACTTGTTTTGCTTGAAGATTCTTACCTCAGCAGGTATGTTGGGGTAATGGTGAGCCTTGCCAACTGGGACAGGAGGACACCCAGCCTGTGCCCAGGTTTTATTTATCCCAGTACAGCCGGGCTCCACAGGCTTTTTGATCCTTCATCATGAACCCGGGAGCCCTTGAGTTTGCTCAAGCGGCCACGCCAAGAAGACTCTCTGATTCCATTGACAGTAACCACTCATGATTTATGGACTCTCAGAACCTAGAATATCAGAGCTGGAGATAACCTTAAAAAATCATCTAGTCTGAGTCTCCATTTCACAGATGATGAACCAGGTCAGAGTTGCCTTGCTTTTAAAATGAGGGGGATAGACTCTCCTCATCCATCCACCTACCCATCCTTCCATTCAGTGATCTATGAACCAACCCATTTGCTAGAGAGCCACCAATACTTAGGTGCCCCACCTGGGCTTAGCTCTAGATATAAAAACATGACTAAGACATGGTCCCTGCTCCACACACATACATACACAAATAATTATGATTCAGTGTGAAGGGTTATAATGTAAGTGTGAAGGAAGCATGCTCTGAGCCCATAGAGGCACTCTGCTCTGCCTGGAAGAGTGAGGGAAGACTTTTAAGAAGAGCAGACATTCAAACAAAGCATGAAAGGGAGGGGAAGAGTTCTTTGAAGAGAGAGGGAGAAGAGGGATCAAAGAGAGAGAGCAGCCCGCGTGAACCTGCAGCCTCAGTAGAGTGGGCAGCAAGCCAGGAGACCAGTGAGCCTCCAGTGGGACTCCCGAGGAGACTGCGTGTGATGGGGTGCCAGACATGTGCCACGGCTGGCCTAATGTGACCTCCGAAGCCTATGGTGGAGACCTCAGTCGCAGTGCCCACCACTGCAGCTTTATCTTGGGGGTGACAAGGAGCTTTTGAAACTTTTCAGATGGAGCAGTCAGTGTTGGATCAAATTTGCATCTTGTTGAGACTTCCTTGGCCATGGTAAGAAGAGGCAGAGACTATTGCTGGGGGGGTTGTTGCAATTGTCCAGAATAATAAAGGCAGCCAGTGAATGTTCAAATCCCTACATCAGATCAGATCGCCTCCATACTCCATACTTGGCCCCCACCTGCTTATGCTTCATCACAAATTCCTGTTGTTATTTTTTAAATAGTACTCATTACAGTGTTAAATCTTTATTTGTTTGCATGTGAATTGACTGTCTCCAATTCTGAAGTGAGAGCACTATCAGAACTCTTTTTCCGAGTCTCTTTCTCAGCATGGTATCTTTGGGTTCAGAACAGCTCCTGGGACATAATAGGTGCCTACAAAGTGTTTATAGAATGATTGATGAGACCTTGACCTCAGGAAGTGGTAATGAGGATGGAGAGGAGATGGCCTTTAAAGCAGAAATACATCCTCCCTTTCCAGATCCATTATGTACTTAATGAGTGGATGGTAGCCGGTCTTCAGTAGACAGAGGATGTTACATTCTCAACTGACTGGATTTACTACCCACATCTGAGAATTTTTATGACAGGCAACACTATTTTTTTTTCCCTCTTGCCCTCTTCACGCCATGTGTTTCCACAAATTATCAGTCTGAAATGTAATGTTCCAGGGATCCTCTACTTTGCACCTTCCATGTTCTAGTCCCAGCTCTGCCCCTAAAGTTGTGGGACAGACAGGCTGTTTTCTCAAGGCTTCAGTATCCCCGATTGTAAAATAAGAGTGTTAGCCAAGGACCCATGCGATGCTTTCTAGCTAACATGCTGTGAGTCTCTGATTTCTCTAGCTAGAACAAGAGGGCTTCTCTGTTTTCATTTTTCTTAAGTATACAATGATTATATACAAAAACCTCATAAAACACATCGTTTGTCTATTTCTCTGTTGTCCCTTTCAATTTCTAGTCGTAGGTATTTTTACAGAGTTATAATCAGAGCACATGTACAATTTTGTGTTCCACTCTCATCCTTGAACATTATTTGTTATATGCCTTTCATGTTGCCACAAAGTCTTCTCATTTATCATTTTAATGGCTACATAACTTTTCATGGAGTTAACATATCATAAATTATTTAACCATTCCCCAATTGTTGGGACTTCGGATTCTTTCCAGCTTTTGATATTTTAAAGAGCTTTGAGCGTACAGGTTTTTTTTTTTTTTCTTTTTCAGAGTTATTTTCCTTAGGGTAAATCCCTCGGAGTGGGATTATTAGATGAGTTTATGGCTCTTGAGAAGAATTGCCAAATGGCTCTCCGAAAGGATTGTTTCAATTTGTATTCAATTTGTGTTTCTCTCACTGAGTGTGCCAGCTTCACAGAAACCTTGCCAGCATGTTTTTAAAAATCAATTTCCTTTATTTTTTCAAGTTGAACTTGTATGAAATGGGGCTTCCTGATTGTTTCTGTATCAGAATTATCATTAGTCAGGCTAACAGTATAATATAGTGCCTGGCGAATAGAAGCACTTCAAAACCAGTATTGTTATTATTAGAAAACGAGGGATCTTAGGAGCGCCAAGTGCGCTTGTCTTACCATTGAACTCAATTTTTTTCTACCTCTGTCTCCAGTTCAGTTTACAGCAGATACTTACCCCTTGCCTTCAAAGTTCCTCTAATGAAAGTGCTGCCAAACCTTCTCTATTTCAAGTTGTCCATGGTTCCTTAGACTTAGAAGTCATGGGCCAAGCTCCCTCCCCTATGGATTCTTTCCTCCTTCGATTTCCTATCAAAAGATGGTCCTCACTAGAAATGAGGCCCTGACTACATTTCCTACAGCTGCTTCCTATGTTCATCCGAAGTCGTTCTCCACTTAAGTAGCTTCTCCTATTCTTTGTCTTCCCCCAAATAGTGTGTTGGGTTTTCGAAGATGGTGATCAATTCCCCCACAGGTATTTTGTTCTCCAAGTTGGATACTTTGTATTTTAAGCTCTCCTTTATCCCATTCAAAATTTTACAATCCTTGCAGCTTTCCTCTGAGTTCTAGTTTGTAAAGTTCTCCCTTGAAGTGTTGGGTTTATTCATTTGGTAAAATTTACTGAGTATCTTCCAGATGACAAGCGGTCAGAGAGGAGCATGGCCCTGCCAGGTCTGAGTCTTAGAGAACTCTCAGGCAGCATGCTGGTGGGTAGGTCACGAGATGACACCTTCGGGAAAGTCTGATGGCCTCTTGTACAACCAACCAATGTATACTTCATTGGTAAAATGATGACTATCCTACGAAGCAAAAAATACCATATAACATTTGGTAGAAATGTCAAAGCACCCCAGAGCCTGAATTTCTGAGGTTTAGATCATGGGAAGAGTTCTAAGGACTGAGCAGAGCTGACCCGGGACCATACTCATGGTGGAGGCTAAAATACACAGGCAAATGTGCTATTGAGGTTGCCGGCTAATCAAGGAGCTGGTACGAGTCTAAAGAAAGCCAGTTTCTCAGGTAGGAAGAAAGGGAAACTACCATTAACCAGCAAGACATTGAATGGAGAAAAGTCTGGTCCTAGTCTGCCATTGTTGGGTGACCTGGATTATGTCACATAATTTCTCTGAAGCTCAGTTTCTTCATGTGAAGAAATGGGTAGGGTTGGACTATTCATCTGATCTGTAATGTTCTTTCCAACTCTGACAACTTATGACCACAGAACAGCAGATTCTGATTTGTCACTCTCAACAACTTCTCCCTTCATTCTCACCCATCCCAGAAAAGCTGAGAAAAGGTGACCTCATCGGTCACTGGGCAGATGTCAGAGAGTCCACTGGGATTCCATGACCTCCGTAGCTACTAGAGTGATCAAGTCCAGTTGAGCTAAAATCTGTTGCTGGCAGGGTTTGTACCCAGTTTACCAAGCCTACTGCCATAGCTGCTGCCTCTCACTTCCTCTCATTAAGGCTAACTACCATCTTATTTTGTTTTGTTTTCCCCACATGTTTTGAGTTTGCTGCTTCCCAGCTCTTGTTATTAGAACAGACATAATTAATAACTCCTGGCACACACAGCAGCCAGATTGGACAATCTGCCTTTTGCTTTCTCGAACTGTCTTCTGAGCAATCTGCAAGCCTGAATTTATAGCCTGGGCCCCATACAATGGATTGTTTTGTAATCCCCAGAAAGAATCAGGAATTCACCACATTGCCAGCTTGAAAAAATAACATTCTCTTTGTAGTTCATGGTGGAAGTTTCATCCAGACTCTTCAGTTAAGAACTTGAAAGCAATATGTGTTCTCATCCTGACTTAAACCTCTCTTGAGAAGACAACTCTATGAATTTCATTGGTACCATTCTAGAATTTTCCATTCTGGATCATTGAGAATTGGTTCCTAAGGTCTAACCCACTCAACTTCTGTGGCAGCCTAGACCCATTTCTTTAGCAGAGATTAAAAACAGAGACACATCAATCTCGTTCTACTTTTCTAGTGATTGGAGAAAAGTGTTAAGGACCTTATCAGTGTCCTCTGATTCTACCCTAAGCAGTCACAATTTCTTGGCCTTGTCCAACTCAGGAAACACTCCGAAATATCAGAGATTTCTAATCCTGTCATTTGGGTCTCTTGTTAATCTGTCCATGTTTATTTAAACTGGTAAAACCTAAATTGAACAAATGTGATATTTAATAGTATTCACTGAATTACTACTTTTTTCTTCTTGGTGCTATGGGAGGCACAAGTTTGAATAAAATAAGATTTCAGCTCTCAAGGAGTTTATATTTTATAATAATTATGATACAGGGCTGAGTTCTGCCAAGTTATAATAGTAGTATAAATTTGTCTGTACATTGACTCTCTGGGGAGCCTAAGAAACTGTATCCCATCCCACAGAGATGAGATTCTGATTTAATTCTTTTGAGGTATATCCTGGGCTTTGGAAGTCTTAAAAATTCCCAGGTGATTCTAATGGGCAAACCACATTCGAATGTCCCAGTTAAAGGACTAGGAGACACACACACACACACACACACACACAAACACATTTTAATAGAGAAATTGAGAATGTTTTCATGAAAGAATTAGAATAAAATTCTATCAGAAATTCAGTTTAACCATGAGGATTAAGTTACCGGCTTTGGAATTGGAATTTGGAATTTGAACCTCAGCTCCATCTTTTAGTGGCTGTATATTTTGGGTAAGTTACTTACTTACCCTCTCTGAGGGACAACCCGAGCAACAGCACACAGAATCTGGTGGAATGTAGGGCACATGAAAGAAGTAATGCCAGGAAAGGGGGACAGTAGGTGGGGGGCATGGTTTTCCCTGCTGTGAGAAGGTAAAGATTTACAAAGGGCAGTCTCAGAGGGGACAGAAAGGAGGTGGTGGGTAAAGTGGATGTTATGGAGTATAGACTTTTCCTAATGTCCAAAATATCTCTCCTCTCCATCTAGATCCTCTTAACCTTAGACTGAGTTCCTGTTATGACCTAGAATACAGATCAAGAGGCTACTGCTGAAGAGCCAGACCAGAGTCCTCCTCTGAGCAACCGATTTTCATGAGTAGGGTATAGTATATATAGGTATAGTAGCCTCTTCATCAGCTGCTTCCTACGCTTTCTGTTATCAGGTCCTTAGACATTCTCGATGAGAACAAAGGAAATTATCAGAAAAAAATTAATTCCAAATACATAATGAAAGGTTGACAGAATTAGGAACTGAGAATGGAGAAGGTGGAGAAGAAAATACCTCTACTCTGAATAAACCTGGATCTGCCCAAGTTAGCATTAACTGTTTTTTATAGTTCCATTGTAAGCTTTACTGAAGTAACAAGTGGTTATTACACTGAGAATGTTGGTTCCTTGAGTTCTGTCGTGAGGCCATGACAGGACTGAAAGGAAATAAGCCTCAACTTCCAAATGAATGAGTTTTGTCAGAGTATACTGACAAGTTTTGATGAGAACGTCACATGAATTATGAATGTTCAGATGAGGAAGCTGTAGACATTTTGAGAATAGAATCAAGTCATAAAATGTAGGGGCTAGAAAGGGCTTTGGAGCTCACGTCGCCGAACCTTCTATGTGTACCGACAAGGAGATGGGGACCCAGGGCAGTAATGTAGTTTGTATCGGGTCACACAGGAAAAAAAACTGCTGAGGAGAGAAGGGAAATTAGGTCTTTTGTCTCCTAGTTCTCTTTGCCTTAAGGGAAAAATTTTTTTGTTTTTTGTTTTTTTTTGTTTTTCAATGAGGAAGGACTGGGCTTCTCTTGAGTGACAGGTTAGATCGCAACTGCTGAACCTTATCACGCACCTATGTCATGGCCACAGGATTCTGTGAACATCTAACTAATCAGCCTGATTTCTTGAGTACAACTGACTCTATCACCAGACATTGTTTTGCCTTGTTTTCTTTGCCCTTTTTTTGGCATTAATTTCACTTTGTTCTATTAGAAGTGTCTGTACAAATTGTCTTAATTCCCTTGTGGAACAAGGTAGGGTAAAAAGGTAAGTAGCTTCACCTCACTTGTACCCTACTCTCAGCATAGAAAAGATCTAATATTTACTGATATCCACATGCTTATATACAGTTCCTTCCATTCTCCTGACATCACCATGTGGTATGCACTATTATTATCTTTACTTGGCCTGGGGAACCCAAGTCTCTTAGAATTGAAGAAACTGCCTGAATCTCACAACTGGCAAGTGGGAAGGATGAGGTTAAGTCCAGGTCTGACTGACCCCAGTGCTCGTGTTCCTTCCCCTCATTGGGTGACTCTCCAGAGATATTTATTGCCCTAGAGCAGGAAAGCTGCCTCCAGTCTGCTGAATGGTCTGAGTGTGCTGTTTTCCCACAATGCTTTGCTACTTTATTCTTCAGAAGTGCCTAATTATTTCACTCAGCGAGACCTCAAATCTTACTCCAAACAACTGGCTTCCAAAGAATTGGCTATTTTCCCTGCTTTTAATGTTGGAGAAAGAAACCCAACCAGCTATTTTTCTTTTTTACTCTATGACATTACAAGAACAAAAATAATCATGTTAAGATGTCAAAAATAAATTTTAAATGTGCAAATGTGGGAGAAAGACACCTCCTGTCTGGGAGAATCCAAAAAACTTTAAATAGACTCATGTGTGTTCTTTGTGTGAAAAGCAGTGGCCACAATTCAAATTAAGATGTTAACAGAACATTAGTAAGAATGAACTGGGGATGAACACAGGATTGCAAACTAAGTTCACAAAGTCATTTCAGTGAGGAGCACACTTCGGGATTGGAAACCTGCACTACTCTGTCCCTATTATCAGTGTTGGTTGGCTACACAGAGACTGGCCCCTTTCTTGTCACTTCTTCTGCTGAGTAGACTGGAGAAGACTGGAGATCATACCCAAATCTGAGCCAGATTCTACAAGAAAGCACAGGCACTAGTTTGTGCCATTAAGGGTCCCCAGTATGATTGATGACTTTGACTTTGGGTACAGTGTCAAAGCTCATATCCAAGAAACAATTAGAGTCCTTCTTTCCAGGCAGGGTAGTTTCAGGGCTGAATGCAGATCACAGCAAGTCTGGACTGCTGTAAAGACTTACAGTGATGGCACTTGAGGGAAACTCAGATATGCTCATCTAAACCTCCATCTCATACAAGGAGTTTCCAAGGAGGCCTGGGAAGAGGAAAGGACAGGCCCAGGGCAATGCAGTTAATTCATGGTAATAATCATGGTGACTTTTTGGGTACTAGACCCTGTACCACACACTTCACATTTAACTTCTAATGTAACCCATGACAATGCTTTGAGGTAGTGATGATCCCCATTTGGAGATGAGAATACTAAGACACAGAGTTGGAAGTTGCTTGCTTGAGATCACAAAGATAGTGTGAGTTATAGAGGTGGGATTTGAAAGTCAATACCTTTGACTTCAAAATCCATCTCATTTCAACCAGTGATAGCAGAGCTGGGACTGGTGTCCTGAACGAAGTTCACTTTAGTGTAATGCTTCCTTTAGTGTAGAGAACACTTGAGTGTATTCAGTGATTTATTTGATACATAATTTTCTGGGGGCCCACTATGAGCATATCTTGAGTTAGATCCTGATGATATAAGAAATTAATAAGTGCAGGTTCTTGACCTCCTAGATCTTAAAGTATAATGGAGTGACTGACACATGAAAGGAAAATTACAGTAGAGTGTGGTCAGGGATATTACAGAAATATAAACAAATGCGGTGGGAGATTAAGAGAGAGCAAATAGTTCTGCCTGAAAGAAGTATGTGGTGATCTCACAGAGATGGTGAAATGTGTGCTAGGTCATGAAATATGACTGAGTTTACCAATCAGAGAAGGGAAGAAGTACATTCCAGAAAAGGGGAATAGCATGAACAAAAGCCCTGAGTTGTGAAAGACATTAGTATGCTGGGGTAAGTAGTTCAGGGTGACTATGCAGGCTGAGGAGGCAGGAGATGAAGATTGGGATCAGACAGTGAAGGGTATCACATGTCACCATTGAGGAATTTTGTCTCAGTTCTTCAGGTGGTGGATCATCAGGAGGGATTCCTAAGCAAGAGCATATCTTGGTTAGATTTGCTTTTGAAGGAGGCAACCCAAGGAGGCATAGAGGACAAAGCAGATGTTGCTGTGGTCCTGCTGAAAGAGAGCTGGAACAGTGTGGATGGAGAGGCAAAATGGGAGAGGGGTAACTGTTTCTGAAGTTAAGCTCCTAGGGCTTGATGATTGGCATGTGGAGGGTGAAGGAAGGAAATGTGTGAGGATGACCTGGTGATTTCCAGCTTTAGAGGCAGAGAGGATGCAAATCCTATTAATGGGGCTGAATACAAAGAACGTGGACCAGCTTTGGTAATGCTAGGGTGAGAGGTGGGAGAAGTGAGTTCTTTTTTGCACATGCTGCTTTAAGCCTTGGCGAAAAACTCCCCACTGAAGATGTGGGATGTATACAGACAAATGCAATGGTTGAAGAGAAGTAGTGGAGATAGAGAGTCAGGAGACCTCAGGATATCAATGGCACCTAAAACTCGAGAACCAAGTGAAGGTCCCCAGGGATCTCTGGGGGAGGGGGCGGGGGGCTGGGGAATAGATGAAGACCCAAAGAAGCCTGTGAGTGTACCCTATAGGCCCTTCTTAGACTCCGAATCCCATAGGCAGCCAGGGTTCCCTTCGGGCAGGTTCTCACTGGTCACTCTGGTTTCCTTGAGTGGGATGTGGACAAATAGGTGATCCCATGCAAGCTTCAATGTCTCTATTAATTTATGACTCTTTCAAATAATTTTCTAAAATTATTAACCCAATAAATATTGGTTGAAAGCATAGTGCGGGGAAGGGGGGCTGGATGGAGTGACGAGTCAGATACAATCTCTGTCTTCAAGGAGTTTCTATCTAATATTAAAGAAATCTACATAGCAAATTAAACAGCAAGTGTGAAAGTGCTTAGCGGGGTGTGAAATTTAATAGCTGAGAAATTATTTTCATTTAAAAACGATATGCATAAATATCTGAGAAAAGAGATAATGATGGTTCTCAGGAAGAGGAGATTTCTAGATTTAGCTGAAGGGATGAGGGAAGGCCTCTTGGAAGAGGTGGAATCTAGGCAGGAAGCATGACTAGCATTTGAGCAGGCAGAGGTGGTTGTTGGCGAGAGGGGTGCATTGCAGACGGGGAGAAGTTGTCTGAGAAGCATTTACAGGTGGAACCAACTGTTAATAGAATAGAAGTTGTCTGAGAAGTGTTTACAGGTGGAACCAACTGTTAATAGAACCCCCTGGCAATTTAGTGCCTCTTTCCCAGGAGTAAAAAAGTGTAGAACTGAGATTCCCTTCAAACACTGGAAGGCCTGGACTAGCTGGCCATAAGCAGAACTAGTTCCCAAGGAGGGTCAGAGAGCTCTGGGTGCCTGTCCCTGCCCCCATCCTGACTCATTGTGGGACCAAGCTTTTTTAGTGCTTCATTTCCCTTGGTCAAACCAGGATGATTTGAATGCACCTGCCTCTCTTCCGTCCCCCAGTGCCTGGCGAGGGTAGCCGTTGTGAGGAGCGGGGAACGCTTCCTAATTGCGGTCCTGTGGCCCAGGCCCCACGTGAAGGCTCTTGGCGGTCTCACTCAAATGAGGTGGGGGCCCGGCTGACTGCTCAGCCACCCCAGGAGGATGCCTTGGTTATTCCTTCTCAGTAGTCCCCTGGTCTGATTTTGAAGTTGCAAATTTTAGAAGCTTGCTGCTGCTCTACAAAAAAGGTACAGGGAGGGCAGAGAGGAGAGAAATGGAGCTCCACCCATCAGAGATGGGCCAGGTCTAGGCAGCAGCTCTGCTCTCACTCTCCCATCCCTACCAATTACCTCCTAACCTGTCCTCCCCACCAAATTAGACACATTGAAATGCACAGCAAAAGGCCTCATCACAACAAAAGAAGACAGAAGACAGAGAAAACAACAACAAAGAGGACATAAAAGCTATAAAATATTACCATGCACCTGGAAGGGTCAGTGTCCTTTCTCACAAAGTGGATCTTTCTGTCAATTCCTGCTCCATAGAGCAAGGGGCCACCTTGTTTATCTACAAGGGGCACAAGAATTTGGCTTATCTATTTGAGGCTCTGCTCCCTCCAGCTACACCTGCACAGTGGCCAAGAAACCACAGACCCCTGAGATGGGTTGTTATGACGCTGTCCCCAGGGACTGTGAGATAGTTGGAGTCAATGTTTTAAGAACAGCAATTAGCGGTGTTGAGCTGTTTGAACTCTCTTGGTCTCCAGGGCAGATGATGATGGTGATGATGATGGTGGTGGTGGTGGTGATGATGATAATGATGATGATAATATCATCAATAACTTTCCGTAGTCGTGAGTCATACTGCTACAAAGCACTTTCACACTTATTGACTCATTTTATCTCAAGAACACACTGGAGATCCCAGTCACCTTTATAGTATCCCCAAAAGATCAACTACCACCTCTAGTAAAGTGGACTTAAGTATAGACTCATTATTTGAGCTGCACATGATGAAACTTTTGAGATTTGCATTCCGGTCTTGCCCTTTCCAGCTGGGTGACCTTGGACAAATCACTTCACCCCTCCTAGCCTTAGCTTCTTCATTTGTAAAATATGTTAATAATAACTGTCTCAGAGGGTTATTGTAGGGATTTAAATGACTTCATGTAAATAAAAAAGGACATTATAAACTCTAAAGCATTATGCAAATATTAATTACCATCTACACAAGGGTGAACTATTTGCAAAAATGAATGTAAATATAGTTTTGAGATGGTGGGTATGATGTGCCTGAAAGAGCACTTTAATTGGAATCAGAAGATATGTGTCCTATTTTGGTCCCTACACTTCAGGTGGCATGGAGGAGTGTGCCTTTCAGACAGGCAAACACAGCATGCAAGTGATGCATTTACCACCATCCACCTGTTACCTTGTCACTTGTGGTAGGCTGAGGAATGGCTCCAAAGATGCCCGTATTCTTTTTGTGTGTGTATGTGTGTGTGTGTTTTAAACTTTTTAATTTTTTATAAACATATAATATATTTTTATCCCCAGGGGTACAGGTCTGTGAATTGCCAGGTTTACACCTTCATAGCACTCACCATAGCACATACCCTCCCCAATGTCCATAGCCCCACCCCCCATCTCCCAACCCATATTCTAATCCCAGGAACCTGTGAATACGTTGCCTTACATGGTAAAGAGACTCTGTAGATGTGATTAATGCTCTTGAGATTGGAGAGATTATCTGGTTGTGACCAATGTAATCACAAAGGTCTCTATGAGAGGGATGTGGGGGAATCAGAGCCAGAGAGGTGGCTATGTTACGATGGAAGCAGTTACCAGAATGATACTCTTTGAAGAAGGGGAAGGGACCACATGTCAATCAATATAAATGGCCTCTAGAAGCCAAAAAAGGCAAGGATACAAATTTTCCTTTAGAACCCCCAGAAGAAAGCCTACCCACTGACACTTTGACTTTAAAGCCCAGGAAAACTAACTTTGGACTTCTGGTTTCTATAACTATCAGAGGATAGCTTTGTGTTGTGTTCAGGCAACCAGTTTGTGATAATTTATTATGGCAGCAACAGGAAACTCATACACCACCTCTACCTTGAGTTCCCCAGTCCTGTGTATTCCTCAGTCTATTTTCTTCCTCCTAACTTGTATGTAACTGCTCTAGAGGCTAGTGCCTTTAGTCTGTGCCCAAGTCTCCCTCCACCTGCTCCCTTTCTTTCGTAGGAGCATGGAGCTCATGCAGTACTGGGATTTGTAACTGAGGAACTTCTTGCCTCCATGTCTTGAGTTGACCAGAGGTCTTCCTGGGGCACTCCAGCTCAGGAAATGCAGCTTGATTTTGGATGAATCACTTAAACATCCAGACTTTCTTTTTTCTCATCTGTTGTTGAGGATAAAATTTCTTTCCATGTGTACTCACAGAGTGGTTGGGACACCCAAGAGAAATGATAGCAATGAAGGCTCTTTGCCACATATAGAATGTTCTACAAGTGCGAACTCCTGTTACCATCACCAGTATTATTTTAGAAACATAGACCATTCGAGCTTAATCTCTTCTTCCCTCAACATGTTTATGTGGCAAGTGACAAATACTAACTCTAGACAAGGGGATAAAGTTTTTGTATCAAGAATATCCAGTTGGGCATTGGAATTTGGTATTTGGACTATCCATAAACTTGCAGTTTCAATATGGACCTAAAAATATTTTTAAAAACAGATGTTGTGAGGACATTAAATAATTATTCAGTAATATCATCTATTTGGAGATAGTAGTGTGGGGCAAATTTCACTTGCCTTTCTCTTTGTTGAATTAAAAATAGAAATGACACTTTACTAATCAGTAACAGGGTCATCTGAACACAGGGGCTTTTAAAACATCTTTCGGCCACAAGAGTGCCGAGAGCAGAGTAGCTCTGCATTACTGCAAACACATGCTTGCAGCATCTTACCACTGAAAAATGGAAACCCCCACTAGTTACAGGTTCTTTCTCATACATTAAAACCACAATTTACCTAAAACTTGCCCTCGACCCTCAGCATGGTTTATGCACCATGACCTCACTAACCTTCTTTGACTTGATTAAGATCAGAAAAAAATCAAGCAACTGTCTGGTAAATTTGATCAAGAGAGCAGAGAGTATTAGAATGCAAGGGGAAGGAGTTGGTGAAAGGGAAATAACATTTGTCACCCACTTAGTTTAAGTTTCAAGACTACACTTTTCTATACATACTGTCCTATTTAATTCTCACTACAACCTTGTTATAGAGCTGTTTTCCCATTTTACAGATGTGGAAGCTGGGGCTCAGCGTGATGAACATCAGAGCAGAACATGGTAGAGTTGGCTTTCTAGACCATTTCTCGTTCATCCCTCTAACAAAGAAAGGAAAGTGAGAGGAATTGATTACCTCAAAGTCATACATTTGTTTAGTGCAGCTACAACTTCTGCAATTTAGATTCACTTAATAATTGGTTTGACTCTCCCCTTTGAAGCTACTCCAGAGCTCTCTAAGTCCCCAGAGAATTGAATAGCACTCCAGGGCCTTCTTCCTTGGACCCTTGATTTGGTACTTCTCAGGTGTGTTACCTGGGGTTCTGAGTATATTGAGATCCATGGCTATCCCATGGGAGGCTGGAATCCCTTCCTTGACTCTTTGCCAGGTCCTGCTTTATGATGAAAAGCATCCACTGGAAATGATGAGCAGAGCTTTTGCAAAGTTTTTCCCTGTTCCCAGTGCAAGGAGTGAAATAAATATTGGCTCTGAAGCCACAATACTAGATGTTAAGACCCACTGGAGATTAAGACTAGAGGCTTCACTTGATCTTACTATACAGTTGTGGGCAAGGCAGGAGTGGGACTAGATAACTTCCCAGGCTGGATTTCTCTTTTCCAGAAGATCCATTTAATGGGGTTGATTTAGATCTCAAATATGTGAAGCTAATGAAAGAAGCTCTGGAAGCATTTGGGCTTTGTCTGAAATCTAAACTCTTGTTCACTAGTTTCAAGGCAATTCAGCCCTCCTTCCCAAGAGGGTGTGTCTCACATTCCTTTGAGAGTGATGATTTAAGGAGACATTATAAAGCTGTGAAAGACTGAGTCTATACCAAATTTGAAGAGCTAAGGATGAAGAGATAATGGTTAGGGGCAGCAGGCAAAAATGGAACAGAATTTTAGGGAAACAAGTGAGGATACAAGTGGAGAAGAGATTAAAGCAACTAGGAACCTTGATACTTCATGAGATTGTGCAGACCAGGGCCAGGTTCTGGAACACGGATAATCTGGACTCTGCTTCCAACTGGACCAGCAGCTCCTGTGACCTATGTAAGTCATTCAGCCTTTCTGAATATCATTTTCCTTAACTAGGCCAGAGGGATAATGACATCTTCCCAGCAACCTCACAAAGTTGTTGTAAAGATTAGAATGAGGCAGTGTAGGTGAACATTCTCAAGAAAATATATGGTGTTGTGAAGTCCTCAGATTGTCCTCATGGACAATCTGTTTCCTCTTTCCTATTGAGGGAAGCCAGGTCTGAGATGTCATGAGATGTCCTAAGGGCGTTCATGTGATAGGTGGTGGAGCCAAGATGCATTACTATTAACAAAGAGCTGATGAAAGAAGCATGACTGAACATCTTCCCTGATACTAATAATGCCCTGGCATGCATCTGTGCTGCTCTAATCAGATTGGGCAGTGGGATGGAGAAAAGGGTAAGTTCCAGTTGTTTGGGCTGCAAACAAAACACCCCAGAACACAGTGGTTTAAACTGTGGGTTAGGAGTTTAAGAGGGCTGGGCTGGGCTGAGCCTCTCTGGCTCAGGGCTCAGTTGCTGTGGTTGCAGATAATGGCTGGAGGAAGAGCTGGGGAGGGGGCACTAGAGCAGCTGAGAGCAAGCCAGGCATCTCTCAGGGCTCCTTCTGGTCATCCCTCTGTGTGGCTCTCTTCGGGCTTCCTCACAACATGGCAGCCTCAGGGCAGCTGGACTGCTCACTTGGCAGCTCAGGACTCCATGTGAGCAAAGAGGAATCGGCTTCATCACTTTTTATGATGTGGCTTCAGAAACCATACAGCATCACTTACACAGTATTGAAATGATTACAAGCAAGTCACGACCCAGCCAGATTCAAAAGGAGACTCAGACCCCACAATGTGATGGGAGGAGTGACGGGTTTCTGGAAGAGCACATGGTATGGGAGAGATTGTTGTAGCCATCTTCCAAAAAATGCAATCTTGCCAAAGAAGGAAGACTACAACACTGTTGAAGGAAGATGAAAGTTCCCAAACCCTGGGAAGGTGGGGACAGTTATTCCTGCAGCAAGGCTGTTCGTTAGGAAGCAATCTCTCGTTGACTTATGAGTCCCTCGTGAAGACAGGCTGAAAAAACACCAGCAAAGTCCCACCACTTGGGGTGTATTAGGGAAGACCTGAAATTATATTTGGGCAGATGGATCAGGTTGGTGAAAAGCTAACAGAGAGGATGTTTATGGAAGCAAAAAGAAAGCGCTCTTTACAAATTGCCATATTATATCTGATAGATTCATCTTCTTGTTCAAAAACTCTTATTAACTCAGGTTTTCTAGATGGCCTAGTTATCTCGGAACATCTCTATCCTCTATCCGGCTTAGCTGGACATTGGTAGATTGTGGGTAAAAACCAAAAACCCTTTCCAATTCAATGATTCCTCCATCAAGGTATTTCTAAAAAAGGAATATTAACGCATCTATCAGGTCGCTCTTTATTTTATTTTTACTTATTTTTAACTGATCTTGACCTTGTATGAAGTACTGGGCTGTCTCCTGGGGCCAAAAATCATGAGACACCCTGCGCTCAATACCAAAGAGCCGCTAATTCAGTAGAAAAGGGGTGAGTGAGACAAAGGGGGAGCCAAGTGTGGCCTGGGAATGGACCCAGGGTTGAAGCTACTCTGTGAGAGGTTACATTTAAATGATCTGGCTTAAATCCTGTTCAAAGTATATGGTTACTAGTGAAAGTCTTTCCTGGGTCTTCCTAGGATTTAAAGAAACGATGTATGTGGAGTCCTTGGCACGCGGTGGGCACTCAGAAGAATACACTATGGTTGTTATTAGGTTGTGTTTTATTATAATTTAATACCAAGATTAAAGTATGAATAATGATTTCCTGTTTATGAATCACTTTGATATTTTTCAACTTTTAATTATCCTAACAGTCCTGTAATTTTGGCAATGTAGCTGTGACCCCTTCAATTTTACAGATGAGGATATTGCTATTCAAGGAGCTCAAGTGACTCAGCTGAGGTATCTTAGCCCATAAGTGGCAGAGCAGAGATTTGGAAGCGGGTTAGCAGCCCAAAGCTGCCCCTTTTCACCCTACTGTGTGGTTTCCTAAATTGCCATGTGACCTCGTACAAGCATTCCATGTCCTGTCCCCCGGCCTGGCCTTCAATTTCTACATCTGCTGTGAAGTGAGAGGAATTAAATCATGCTAAGGTTCCATCCAGCTCCCAGTGTCTCTGATTAAAAACGTATGTTCAGGGATGGACCCTGCTTCCGGCTGAGCTCCCTGTGCCTATTGGAGCCCAGGCTCGGAAGGGCTGGAGCTTGGAGATGAGCTCAGATCACAGGCCTGGCTTGGCGTTCATCACTGTATCTGACTGCCAAAAGGACAGAATTCTCTAGAGGCCTCGAGTCCAATCTGGCCAATTTCTGATGGCCTTAAGTTATCCTTTAACCTCAAACTTCTGGTTATCTGAAGCTTATTAAAAAAAAAAAAAAGACTTAGGAAGAGGCATGATATCTCTCTGGAGACTTGCTTCCTTTCTTATTTTCATTGTGTCCCTCCAACAACAGGCACTGGGGTCAGGGAGACAGGCAATCTCTATGTAATTTTTGTCTCTGCTATAGCTTTTCTTGGGACCTTGAGGAAAGCGCCTCAAAAGCAGGATCATCAATTAGAGTTCTCCTGGCTTGAGGGTTTGCGAAGTGGGAGACCTAGGTCGTGTGTGTCTTTAAGATAAGACACCTATCAGATTTTCTAAGACTCATGCCCGATATTCAGAGCTGGCCCACCTCAATTCCCCTTTTTAAAACAGCTTTTCTTCTACATGGCAAAGGAGATAGGTGAGGAAAATGCTTTCTGTTTTTGGCCCTGAGAGAAGTTGTAAGTCTCAAAGGTAATGTCAGGTATAAAGTAGGAATCTTTTTCCTTCTACCTACCACCTTCCCCATTTCTAGATGGGATTGGAAGTGACCCAGAGTCACTCAGAAAGATGTCTCCGAGCCATGCTGGCTGAAGGCTTTCCACACCCTGGCCTCAGTGTTGCTTCTAGGTCAAGTGCCTTGCTCTGGTTCTCGCTCCTCATCTGGCTTCACTCTGCAGGGACTCAGGCAGGAGCCCCACGTGCCCCAGAAGGGCTTTTGCCCTCACAGACCCACGGTGCTGGGGCTCTGCAAAGCAGAGGCTGAGGGTCACCTCCTCTGGAGCCTCTCTGTCTCCAAAGTCAAAGGGTTTGGTTTTGGTTTCATTTTACTGAAAGGGAGGAAAGCACGGCAAGGATTTGACCCTTGCTCCACTTCCAGGGCAAAGAAGGCTCAGACTCTCTTCCTGCAGTCCTCTGCACGTGGCCAGTGGTCTCAAGGGGATGGAGAAGAGGGCAGTTGCAACAGACCTCGGACAGCAATTGCACAATTCCCCTCAAGGCCACAGGGCAGCTTGGAACAGCGGATTCCAGCCACGTGGGACCTTAGATAAAATGCTGGCCTGGGCTGTGTTCACCACTGCGCCACCAACACACTACACTGTGTGACCTTAAGCAAGTTACAGATCCTCTGTAAGCCTCCTTTCCTTCACCTGTCAGACTAGGAAATGGGATGTTTTGTAGACTAGGCAAGTATCAGATTTGAAAAGTACGCTTGGTATTATCTAACCAACCTATTTGTTTTATATCCTTAGTAACTGAGGATGGGAGAGGGCTGGTGACTTGAATGTGACGTGGCAGGTAAACAACAGTGTCATTTCTAGAAGACAAGACCCTTCTCTCATGTGGCAGTGCTGCTTCCTCTTGTGGATGCTCTCCAAGGATCTCTCAGATCTAGGAGTCTGTCCTTCTAAAGACACAATCTTCTACCAGCTCTGGCTGGATCATCAATTAGAGTTCTCCTGGCTTTGGGCTCAGTCTTATGTTTGTCACCATGTGGTTCCTTGGAACTCTTGGTGACACAGCATGTCCAGCTCTTTTCAAGCTCTTTAGCCTCATATAAGCTGGGTGAATGATGTGTTCAGCAAAGCTTCCAGCAGGCCTGTTGTAATGCCTATAATGGTCTAGGCTCTTTTGGGGAAGAATTTTTAGACAGGGTTTGAACAAGAGCAGGGTCAGCTTGTCAACTCGGTCTTGTATATAGACAGGGACGCTGCTGTGGCCACTCAGAGACTGTGTTCGAGGTCCACTCACTTTGTGACCTTGGACAAGCCTCAACCCTTTTTCCAACCTCAGTTATCCCATATTTAAGACAAACTGATTAAACTAGATAATCCCTAAGGTATCTTCCAGCTCTGACATTTCACAGCAGAATATTGCCTAATCTTTCTATTCTTTAGGGATTTTGCTTAGAAACTAGGAGGATGATCTTTGCCACAGGACGTCTGGGGATGCTTGCAGGTCTTAGGCTCATAAAACAAACATTAGAAAAGAAACATAAGAATTTTGTGTTGTCCTGTACTTTGGGCTCATATTTTCTAGGGTCCATATCAGGTCTTCACAGCATAACCACACTTTAAGTTTCATATGCAGAGAAGAAGAAGGGGGAGAGAGGAGTAACACTTGCTATGGAAACTAGCCACATGCTTTATCAAAATGTTACTGCATTTGATTATATCTGGTGGAAGATATGATTGGATCATCAACCTCTTAGACACAGATCCTGTCTTCAGAGCTCCTATCTCCCAGGGAGTCCAGACATGGATATAAACAACTCAAATATGAAGTATCACATTTTAAAGCCAATACAAAGAACGTTTAGAGAAGAGAGAGATCACTTAACTGTTTTGGGGTATCAGGAAATTCTTCGTGAAGGGAATTGCAATGGAGCTTGGTTTGTGGAAACAAATGGTCATGAGGACAAGAGGAAGCCCGTTGGAGTAAATACTGTGAATAGAGGCAGGGACACCATGGGAAGTTTGATGACTAGTGAATGGGTGGTTTGTTTGGCTAGAGCACAAGGCTGTGAAGTGAAGTAGTGGGAGAGAAAACTAATTATATTTATGCACCATATCTTCCTGGCTAGTACGTAAGTTCTTTTAGGCCAAAAATCTTTGTTCGACTCATTGTATCCTTTTCAAAGGTAACACATAATCATCTCTCGAAATTCGTTTAATGAACAAATAAATTCTATTATGTGGTGCTTTTCCCTCTAAATCATCAATGCACTGGGTGACATAACTATGTCTTAGAATCTCAGCATTTAAGTTGAACATGGTACTTACCCTCTTGATTTATATGGATGTGATGTGCCTTCCTTGAAGCCTGTAAATGTGGAGAGATGGCAACTCTCGAGTTGTGACAATTTGTTACAACTTACGGGTGTTTTCTAAGATCTCCTTTGTTCTTTTGTCCATAGAACTGGCCCCACAGGCCATTGCAAGGAACTATGGTTCATGGGCTTATTTCTGCATCACGGTTGCTGAATTGAACGTCTTGTACATGTCCTATACAAGTCACCATTTTAACCGGTAGAAGCTGATAAACATGACACAATCTCCTTCCCCAGTTTATTAGATGGAGGGTTGATATTCATGATCTCTAACAGGGAGCAAATGTGGGGCCTCAGGCCAAGGTCCTTTGATCTCGGAATTTCAGATATTGATTGCCACTGAAAGATTATTAGAGTGCTCTCCCATCTTCAGCTCCTAGTGGACGAATATAATATAAATGTTAAGTGTTCCTTTGATTCGTACACAATGTTACAATGTTTCACATCCATCATTCTATTTAATGCACATACCAAGCTTTGGAGTTACTCAGGAAGATATTCCTAATGAGAAGCTTTGGTTCAGAAAAACCATGTGCTGACCTCATGCTGCTAGACGGGGCATAAGACACAAGACTGATACCAGCCACCATTTTCTTTTCTTTTCTTTTTTTTTTTTTT
>NW_019154086.1:4335483-4373090 GCF_002288905.1 Enhydra lutris kenyoni
TCCCAGGACCCTGAGATCATGACCTGAGCTGAAGGCAGCGGCTTAACCCACTGAGCCACCCAGGTGCCCCAGCCACCATTTTCTAAGCACATGACTTGTACCAGGTATTTTATGTAAATCATCTATTCAGTCCTCAGAAAAAATCTTTGATTCAGTTTCTATTGCTACTTGAAAGACTACCCCCAAAACTGAGCAGCAGAAAACAAACCATTTTATTACGAGTGTGGGTTCTATGGGTCAGGATTTCAAAAAGGACACAAAAGGGAAGGCTAGTTTCTGTTCCATGATGTCTGGGACCTCTGCTGGAAGATGCAAAGGCTCAGGGGCTCACCAGCTCCAGGTTGGAGTCATCTGGAGGCATCATAAATCATATGTCTGCAGTTGCTACTGTCTGCCTACTGGGATGGGAGCACCTGTATGTGGCCTCTCTCTGTGGCCTGGGCTTCCTCATAGCATGGTGGTGTCAGAGTAAATGAAAGTTTTGTATGGAGGTTCAGCACTCAAAAGCAACTGTACCAGAAAACAAAACAAAACAAAAGGTGGAAGCTGGGTCACCTTTTGTGACCTTGCTCTGAATTCACATTGCATTCCTGTACTCTGTTGGTGATAAGCAAGTCACCCCCCCAACCCATATTCTAGAGGAAGGAATGTAGATCCCACTTTTTGTGGGAAGACAGCTCAGGTGGGATGGAAGATATTCAAGTGCCACACTTGTAAAAGAATGTAAGAACGAGGAAATCAAAGTTCAGGGAGATTGAAAGACTTGGCTCAAAGTCACAAAGCTTCTGTGGGAGAGTAGCTTCTCACCCAGGGTTAGGATTTCAAAACCAGTGTGTAAGGTAAACATTGCTCATAGTCAAAATTACCTGGGAAGTCCTTTAAGTTGTCAGTAAAGTATAAAACGTGTAGTTTTCCGTAAGCAACAGATTCTCATATGTCCTCTCATGGTCATTGCTGAACTTCGCAAACTTGATGAAATGACGGGCAGAATCATTTGCACTATTTAAACTGTTCTTTCGTTTTTCCGAGTGTTGAGGTTTAAAGTCCCATAGGTTCAATTCATTTTATTTTTTATTTATTTTTCCCATAGCATTTTTTTATTATGTTCAAGTAGCCGACATATAGTACATCTTTAGTTTCTGCTGTAGCATTCAATGATTCATTAGTTGCATGTAACACCCAGTACTCATCACAACACGTGATTGATGCATTTTAAAGGGTAGATGCAAAATGACTCAAGTTAGTTTGACTCCAAAGCCCAAGCTCTTTCCATACTGCCATCTGGAAACCACCTCTGGGAAAC
Source organism: Enhydra lutris kenyoni (assembly GCF_002288905.1). Lineage (NCBI taxonomy): Eukaryota > Metazoa > Chordata > Mammalia > Carnivora > Mustelidae > Enhydra > Enhydra lutris. Next base: position 4,336,787 of record NW_019154086.1, read on the forward strand.
TAGAAAAGAGATCAGAGTTTCAAATCCTACAGACACAGGTGGGGAACACCAGAATGAGGTCTCAGTTGCAACCTGGATGTGATTTGCAGGCTCTGTCACTGGCTTGACTCAATGTCTACACTTTGTCTATGGGAAAGCTGTAGTTATACCTGAACACCTAGTCAGTCATAACCTTTCTACCCACTGCCCCTTCTTTCTAGGTCTGCACAGAATAGGAAGGGGCACTGAGATCTGAAAATGAGTGGAGTTTCAACAGATGAGGGTAGGAGTTTTGCAGGTAGACTGAACAGCATGAGCAAAGGCTCAGTGGTATAAAGCTGCAGGAAATATTCAGGGACTGGTGGTATTGCAGCACTCTTTTACTGGGGAAAAATCACTGAGGTCCTACAAGACCCAGCCAAAGACTTGATTCCAGAGGTAGTGATGTAGGAAAAGATGTCTGCTTAGCTTTGCTATTTAGAAGTGACTCTCTGGAGGTAGCCGGCAGAACGGTAAGGGAGGGTGGGGCTTAGATGAGGAGAAGGTTAACGTACTACCACTTTGGAGAAGCAAATGCATGCCTCTGGCTAATGTCAGGGTATCTGAGTGTGGAAATGTAGGGTCTTTGCCATGATCTTTAAAGCAGTCTTGGTACTTATATTTAAGGTACTAGGCAGGCCTCCAGGGCTCATGGAATAAATGGCCACTGAAGTACATGACTCAGACAGCTCTCCTGCTCAAAGAAATCACCTCCAGGGCCTCAACACCTGAAGTCTCCCATTTGAAATATTTCTTTTCCATCTCAGGGACTTAGAACTGGATTAATCATAATCCCTATGACACTATAGTATTTATTTGCATAGTTAATCTGATGTAACAAGCCTTTGTAAATGGCCCTTCAATGTGGAAACTAGGACTCTGACAGTCACTTGAACACATCTGCCTCTTCGGTCCACTCTGTTCTACCCCTGAGACCCCCCCACTGAAAGGAACCATCATCACGAATCTTGTATTCATTAGTCCTTTCTTTTTTAAATCGTTTTATCTCATCTGTTTGTAGTCCTTAAAAATATATTTTATTATTGTTTAAAATATATTTTATTATTGTCATTCTTAATATTATAAAAAGGACAAATAGTTTTTATATTTTTACTTTTTAATTACTATTATATTGGAAAGACTTGTCCATATTATTGCTTGTTGGTGGAGTTTATTTAATTTGAATACACCATGACCTAATCATCAGCTCCTGTGTTGATGGGGATTTCGTCTCTTTGTTAGTGTGAACCACAGTGCTCTGAGCATGCATAGCTGTGTGTTCTGGCATACAGCATGCCAAGCCCTCTTCTAAGCACAGCGTTAGGAAAATTGTTGGGTTTGGGGTCCATGAAGTTCAACTTTACGAGACAAGATTGAACTGTGCTTCTAAGCGGTTTTACAAACTTCCAGTGCCAGCCATGACTACCCTTCTCACCAAAAACAACTATGAAATTTGGTCCAGGGGCACCTGGGTGGCTCAGTTGGTTAAATGACTGCCTTTGGCTCAGGTCATGATCCCAAAGTCCTGGGATCGAGCTCCATGTTGGGGGTCCCTGCTCCACAGGGAGCCTGTTTCTCTCTCTCCCTTTGCTGATCGCATGCTTGTGCTCTCTCTCTCTCTGTGTCAAATAAATAAATAAAACCCTTAAAAAAAAGTTGGTCCAAGAAAATCACATATTTGAAAACAAGGCTTATTTTATGTCTTCTTTGTCAGTTCTTATTTCTTTTTTCTTTTAAAGATTTTATTTATTTATTTGACACAAAGAGAGAGATCACAAGTAGGCAGAAAGAGAGGGGGAAGTAGGCTCCCTGCCGAGCAGAGAGCCCAATGCAGGGCTCAGTCCCAGGACCCTGAGATCATGACCTGAGCCGAAGGCAGAGGCTTAACCCACTGAGCCACCCAGGCACCCCTCCAATTTCTTTTCTTATTGTGCTAACAATATTTAGCTGATCTGGTGAATTATGTTTATGGATTTTCTAACTGGAAAGTTATTCTCATATACTTGGGAAAAGCTCATTGTGGTATATGATAATTTTAATTAACTATTGGATTTGATTTCCTAAAAATTTCCTTGGAATTTTTAGATCCATAACCATAAGTAGTGGAGCTATGTAATTGTCCTTTCTCTCAGATCTTGGCTAGTTTTGGAATAAAGGTTGCGGTCTTCATATTACCTGATAATATTACATTAACACCAACTTCATTTTGTTCTACTTGCCTGATTAATCATTTTCATCCTTTGTTTTCATCTTGAGCATGTATGTTACCTTACAATGTGTCTAGCAAATAGACACGTTGGGTTTGGGTTTTTATTTGTCAAGTTAGCCCATCTTCATCTATAGTAGTTAGGGACCTCTGGCTCAGTGAGTTAAGTAAGCATCTACCTTTGGTTCAGTTCATGATCCCAGTGTCCTGGGATTGAGTCCTGCATCAGGCTCCTTGTTCAGTGGTGAGCCTGCCTCTCTCTCTCTCTGCCTGCCACTCCTCCTGCTTCTGCTCTCTCAATCTCTGTCTCTCTCACAAATAAATAAATAAAATCTTTTAAAAAAGTAGTAGTTATCCATATATTAGGACTTTCATTTTGTGGATATGCTTTGCTTTCTCTTTTTTTTTTTTTTTGTTTTTATTTTTTTTTTTTTTTAAGTCAACCACAAATTTTACAAAGATATTTTATCACCTTTACTTCACATATTTCTTCCATCATCCCTTAGATTTTTTTCTATCTATATAATCACATCACTAAAAAATGTTTTGCATGTGGGTTTTTTCATGGTAAATATTCTGAGACTCTGTATGTCTTAGATTATTTTTATTCTATCTTCACATTGGGATGAAGGTTTAGCTGGATATGAAATTCTGTACTTTCCGAATTTTGAAAAGACTTCATTGCTTTCTTGTATCCTTGTATCCTACTAAAAAAATCTGATAACAGTATTTTTCCGTTGTAAGTGATCTGCTGTCTTTCTTTCAGGAAGTTTTCACAATTTTACCTTATCTCTGATATTCTTAAATTTCAACATAATTTCTGTCTAGGAGTACAATTTTCCTTATGTCTCTTTTGCTGTCTATGCTTCCTTTCAATCTGAGTCTTTTATCTTTCATTTAATTCTGGGGGAATTGTCTCCATTATTCCTTCAATTATTTCCTCTTCTTCCTTTGTATCTAATTTTTTTTCTTTCTGGGACTACTTTTGCCTTTTATACCTTAACTTTTCTATTTTCTTTTTTTTTTAATTTATTTATTTGTTAGAGGGAGAGAGAGAGCACAAGCACAGGCAGGCAGAATGGTAGGCAGAGACAGAGGGAGAAGCAGGCTCCCTGCCGAGCAAGGAGCCCGATGTGGGACTCGATCCCAGGACATTGGGATCATGACCTGAGCCGAAGGCAGCCGCTTAACCAACTGAGCCACCCAGGCGTCCCTCTATTTTCTATTTTTAAAATAATTTTCCGCTGGGAGAATTCCTCATCTGATCTCCCAGTTCATGAATTCATTCTTCAGGTGAATCCATTCTGCTAATTACCTTCTATTACCTTCTATTGTATTCATTATCTCAATTATTATATTCTTATACTTAACATTTCTACTTGATTCTTTTTGTGGTTTCTTATTTTCATTGTATTGCTAACATCATTCTTTTAAATATTAAAAATTAAACAAATTCTTGGAAATACATGTCAATTCTTGATTTGTCAGTTCTAATACCTTTGCTTCCTTTGGAATTTGTAACTTAGTTTGTGGCTTTTCTTTGGAAATATAAGGACTTCTTTTTTCACTCATGAACTTCCATTCCTCTTGGATCATGGCAGTGCTGATGGCGGAAGAGCAGAAGGCCAGACTCCCATCAGCGTTGCCATCTAAGTGTTCAAAGTGGAGGATGAACCTGGAATGTCAGGTTCTAATCACTTCTCACCCCACCAAACAGCTTCTCAGATGTGCTCTAGACTTTAGGACGAATTAATATCTAGAAGAGATTACAATGCATCATCCCTGGGAGTTTGGAAGGAGAGAAAAATCACCACCTGAGACCAGTCTTTCCGCATGTGTTGTCCTCACCTCTCGGGTGCAGGGTTCCTGCTCAGCCTTGCTCTCATGCCTGAGGAGCACTCGCTCAAGAGGCCTGAGCTCCAACCCTGCCAATCCCAAGGCAATGGGAGCTGGCAGCAGGGCAGGAAGATGAAGAGCCTAAGAAACAACAGCTCCCATCTGGTTATATCCTGCTGCAGCAGCCTGGATACCCTCTTCCCTGGGTCAGGACCATTCCAGATGTTCCATTGTTCTATAAGGACAAGATAAAACTGCTGCTTCTATTTTTCCTGGGGGCGGGGGGTGGGGGCGGTGGTTCTCACAGCTTTCTCTGCAACTCAGTGCTTTTCCTCTACAGTTCCCCAGAGTTGATCTTAGGGGAAGGAGGCAGTAGTTCAGACTAGACCAGCATCATCTTTTAAAAATTTTTTTTAAGATTTCATTTACTTATTTGACACAGAGAAAGAGAGAGCATAAGCATGGAATCAGCAGAGGCAGAAGGAAAAGCAGGTTTCCCGTGGAGCAGGGAGTCTAACATGGGGCTTGAATTATCTGAGCCGAAGGCAGCACTTAACTGACTGAGTCACCCAGCACCCAGCCCAGCATCTTCTTAGAAATTCTTGGCTTTCCTTCTCGCAAAAGATAGCCTGTCCTTCCCGTTCTGCCTTTCTTTCATACCTAGATCTCCTGGAGATGGCAGCACATCAAGCACGGTGTGAGTGGAACATCAAGTCAGCTTATCCTCTGGAGCGGAAGCAGGGCAGCGGGCAGGGGAAGTGGAAGGAGCACTGAGCCCAAGTCAGGGCTGGGCTCCTGTTGTCATTCCCTCCTTGACTTCCTGTGCAGCCTTAGACAAGTCATTTCACTTCTCTGAGCTTCAGTGTCTTCTTCTGAAAAGTGAAGTTAACAAGAACACTGACCTCACTGGGCTGACACAAATGAAAAGCTGGATGCGAAAGGGTTTTGTAAACTCTAATGTGAGGTGATGCCAGTGATCATCTGAAGGCAAGGAATTACCTGAAGGCAGGGAAAAGAGTCCTAGGCGGGGTAAAAATTCACTTTGCCAGCCTCAACATTTTCCTAAGTGTTGGCCTTGCGAAAAAAGCCTGATACAACTGGACATTCTCTCATTATAGAAAATGACAAATCTGTGTTTGATGCCAGGGTTGTCACATTCCTCCAGGAGTGCAGACTTTTATGGGCCCCTGGAAGCTCTGCCCAGACTATTTCTGAGGATAGGGACATTGTGCATTATTGGCAGGGCTTATTAAACCAAGGCCACTTGTGGTTATTGAAGAATCTAGGTCTGCCTCTGCAATGGTGGGAAAGAGTTATCAGATCCTGTCCTCTGATGTTTGTGGATTTGGTTTCACTGCTTCTACTAAGCTAAGTGCCTTTTGCTTCCTTGTTTGGTGAGGGTCTTTTTTCTAGTCTATTTAGGGGGACAGAGAAGTGGGAGAAAAGAATGGAGCAAGTCCAAATCAAAGACAAGTAGCAGAGGTAGAAATGAATAAGAATAATGTGTTCTCTCTGGGAATTTGTACAAGGACAAGGCTAATGAGACTTTGTTTTCAATTACTTAAAATGTAGTCTGTCATTGAGAAGATGATGTAATGACTTTAAAACAGAAAACAAGCCAGAATCTTACACCACATTCAACTACTTGTATTTTTGCACATTCTTGCCTATTTCTGTTGTCATCATCATGCATGCATAATGCACATTTCGTTTTATGGTCTGATTTTTTTTCACTTAACATTAGATAATACGCATTTTCCTTTTAAAGGCTGAATTTTGATGAATAGACAATCCAAATTCGGATACTATATGATAATTAATAAAATTATCCTCCTGCTTTGTGATATTCACATTTTCTTCAAATATTGTGTTGTTTGTTTATTTATTTTTTTGTTATCCTACTAAACACCGTCATGGACATCTTGGGACATTTTGCATATTTTATTTGTTGTTGTTGTTGAATTCTTACCTTTGCAGATATTCTAAAATTCCTATGAGTGACATGGCTGGGGAAATACACCCAGGCATCTTTATGACTCTTGGCTACTATATAAAAATAAAAGTTTTAATTTAAAATACCACTTCGGCAATTTAATCACAACCCTTCCAAGTATTGACTATTGAAGTTTTTTTTCCTACTTTAATATAGAAGAAACAGTGCTTCAAATTTGTTTTCATTTGTACTTCTCTACTTAATGGCAAAGTTTAATGCTTTCCATGTGTTTTGTTTTTTGTCTGGATCATGTTGTTAAAAATAAGCTGCCATAAACTTTCAGAATTTTTTGAAAGCCCCCCCAAATTGCCCCTCCCATAATATTTCCTAAGAAACTCAGATTTCCAAATTAATCAAATATAAGTGCTTAAGACCAAAGCAGAGAGAAGTATCAAGTTAATTTGTCTTCTGTTTAGCTGGTTGAATGCCTTTCATGTGTAATTCAAGTCCTGTCAAGAATGTTTTAAGGGATATTGAAAATAAAACATAGACATCACCTCCCAAAAGTTTACATTCCAAAAGAGCTATCATCGTGTGACTGATTGAAAAATTGCTAAACGTTGTAAGATAAGGATAGAACAAGAGCTGTGGGGATTCCGAGAGTAGAGAGATTAATTCTAACTTGTGCTTTGGAATGCAAGGCGTCAGAGAAAGTTTCTGGGACGAAATTGCATCCGAGCTGCATGAGGAGGATCTGAGGTAGGAGCCTATTTCAGGGAAGTGAGGGAAGTGTGTCGGCAAGAACACTTGGCCCATTTTATGTGAACTCCTGAGATTTTAAAGAAGTCTTTCAACACGGAGCTACTCTTCTATACATGGCAAATGAAGTCAGGCAAGGATGACCTACAGATTAAAATTATATTGTGTACTTTCAAGGCCTAAAATTTACTGTGCATCTCAGTGTTTGTCAACCCCTTCCATGACAGGGCACCCAAAGAAGCTGGTGGTATTTCTTTGTTATAGTGGGGTCAACAGACAAGGCTGCTTCCCACTGGAGGAGTCTGGCCCAGAACTCCAGCTGCTCCCCGTCAGAAGGCTGGAAGGATCAATTTCTTGTAAACGGTTGGGCAAACACCATGTGAGCAGTTCTACAGTTAGATAAAGATGACTTATAAAAATAGTCACCAGATTTATTCTGCATGATAAATAATCAATGATTTGGATATTGGGATTGGTAAAGAAAAAATAACCATACAAATTATTATGGTTTTGATTGGCCCTACCTTGACAAGGCTGTGTACCACGGGATAGAGACATTTCCAGTATTATTCAGAAAATGCCATACTAGAACCCTGGAATTGTAGACATAGCAGTCCAAGCTTGGAAAACATCCAGGGACAGGAAAATTACCTGTGGAATATGTTACAGGACTGGCTGAGGAGAATTATATTTCACATTTATCTAGTAGTCTCATTTCATTGAGTTCAAAAAATGGGATCAAATCATGTTCACATGCCAAACAGGTAAAAAGATATCAAATAGATTTTTGAGGATCTCCATTTAACAAAAGGAGCCAGTCATTTTAACTATTTGTTTGTTTAAACCCTGTCTTGTTCTAGAAGTTGTTTCAACTAGACAGGCTACATTAGTCACTCAAGGATTCAATAGTTTAAAGGTTGGGAGGCTAGAAAACAATTTAATGAAGGTCTTTGCATAAGAGAAAAAAAACAGATTTGCATGGATATGAAAAAAATTGTAGTGCTCTTGTGGAAAAATTCCTGAAAATCTTCAGTGCACCACTATGCTTATGATTATATTAAAAATTCTAGCAGCTGTGCTTTTCTTCTAAATTAAGAAAATAAAGCAATATCATGAGCTAATGCCACATCAAAGTGGCATGTTTCAACACTTCGGCCTCATGTGTAGCCAGAGTCGAGTGCTCCCGGAGGCCTGGCTCACCCCACTCTTCCTGGAGGCAGATGTTGGAATGGTCACTACAGGCCTGGGAAGTCAGCATTTTTTGGGTCTCCTTCCAGATTGTGGTGAGGCCCTGGACATGCTTTATCCCACCTCAGTTTCTCTGGTGAGGCCCTGGGCCATGTAAGGGGATTGTGGTTAAATGGAAATATTTGAAGGGTTGCCACATGGAATAGGGATTTAGGTCTATTCTGCATCATCCCAGAATTGAATTAGGACCAAGAAGGTGGTGATTGCTACAGAGAGATGGATTTAGACTCTACATAAAGAGGAGGAAGAGAGAAAATTACGTCCCCTTAACACGACTTCTTACTAGGGCAAACAGCTCATCTGTGCTATTTCATTTCATTTCTTTAGCAACCGATGAGGTGAGGACTATTGATTTTTACAGACTAGGACACTGAGAGAGGGTCGGTAACGTTACTAGGTCATCTCCCTACAGAGGGCATCAGGACTAAGACCAGGGTCAACTTAAACCTGATCAGTTGTAGGAAATTAGCTCATGGAATTAAGTTTCACTCCCTTAAAGAAAATGGAGTAGAAAAAATCCCCCAAACAACCCTAAAGTTAGACTTTACTTAATAAGCAACAAGCTACTATGGGATTTGTGAATGGTCAAGATGAGCCTAAAATGTCAAGGCAAAGATTTAAGGTGGGTGGGGAAGGTGGGAACACTGGCCAAGGCAGTACCTCTGCACTTATGATCCATATGGAAGGATAATCCTCCAGGGGAAAACCCAACCATTTTGTAGGAGACAGATCCCAAGGAACCAGCTGGTGGGCTGACCACCGGCAACACTGAGGCTTATTTTAAATAAGGAACCTGTCAGCTTTTCTTTGAAGAATTTTCTAATAAATAAAAATTCCCCAGATGCAACTGGCTGCCTTGGGAAGACAGTGAGACCCTTGCTTCTGGGGATGTTCAGACAGAGCCTGGATGTCCGGATGTCAAGACAGAAGAAGGTCAAGAGGTAAAGACCCTAAGGTCTCTTCCATCCTACAGAATCTATAATTTCCTCTGTGCAGCGTGTCTGAGCTAAAATATTAAATAAACGGGAAAAGGACTATGTTGGAAGGAATTAGAGGAGATCAAGGTCTGTAACACCCTCAGGTTTCAGGATCAAGGCATGGCCTCGATCTGTATCTCCATGTAGAGTATCTCCATGTAGAAATGAGCAATGTCAGTCATGTGACCCACCTTTTGAAGAAAGAATCCCAGGCAGCAGGGGAGGGAATCTTCCTGCTCCCCCTGTTAAGGGAGAGAAGATCTTCCTTCCATGATGTTGTGGAAGAATAGGCAGTTACGACTTAAAACCAAGGAAGTCCAGAGAAAGGAAGGAATTTTCCTAGGATCTGCTGACAAAACAAAGTCAGGTTTTGCACAGAAACCCAGGTCTCCTGACTCCAGAGCTTAGGATGGTTCTTTCCACTGAGGAGACCTGCCTGCATCTCATCATTGGCAAGGATGTCTTCTCGCCCCAGGCTGCCCGCCCTGTGAGGGCCAGGCTTGTATCTCACATTTTGCCCTCATTTTTAACCCTTGATGTCCAGGGGTAGGTCCTCCATTGATCCTTGGGCTCCCTAGCTACTTCCATAATCCTGATACTTTGCGCTACCCTTATTTACCAAACTGAGATACTCGGCTGGCCTAAAAATACCTGTTAGAAATGAAGAGTGTCTTGGAGATCATCTCATTGAATCCTGACGTTTTACAGATGAGCATAACCGGAAATTTCAGGGAAAAGTAAGTTGGCATCTCAGTCACTGAGCAGTATTGTGCCAAGTGCCTGTTATGTGTCGTGCCGTTCAGGTGGCAGGCAGGTGCTGGGGCTACCACAGCCCACGAAGACCCAGACTCTGCTCCCCAGGAGGCCACAATGCATGGACTGGGAAGACTGGGAAGGGCCTGGGGGCTGAGCTTGAGGAGCGGAAACCTGGACCGATTCCCGGGTTCCGGTAGTTTACAATACAGATTCATGAGCAGATGACAAAAATCTTTTCTGGGCTTTAGTGTTTCCAGCGATATCCTGAAGGAGGGATATTACTTCTCCTCAGTGATATCATTTCTCCTTTCAGGGCTGGTGTGGCCATACACTTGGAAAACTTTAAAGAGGGCATCCCAGATGAGCTGGAGGCATTTTGGGATGTTTGGCGTGCCCCTGCAGAGTGTTCTGCCCATAAATTTACCTTGTGGATTCAGAAGAGAGGGCCTGGAGAGAACCTGGGGGTGGTGGTGGCAGTGGTGGGTGGGTGGGGGGCATCCACATTACTTAATGTTGTAGTAATCAAAACAGATTTGGCTTGGCGCATGCCATATCAAAGGGACACTCCCTGAGTGAGTCACTTCCTCTGGGGAAACTCCCTTCCCGGGGACTTGCTCCTGGAGCATAGGGACCTCAGCTCCACTGCTCTGGGTCCAGTGGCCAGTTCACTCCAGGCACTTAACCATACTATTGTGTTGTGGGTTTTCCTCCCACCAGGAGCATCTTAAGGGAAGGACAGACCATGGGCTGCTGCCTCCGTTTCTTCAGGTTACAGAAGTGCGCACTCATCCCTCTTTTGCAAAGGATTCTGAGCCTGTTGCTAGGGTAGCTGCAGCTTCTTTGCAACAGCATGGACGGTCTCCAGCACTGGAGGCTGTAGGCGATATTTACCTGGGAGTCAGGATGCCTGTGTCCAAGTACCAGCTTTGTGCTGGGAGAAGCAGGTGAGGCAAATACATCTGTACTTGAGGGTGTCCATGCATGGACATGATTTTTATACAGTAGCCTTCTGTGTGTGCGTTATTGCATGATGCCATCTCATTTTACAGAGATGGAAAGTGAGTCCTGGGAGGTTTAAGGGATCTCAAGGTCCCAGGGGACAGGGGTGTGCGTGGCAGTGCTTAACCTTGATGTCAGTCCTTCTAACATCAGAGCTTCTTTCCACAAATGTTCCCTTTATAGCCTAGGCTCCAGGCTTCCTCCCTGCAAATAAGGGTATTGGACAACCTCTACCTTCCTGTCCAATCCTGACATTCTGTGGTCCTGTGGATGGGGTCCTTTTCATTTTCTCTCTAATACTGTGTCCTTAGCAACTGAGTTTAGTACTACGTTGCCAAGACGTAGGGCCAGAGAGAGAGAGATAGGGGAAGAGCGACAAGATCACTGTCACCTTTAGAGGGTGAGGTCATGCAGTCAGAAGAGGGTTGGCCTGGAGCCAGACCAAAAAGCAGGGCGAAATCTTATGTCTTCGTTTATTAGCCCTGAGACTTCGCTCAAATTCCTATACATCCTTGAGCCTCCGCTTCCTCTCCTGAGACATCAAATGGGGGCAGTGATACTGACTTTGCAGGTGGATGGCTGTGAAGGTCACAGGAAATTGCTTTAAAAAGGCTGATACCCTTACCACCTATAAGCAGGTAATGGTGCTTCTTAAGAGTTAGTTTCCCTTCTTCACTTCTGCCTGCTGGCTAGCAATATCCAGCCTGTTGTCCAACAGAAAGATGTGCTTATGTTCAGGTGGTTAAGACAGCATGAGCCGTATCTCTTGGACAGGGGCTGATGACCACAGACATACCTATCCGTTGCACTGTGTCCAGGGGCAAAGAACAAATATGTATGATTTGCTGGGGGTCATGAGTGGGTGGACGTAACCAGAAGGGCCCCTGCACGTGAGAAATTATTTTAGGGACCCTTGTTTACCTTAGATCATATAAATTATGCACATTTCCCCAGAGTATATCCATATTTACTTTGATATTAAAACACTGCTTGAAACAATACCTGGCATACAACCAATGCTCAATAAATATTTGTCGAACACATAAATTGATCTCAGAATGAAAAACAATGTTTTAAAGTGTTTGCCATCAGGTAAAATGGATGTTCCAGGAAGATGTGCCACCCTTCACTGGCCTCCAGTACCTTGCCACATAATCGTGCACCCTCAACCCTCAACCCGAGCAAGATAAACCCTGCAGAGACTCATCCTTTTACTCTAGGGTTGGGAAACCTAGATCCACACGTGAAAAGGAGTAAAACCCAGATTTCCTGATTCCCATCCCAGACTCATACAATGGAAATGCACGGCTTTGTCCTCAAGGTTCAAGGTCGTCCTTTTGGCTTCTCGAGGTCCTGTGCTCCTTTGCTTCCTCCATACACAACATTTAGTGGCTAGAGTTCTATGTTGCTGGGCTGAACTTGCTGAGGCCGTGTTTCACGGTTCAGACAAATGCTTGATGCTTGTTTTCAGTATCCTTGATACAAACTGCTTGGATAAGTCTACTTGTCAATTTCTCCGTTTCAGTTATCTCTTCCATTTTTTGTCTCAAGAATATTTAAGGAAGAAGCATTCTGGGACTGGTGGGAAAAATTCCAAATCTGGCCTTATTTCTAAGGAGAGGAAACATGTCTGGAGTAAAGAAAACTCAACCAGAGGTAGCCCCTCAAATGAGAATGTGAGTTCTCTAATTTTTTTTTTTCCTTTCGGAGAGCTATAGCTCACAGGTTTGCCTGCGTGGGCACAACCTCCCTGAAGCTCAAACTGAGAAATCATCCAGAGACCCCCAGTTTTTCAAACCTTGCTGCTCCCTTCCGAAGGATATTCTCTTCCCAAATCAGGGAACATCCTCTTTCTTCCCTTCGCTGCTGCCCCCATCTCTTCCTCTGCTGCCTCCGCCACCCACCCAGAACCCTTCCTCTGCCCAGCATTTCCCTGACTGTGAGAACTAGTTTCCTGTCAGCTGCACCTCCCCAAACATAGATACACCCCAGCCCAGTGTCCCTGACAAAGCAGTGTGTTACAGTGATGCAACAACCAAGGTGTCAAAATAATTTGGTAATTAAAGCAGGGTAAGGTCAGGGTTTCTTCTGTCTGGAAAGACAAACACTCAACACAACGAGAACAGCTAAACAAGAAAACTAGTTTCACATTCCCTTGTCTCTCCTTGGCCCCTTGCTCTGATCCCAAAGTCCCACAGCTATAGTGGATCTTCTCAGGGCACAGGACGAAGAACACACTTGACTTAGAAGGCGGGGCAAGTTTGAACACCAAGGAATAAACCATTTTCAAGGTTTCAACACACCACTTGTTTTTGTCTTCCCTGTTTGTTTTTACACCAGCCCCACCCTAAGCTCCTGCTGGTGCAATGGCCCCAGATCATGGCTCAATGCCATGGATGGGACATTGCTCAAAGGGGGCTGTGGGTGCTGAGGGCAAAGTCTCCTCCCAGGAAACCAAGCCCTCAAGATCACCTTTCCTTGGCTCTTATTTGTTCATTCGTTGAACACTGAACATTCATGAAGAGCCTGTTATATTTTAGGGATGGTGCTTAGAACAGAGGATGGGGGTGGAGAGAATGAAGACATCAATATAACATGGCCTCTGTCACACTGTCTAGTGCACATATGGGCATAAATCATAGTCTGCTGTGATAATGGATGGGGTTCTGAGTCAGGTCACAGTGAAGTTCTAGAGGCCTCAGAGGAGGGTGTAACCAACCTCCTGTGGGGCTCTAGGAACAAGTGACCAAGGAGGTGATCTTTAAATTACAACCTGATGGATGTACAAGGTTTCTCCAGATAGGTGAGAGAAAATGGGGCTTTCTAGGCAGAGGAGCAGTGCATTCAAAAGCAGGAGGGGAGAAAGAATGTAAAGTCATGGAGACGGAAGCTGGTGCTATGCTGGGGGTCAGTGAGGATGGAAGGGAGATCATTGAATAAGTCAGTTGGGGTAAGACTGGGAAAGTTCTTGACAAGAAGCCAAGCAGTGTGGCCTGTCTGGAAGGTGTCTGTGGTGAGTTCTGGACAGAGTAGAGATGTCAGCAGACCCATGCATGAGAGGCAGCAAATCTCACTCAAGCATCTTTCTACCAGGGATTCACACTCCGAGGTTTTAACTCAATGGCCTTCAGATCTCTCCTCAGCCTAAAAAGAAGGCAGTGGTAGCCAGGATCTTGGCTTCTCCTAGATGATTGACTCCAGGGAGCCAAAGCTTTCCTCTCTCCTCCTCCCACTCCCACAGCTCGGCCAGCTGTCCACATCAAGAGAAACCATGGAAGGATTCGGTAAAGAGCATTGGCTTCAGATAGTCCTGGTTTTGAACCTTGGCTCTACCTTTTATCAGCTCTGTTGTCTTGAGTAAGTGACTTTCCTCTCCTAAGGCCTCAGTTTTCCCTTTGTAAAATGGGCTTGAAGGATAATATAATAATACCCTCCTCCTTGGGCTTCCTCACAGAGTGCCTCATTTGTAGCTCATGGAAATGTTTCATCAATTGTGTATGCTATAGGCCTGTCCAGCTGGCTTTCCCTAGCCCTGTCACTTAACACACCCATGTGAGTCTGGACTGTGTGGCTTTGAGGCCTAGGCCAGAGGGCCCCCGACTTTACTTTTACCCCTGACTTTACCCCCGACTGTGTATCTTTGAGACCCAGGCCAGAGAGCTCCAAGGTGTATTGGACAATGATGCATACCATAAACATGAAAACAAAGAAAACATGGACACTTTTGTCATTCCAGGATCCAGTAGTCAGAGCGGGCACAGCAAGACCCATAACCAAAACCTCCATTCTTTGACAAACACCATTTAGGTCCGCAGATCTTCAGATCTTCTGTCCCATGTCCTTGAAACGAAAGGCAATTATGTCTGGATGTTACATAAGTTTGGGGTCGTTCTGCTACCGGCTTTGCAGATGGATACTGCTTTGGATAACAGGGAGGTTTGAATCGTTACAGCACTTAGGTAAGAGAAATTAAATAATTAACTTGTCGAATCCCTTTCTCTCAGATAGCATAAGTATAATAGATTCTAGATAAGAAAGTAGTGCTTAGTGTCCATTTATTTGTTGCTCTTTATGCTCTAATTCATGACTCCGGAGGTAGTCCTCAATTAGCATGAATTTCCAACTATTTTACATGGAAGCTGAGGAATATTTTGAAAAATTGAATAACTCATATTACTCTTCAATTTGTATATATGTAGACTGAGACACAATCAATATGACAAGTTTGATAGAGATGCATAACATTTTCCACCAAGTAGGCATTAAAAGCTAGCATAATTTTTCAAGCAAATAAATAAGATTTAATTAAAATTTTAAAAAGTAAATTAAAAAATGAGCTTTACTTAAATAATTTTATTTAAAATGTTGATGTTGTAACTTATTCATAGTTTCTTTTTATACTTTAATTAATAATTTTTGATATTTAAAATATTCTGGAAGAAATATTTTTGAAAGTATATGGAAAGTATTTTTAGTTTAAATTTTTTTCACATTTATTTTTATTTACATTTTTAATGAAAGCATATTCAAATTTTATACATTTGGAATGCAAACAAACAATTTGTTCTAGAATTCTTTAGATCAGTGCTGTCCAGTAGAACTTCCTGCTATGATGGAAATATTCCATGCATGCGGCCAACATGGTAGTCACTAGACACATGTGGCTATTGAGCATGGGAAATGTGGCTAGTACCACTGAGGAATTTTATTTATTACATTTTAATTGATTTAAATTTAAATATCCACATGTGACTAGTGGCTATTACATTGGGCAGCACATTTTTAGATCACTGAAAATGAAAATGAAAATAAATCTAGGTAATAATCGAAACAGAAAAGGCACAGGAAGATCCAAGAAAATAAGGAAAGGTTGAAGAAAATGAGGAAGAAAGGGGTGATCTGCCTAATTCTTTAAGAGAAATAATAAAAGTGAACAAATTGACTTGCACACAGAAACCTCTCTATATGATTATGTGAACTGCAGGGAAAAGCTAGAAAAACAATTGATAAGATACAACAAAGACAAACCAATGCTTGAATGTTAGCATGAAGTTTTGAGAATATTATTATTTAGCCAATACTTAGCCAAACATAATGGTGTTTTTCATGAGACAAATGGAGCAATCTTTTCAGGAAAATTTCTGGATCTAGAAGTTATTTGGAATGAGGTATTGGAATGTCTGCAACATGGAGACAGATAAAAAGTAACAGAATGAATTTTTATTATTTGGGATGGCAATTTCAAAATGAGGTTACTAACTAAATAGATAAGGGGTGCCTGGTGACTCAGTTGGTTAAGCATCTGTCTTCAGCTCAGATCATGATCTTAGGGTACTGGGATTGAACCCCACATTGGGCTCCCTGCTCAGTAGGGAGCCTCCTTCTCCCTATCTCTCTCCCCCCTGTTTGTGCTCTCTCTTTCTTGCTCATTCTTTGTCTCAAATAAATAAATTAAATCCTTAAAAAAATAAATGGGTAATAAAGTGCAAAAAAATGTGTAAAATTTTTAAAAAGCAAATATTGTCCAGTACAACTAGATTGATCCAAGATGTATTGGACAATGACTACTTATGTCATTGAACTATACTAGTTAGGAAAACGAGGATGTCAAAATTAATTTCATTAGTTTTATATCTCTTATAAAAAAGAACAGGTTTTGATTTAAGAGAAAAACTAAGAAAGCAATTTTCAGCTTTTGGCTTTTATTTAGAAGATTGCCAATTTTATGTCTTCTTTAGACATAGATAAATAAAATTAGTTTTGGAGGAAATTGAAATTAATTTTGAATTTACCCTATCCCCTGTTATTTGGTATGAATTATTGCTTGCCGTTAATTTGTTAGCAAACTATTATAACAGAGCAGATCAAAGCTTGAGTTTTTCACTTTTAAAGGTATATTTATTTAAAGAAAGTGGTATTTCTAAATTGAAAACCACTCTGTCAATATGCAATATAAGCTATAATCCAATAAAATGTAGTAAAATCAGAAGAAAAAATTAGGAGAGAGAGATTCATATATAAATAATCCCAAAACTAACTATAGAATCTATTTTCTGGCTATGATAGATCAAGGTATGCTTTCTGTTAACGAAAAATTGCAATAAATGGAGCAATATACTGCTATATTCATTTTTGCTATAATATTTCAATGTTAAAAAAATACTGGAGAAAAATTTATGAAATACTGAAGGCACCAGAACTTTGAATGTCTGTGAAAACTGTGATGTAGGGAATAGAGGTATGTAATTACTTTCTATGATATTGATACTACATAATATATGATCCATAAAAATGCTAAAAACTAGTTTGTAAAATTTACATTTTTAATCTATGTATTGCTTTAGTAATTTTATTAATAATTCCAGTTGCTACTATCTGAGGCAAGTGGTCAAATGAGCTAATCTGGTGGAAAGACCCAGAATTTCTTTCTGAGAGCTAGAGAAATAGGATTCCTGAAAGACACAAATCCAGGTCTTTAAGGATGGGGAAGGGGTGTTTTTGGTTTTATCATGATGATTTGCTTTTTACCGTTGACTTTGGTACTGAGAACCTAGACAGCTAATCGTTTGTGAGCTCAAAGAAGTCTGAGTCTTCCAACTGCTACGATGCTCTGCAGGGCTAATTCCCAGAACTTATGGACAAGGGGACCTACCTGGGAAAGAGAGGCAGTGACTGGGTGTCTAGAGACCATTTGAAAACAAGACCAGAACTTTTTCCCACTTGGATTCCTTAAACACAGTCTTCCTGATTTTTAAGCTCTCATTCATTTTGAAGGGCATTAAATGTGCACATCACAATCTCTCTGCTCCTCACACACGTGTCATTGTTCATAAAACATGTGATACATGAGAGGGCTCTTCCAAGAGAAAATTGTATCTATATCCATATCTGTATCCATCTCCATCTCCATATTCATATCTATAGCTACGTGTCCTGAGTCTTTCTGATTTTCAAGTATGTAATTTCAAACTTGTTAGCAGTGATAGAAATCTAAACTGGACCTGTGTTTGAAGACAAGGGTATGAAATGGAGTGTGTCTAATGTTTAACTTCTCTGACATGACTGCTAGGTGCAACACACCTTTTGTTAAGGTGTTTTTCTTTTAAGCATCTGATTAACATAATTTTTTTTATATTATACAAAAACATAATACCATGATTATGGAAATAAAAAGCCACCCACAAGCTTACTATCTTTAAAATCATCTATTTTCATTCCTTTCTTCCTTTTCCAAAAAAGCATATTTTTTTCACAGTGTTGGACATGCAACACAAATATAATTTTGTGTTCTAATCTTTTCCATAAGCATCACACAATGAACCATTCCAATGTGGTCTTTCGAATGACCTACTTGAATGTCTTCAAAGTATGACTTTGGTGAATATATTGTCATTTATATCAGCATTCCAAAACTATTATGGAAAATTTACATTATTTTCAGTTCACTTCTATTATCAATGATACCTCTTTGGCCACTTTTTTGCTATCCTTTTTCCTAGTCTTGGATTATTTTCTTAAAACAAATCTCCAATAGTGGAATTTTCGGGCCAAAAGAGATGGGAACTTGTTGACATTGTTGGTTGTTACCCTCCTTTAATTTATTTATAGAAAACAGTCTTCCTCCTTCATTTAAGCAAACTAACTTGCTAGTTTACCAACTCACTAATTAACTAGCTTAGTGTCCCAGTGTCCTGGTTTGTTTCTATTCCCATCCAACTGGTTCACAGAGTTCCTTATATTTGCTCCTTCCTGACAGTGAATGTCTGGTTCACACATCATCTTTACACAAATAAGTTGCAGTGATAACTTTTTGCCCTGAAGCTTGATCACTTCAGTGATCTATTGTCTGGCTTCAAGGAATTCCCCATCTGCAAAAGTGTCCATGAGACACAGTTTCAGTGATTGCGAAAGAAGCATACTGATAAGCCAGGTAAAGACTGGGCTCCTAGCCATCTGTTCTTTCTATCTCTTACAATTAGGTCTTTGCCAAGGCACCTTGGGCTCAGCCACCAACCTGTCCCACCAGCTCTTGCCAAAGTGCAGGCATCAATGTGAATGCAGGCATGGACTCTTATCATATATCCACTCCACCTTGAACTGGCCTAGATCCCATAAGGGACCTATTGGACACTCAGATGTAATCTTTACCCTCAAGAACTCTCTAGGCTGAAGAGATAAGATACATATGCTCTAAGAATATAGCTGAGAGTCTATGATTCCACAGAGGTTCAGAAGCAATGGATAACATCATGGGCCCTAAGCTTCGGTAGAATGACAGATAGGAATAAAACAGGCAGAAAGGATTAAGGAGGACATTCAGTTTGGAGGCATTCATTTCTTATCATCCAATCATCCAATCCAATGAGCTAGGTTCTGGGCACACATGGAGGAGTTAGATGGCATCCCGGTTCTTTAGGAGATCACAGTCTTGTGGGAGAGATGCTCATAAGAAGATCATCACCATATGGCATAATGTACGCTTTCACAGAGGGATTGACAAACTGATGTGAATGCAATGGTCAGATCTGCCTGTGAGAGATAAAATGTCCAATGGAACAGCAAAGTTCCCTCCAGACCAAAGGGATCTGGTTCATTTTATGAAGATCATGTGACCCAAATGGGGAGGTAGCAGTGGTAGAGGAGAAACAAGACTCTACTTACAGCCTTAAGACTTGGGTTTTTCACCTGACACTGCTACTTCAGAGCTGTGTGATTATAATCACATTCCTCAAAGTCTCTGGGGCTCAGTTTTGTCACATGTAAGACAAAGATTCTAACACTTTTTCAGGAACTGCTAGGAGATCGAAAGAGAAAGGGGTTGACAAAGGGCCAAGTAAAAGAATTTATTCTTATTATCACCCTCATTGATGTCATCACATATGAAAGCACTTTGGGAATTCTCTGGCTCAGTACAAAGAAGTAAAGTTATTGGTGTGACAACTAATTTATTCCTACAATTACCTGTCCTTGTCTCTGGGCTCTTAGATCTGGAAACAAAAAGGTGTGGCTACAAAGGAGCAGGCTTTGATCCTGCCACCTACCCCATCGTTTTTCTTCCCGTAGATCCCACCCTATAAGGCCCCAGAATGTTCACTTAGCCTCTGTAAGTCCTCCTGAACATGATTATTAGCCTTTTCTTTTCTCTAAGGAAATTAAATCACGTAGTGTCCACCAAACCCAAGGATGGTTAAAGTGCATGGAGAGTTGGCCACATGCCCAGAGTTCACCTATTCACCCAGGCATTACTGCTCAGGCCATTTATTTCATAATTTCTCACAAGAAACTGTGGCAATAGCCAGAGATGACAGAAATGACAGATGAGTCAAGGAGAGAGGTTGACTCAGAGGCAACCATCTCAGCACCCCCACCCCCCAACTGACATCCCTTAGCTTGCTGGCTTCCATAGAGATTTATACTTCTGTTTGGATATTGCTTTAAGGAGATTAAAGGATCTGTATTCCTGGAAACCTCCTCTATTTCTTCTTTGTGGCCCTTCAGACCATGCTCCAATTCATTTCTTTGTAATGAGAAGAACTCACATTCCTTGGGAATTTATTCTATGCTAGGGACTGTACTGTCTTTTACACTCATTACCTTATTTACTCCTCAATGTCATTGCACAGATACAATGGTTATCCCCACTTCACAGATGAGGAAACTGGCATAAAGAAAGGTAAGCTAAGGTCAGTCCAGGGATGACTAGCAGAGCTGGACTTGGGTTGTCGGCTTGTGCCTCTGACGATTCTGGAATTCTGCCTCCTACAGGTAGGAAAGCCTGGAACCTCTGTGAAGAGTTCAGTCACTGCAACTGTGAGTCAAAGCTGAAGACTGGTTTAGGATTGGCTTTTCCTAAAGCAGGACCTATGGAGGAGTGGAAATTAGCTGATGGATGACCTGGGCAGTCTTCTTCCTGAGCAGGGAACATGTCCTGCGTAGCTCCTGCTGGTTTGAGGCAGTCCAGGGTTTACCTTAGCAGGGAAAGGAGAACATTTTTGGAAGAGGAAGAACCAAGTTGTTTAATGACTCTCTTTAGACCTCACCTCCCTGTATTCCTTACGCAACACTTTTTTTTTTTCCTTGAGAAAATGTGGTGGCGTTTATCACCCTGAACACAGCTTGGATCATACTTCCCACTACTCAAGAGCCTCCAATAATGGTTTCCCATGGCCACAATCAGCAAGTCTCCAAACTTTCTTAAGCCCACTGGTACACAAGATTTTGCTGTGCACCCAAATGGATTTATAATATGTGTGTGTGCATGTGTGCAAAGCCATGCCAACATATTATGCACACTATAAAAATAAAGCCAAACAGAAATTATAAAAGAAGAGATAAATATAAAATAAAGAATACAATGTATGCTAATCTTCATAATGTCATTCTATCTTTCCTACCATCACAAGAAACAATCAACACTCCAGGCAGAGTTCATCATTAATAGCAATGAATGTGAACCCATATTTCAAGTATTTTTCCCGAGAATTTTGATTTCGTTGTTGTTGTTGTTTGTTTTGGCCTACTTCTTGCTCTATCTGATTAGATCATCATTGGCTGTAACCCCTGAAATGTGGCCAGTGGAAAGCCAGGAATAGGAGAAAAGTCAGCTCTGCCATTTTCTTGTTGTTTGCTTGGGTCTTTACAGGAATTTTTAAAAACCAGTTGTCCATTTTGTCAGGGTTTGTTTAGTTAAATCTAGGTAAGGAATCCATAAATTTAAGAGACCAGCTACATGAAAACGTCAGTATGAATACCTCTTGGGCTGTCTAGGACAAAGAATCTCCACCCACCCCTCAGAATGAGCTTAGTTGGAGATGTGACGTGAAGTCATTTGATGTGGAGATCCAACAAGGGTCCCACAATCAATCTATATAGGAAATAATAGGACTTCTAAACTTCTTTTATGTAAATAAAAGTAAATATAAATGATGACTGCACACTTTCCTGGAAGCATGCACACTTTCTTGGAAACCCCTTATCTACCAAAATCAGATTCTTTAGCCTTCCGTGATTGGCCATCTACTCCAGCCATCACCGATCCCCCCACCCATTGCTATGATTGCCCCCGTCACGGCATGGTACATATGGCTGGACATGTTTCTCTGAAAACTTTCTTCCCCCGGGACTTTGCTGTGACTGTTCCTTCTGTTTGGAACACCTTGATTTCCATTACCGTCTTTCAAAATTTTATGCCTCCATTGAGGCTCACCTCGGCCTCCACCCACTGTGTGAAATAATAACATTTTTTTTACCTCTTATTACATGCTGGACAATTATTATCTCATTTAACATTCACAACATTTCCAGGAGATGGATACTATTATGAGAAAGCTCAGACAGAACTGTTCAAAGCCACAAAACTAGGAAGTGAGAGAGCCGGGAACCAAACCCGTGAGGACTCCAGATCCCCACACTCTTTCACTGTATATGTGCTTTAATTTCATTCGACTTGTTTGGACAGGTAAAGCTAACACGAAACTCTCCCCCCTTTCTTCTTGTGGGGAGAGAGAATTAGTTGCTTCCTCTTCAAGTTTCCACAGCAACTTGTTTGCAAATATCCTGTAGGAATTACTTCACCCTGCCATATAATGCTGTCATGTGTGCATACCTCTCATATCCTCAGATATACTGTGAGCTGTTTGGCCAAGGGACCACACTGGATACTTCACAGCACATAGCAGAGCCATAGTAAACAAGGTCATGTAATGAATGAATTAATGAATGAATGGAAGAATAAATGCATGTGTGGAAAACAAAAGAACAAAGGTCCTAGGTTGGGTATGATTCCTTTAAACTGTAATTTGACATTCTCCTAGTGGTCTGGTGTACAAACTATACAGACATATGAGTGTTGGTCTGTAATATACAACAAAGATTTCAAAATGGAAGACAAGAGTTCCATTTCCCAACGTTTGAAGAAGCACTTGAAAGTTATGTTATATTATACTTTAATACATATGGACTGGATGATAAAGACTCAAACTTGTGTTTCCATAATCCAACTTTCCAAACAACTGAGTACAGTAAAAAACTGTCACCTTACAAAGTAGCACTTGATATCTTGGACAACTGGGAAAGGGTTTATTGGACAGATCATTCTAAAGGTGACAATAGTTAATGAAGTTTACAGAAGAAACTTTAGCTCATTTAATCCCGAAAATAATGTGTATGTGTATACACACACATGCACACACACACATGCACACCCTTCCCCACAGTTTAGGCATTCTTCTTTCTCCATTTTACTGACTCAACAACTGAGACTCATAAGGATGATGTGACTTGCCCAAAAATCACATAATCAAGCAGTGACACAGCCCATACCCAAACCCAGGCTTTTAGACTCAAATCCCTTAATCTTTTCCCACTCTGCTCCTGAAACATAAAATGAACCCTAGAATGTCATACATTTGAGCTATCAGAAACTCTTTGCCATGGCCATAGAATAAATTGTCTCCTTTACAGTGTTGGTTTTTTTTTTTTTGAAATGCTCTTCAGTGTAAGTCTACAGTCTTGAGGATTGTGCATGGCAGGGAGGGACTAGTGGCTCATAATCCCTAGATGACTAAACAGTCCAGTCCATCTGTGATAAATATCCCTTCCAAGGGCCACAGGTGTTCACAACAGAGCAAGCACCATTCTTTTCCGCCTCAGTGCAGAAACCATCATAGAAACATTTCATCCTCCACTCAATGAATCCATCCTTCCTTTTTAAATTTTCTTATTAATGTTTGACTGTATCCTTATGCAGAGGAGCAAGAAATAGCTCTCTGACTGATAAGCTGTGTAGTAAAATGGACTGGCCGCCATGCACCCAGTGGAGTCATAGATGTTAGTTACAGATATGAGAGAGGGCCTCGCTTCTAATCCCCAAAGGCTGGAAGAGACAAAGGCAGAGCCCAACACCTCAGTGTCTGCTTATCTCCCTCCCCTGAACATGGTGCCCACATGGCAACAATTGGCTCTTGAAGGATAGGCCCCTGAACCCATCCTCAAGTACATCATGTATATGAAAAGTGTGGAAATGGAGGTAGAAACTAGATTTCATTTGGGGTATCCCTAGAGGACAGGACTAGAGGCAAGGGGTGAAATTAAAAGTCATCAGCTTTCTACTCATCCACCTAACAGAGATGGACAACATAGAAATGAAATAGTGAGCTCACTGTCATAGGAAGCATTAAAGCAAAGGCTAGACCATCCTTCCCTAGAGTGGTATAGAGAGCATATATTTAGAGAGTGGAGTGTTTGGCTAGATCACTGCTAAAATACCCTTCCAGCAATGGCATTTTGTGTTCCTCCAAATATTCCACACTTGAATGCCTCAGGAGATGGGTTCAGACAAAGCTCATCTGTTCCATGATACTTGGCCACAGTACAACGCCTGCTGCCTGGTCACAAAGCATTTCATAGACAGCTGTTACTGCCCCTATTTCAGAAATGCGGTGAAAAGGGAATTCAGAGACAGTTGAGGGGCCCGCCACCACGTGAGCAGGTGGGAAGAGGCCCCCAGCTCCAGTGCTGCACACTTCCTGAACCTACACAATTCTCATCCTAACTCAGTGATTTGTGACCATGTGCAATAGTCCCACCACCTCCGGGAACACCTTTGTTTCTCCCTCCTAGGTTACAAAATCACACAATCTCAGTGTTTTAAATAGTCTTTGAACTTACAGCGTTTACAGGTAAGTAATGTTTCCCACCGGCTCTAATTGAGAACTAGAAAATGCATCAAGCCCCAGGGAACTGAGGGAATTCTGTCTGGGCTTAGGGGTAAATACGGGAAAAGTCACAGCCAAGTCTTCTGCCAGCGTGTCCCAGGAAAGCATGGGGCCAATGTTTACGAAGGGAAAATGGTGAGTTCCAGGAGTGGGAAATGTAATACAGTTTGTGAAGGTTGCAAGCATTTGGAGCTACAAGAAACAATAATGGTACAACTAGGAGTAATCTTTCTCTTGAAAGGTCTTTGTATTTCACAGATAGGTAAGCAGCAGGACTTAGGAGAAAACCAGGAATGGGGAATCAGCAAACCGGGCCCACCACTGACTGCTGTGTGATCTCGGGAGGACCCACAATCTCCCTAAGTCTTGGGTTTCTTCACCACGAATGACGATTTCCACCCAGGATTGATTGGAGGACCAGGTGAGATCATGGATATGAGATACGTTGTATCTGGTAACATGGGACAAATGAGAGGAGCTAACATGATCACGCCTGCTTTATGTGCTTTTTCAGAAGTGAACTGATATAATTATTCTTTATTTCCAGAAGTGGAAACCGAAGCATGGTGATGGGAAGGAACATGGGTCCCGTTCTATAGTGTCGGGACCAAGAAACGAGGTCTCCCTATAGTGGTTGCCCACGGCATGGTACTTTCTCTCCTTCTGAGAACAACACCATTACATAACTGTCTGGGACAGAGTCTCAGACCACAGAGATTTCTTTCCGCCCAGCTGCACCAGACACACATACCTGGGACGGAATCCGGAAGATGGCCACTTCCACATCAACTGGGGAGCCCCAACACCTACCTTTCTCCTCTCCACCTCCACTGCGTTACCCTCTCTGCTACCGGGCAAAGCATGCAACCTCCGATGCTGCCTTACATCAGGGAAGTAATCTCTGGCCTGTCTGGTTCTCTGCCCTTAGAGAACGTACCAGCCATCATCCATCCTTTGTAAGAGTCCTCCAAGCATTTCTCCCTTCTGCTTCTCCACCAGTGCGGCCTTTTCTGTGAAATTCTCTAATCATGGGCTTCCCCAACACCCACCCCTCACCATCATCTTTACCTCAGAAAGTGAAATAAAGAAATTCAAGTGACTCATCTATCCACATAGCCAGAAGGGAGAAGTAGAAAGTACAGAAACCATCATAGAATGATGAGTATGTCTGCAGGTCTCTTGGCTGCTTCATACGATTGGCTGAGCTTCATGAAAGGGAAGACAGAAAAATCTGAGTGGTGCCATATTGTCTTCAAAAGCAGCCGGCATGAAAATGAAGTATGACTTCCACCTTCCCAAGACGCAAAGTGTCTCCCTCCTCACGTGATCAAATGGGGCTCAGCAGCTGGCTGGCAGCCTTGGGAGAGAGCCTATCGGACCAGCACCACTAAGCCTCAGCTGTCCTCCACCAGCCAGGGATACCCCCATACTTCAGTGGTCCCCTCCCCAAGGCCTGGGACCCCATTCCACATCAGCCCTCTAGAAACAGAGCAGTGTCTACTGCAGACACTCAGCAGGGAGCCAACAGGGTGTGCCCTACTTGGTAAGCACAACCCATTGGCAGCACTGGGCTTGACAGACCCCAAATTCTGTACTCTTCAGATGACTAGAGGCCTGCTAGACTAGTGTGCATGATGAGGGAGAATCAGAGAGGCAGAGTCTGAGAGTCAGCCAGAGGGAGACTCTGTTCTAGTCCACTTTACATATCAGGCATCTGCCTGAGATTTCACCAGGAAGACACAAAATAAACAAAACAAAAACAGGGTCCATCACAATTACAAACAAAAAGTTTGGGAATAGCCTTGAAACCCCCACTGGTCTAGCCCAGTGTTTCTCAAACTTGAGAGGATCTCAGATCTCCTAGAGGGCTGGATAAAACACGAATGGCTGGGTCCCTCCCCAGGGTTGCTGCTTCAGAATTTTGGGGTGAGGCTGATGTTCTGGATTTCTTACAAACTCTCAGCGACTCCAATTTTGCTGTTCTGGGCAATGAACTTTAAGAACTATGATATAACCCAATTTTCCCTTCAGAGACAAGAGAGGTGATTCCTCCCAGGTGCCTTAGCCTGTTGGAGATGAACCAGAGTCTCTGATAGCCCCCAGGCTGCCTCTTCCAGGGCTCGTCCATCACACCCCACACCTGCTCTGGCACAACAGTCCCCTGGGCAGAGAAGCCCACTTGGATCTGGGCTCTCAAGCAGCTTCACCCTTGGGACAGTGATCATAGGGGAGCATTCCTAACTCAGAGCCCATGCTCAGCCCACCTGTGTTCCCAGTTTGGGAAGTGGCATCATGACCCCAGCACTTCAGGGTGCTGGGTTCCCCACACTGCACTTGTTTGAGCCTTTAGTCATCAGGGAGCCTTCCAGGATCACATTCCTGTATTCCATCCCCCAACACATCTTAATTGAGAGCTCCTAGGTATTGGCCACTAACTTCTGAGATCCATCCAGAAACTTCTGAGGGACAGGTTCTTCCTGGCCCTTAAGGACTTCACAGGGAGGAAAAGTAAGCCTAATCAAGTTGTTACCTCATGAAGGGCAAAGAGTGAGTAGCTCAGGGGAGTGAGGGAGAGGAGTGAGGAGGGTTTCATCAGGCAGACAGGCAGGCAAATGTTAGCAGACAAGGGACATGGGGTAGAGAAGACATGTTCAGTGCAAGGATAAAATTATAAGAAACATTGAATATCTACTATACATCAATTGTTTCCCATACTTCTTTCATCTTCAAAACCATCCCTGTAAGAGGTGTCATTATAGCATCCTCATTTATGTACCAGGAAACTGAAGCTCAGAGAGGTTTTACAACTTAGTGAAGGCTATACAGCTACTCAAACTTAGGTGTTCTGACCCCAGAGCCTGATCTCTTAGGTACATCTTATCATTCTCAACAAGGGGAGGGCAGCTTGCACCTGTCTGGATGGCTGTAGGTTTACCAAAGTCCTGGATAGATGAGCCGGGGGTCGGGTGGGGTGGATGATAGTCGGGAAGATAGGCTGGGGATTTTTTTTGTTGAGGTGCTTGACTTCCAAGGGAAGTCATTTGAATCTAACTTAGGAGGCTACCAGGATCACTGAAGGGTTTTGAGCAGGAGAGAGACGCATGGCACAATAGCATTTTAGGGAAATCCCTCCAACAGCAATAGGCAGATTTGGTTGGAGAGGGGAAGATCTGGTGACCAGAAGATCACACTGGAGGGCACTGTCAAATTTCAGAAGCAAGAACATGGGAGCCTAGCTTAAGGTGGGGTGGCAGGCACAGAGGGAGACTCATGGGCAAGTGCTCTTCTCACCACTGTCACTACAAGTATTTTTTTGTCCCGGATGACGCGCTTTACCCATATTAACTCATTTAATCCTAGCAGTAGGTTTTGCATCAGATCCCCCTCCTTACGACATTTCTTGCCCCTTCTTTACCTCTATAGATGCATCCCCATGCCTGGCAGTATTCATATTTGGGGATCAAAGCCTGAATCTTTTTCCTTGAATATATAGACATCAGGGGTTGAGACAACTGAAGATCAAGAAATCATGATCAGTCTCAGAACTATTTATTCTCTTGATATTATAGCCGAGGAAGCTGAGGCCTAGAGAGGACCATGACCTTGGCTTTGTCCCCTCTAGGAAGTGACAGAGGCTGGACCAGAAGCAGGAGGTCTTCCCCAGACTTCAACCCTGGTTTGGTCCTCCTGCTTCTTAGGGCCAGACCAGAAGCCTTGCAGCTGTGGTGGGTGCCAGATGGCATCTCAGTCACCAGTCTGGAGGGCGCCTGAGGACCCTGTGGTCAGTGCCAGGCTGGCAGCCCATCCCCGACATGGGCAGCAAGGGCACAGTGCAGAGGGACTGAGTGAAGGCAGCACGTGCGGTGGGGGGAACAAGAATACAGTGACTCAGGCCCACATTGGGGCATTGTTCTCAGCTCTCCGGGGAGCATCCCAGCCTGGAAGAGGCAGCTGCTATCTTCACTTTGTCGAAGAGTCACTCTTGACCCAGGGAGCTGACACAGTAAGAGCAGAGGAAAACAAGACCGGCTTCACCCAGGTGGCACTGGGCAGAAGATACAGTGCCCACTGTAGAGTTAGAAAACAGCTCACCTCCCAGCTCTGCTCTTGCCCTTGCCACTGTTGTGACCTTGAGCATGATCTCACCTGAACCTGATGAGTCTTACCCTTCTCATCTGTTTATGGGTGCAATATCTTAGAGATGTGCAGAGTGGCCAGTAGGCTAATGCATTAAAAAAAAAAAAAAAAGGCTTTTGCAAACCTAGAGAATTCTACACCTGTGTTTTAGTCTATTCAGGCTGCTATAACAAAATACCACAGACTGGGGAACTTATAAGGAACAAAATTCTATTTCTCACAGTTCTGGCAGCTGGGAAGTCCAAGATCAAAGCACCAGCATGGTCACATTCCACTGAGAGCTCACTTTCTGGTTCACAGCTGACACCTTCTCACTGTGTCCTCGCATGGTGGAAGGTCAAGGGAGCTCCCTGCAGCCTCCTTTGTAAGAGCACTAAGCCCATTCATGGAAGCTTCTCCCCCATGACCTAACCACTTCCCAAAGGCCCCACCTCCCAAGAGCATCCCCTTGGGGGTTATGATTCCCACATATGAATTCTGGTACTATTATCATTATTAATGCTATGAGTGATATCATTAAAGTTTCTTAAAGGAAACCTGATTAGAATGTGAAACTTTCTCCATGAAGGGTTATGTTTGAATCCTCTGTACTATCTTTGTAACCCTTAGGTAAATTTGAAATTACTTCAAAATAAAATATTGAAAAAAAAAAGTTAGGGATTGGGTGCCTGGGTGGCTCAGTCGTTATGCGTCTGCCTTCAGCTCAGGTCATGATCCCAGTGTCCTGGGATCAAGCCCCACATCAGGCTCCCTGCTCAGTGGAAAGCCTGCTTCTCCCTTTCCCACTCCCCCTGCTTGTGTTCTCTCTCTTGCTGTGTCTCTCTCTGTCAAATAAATAAATAAAATCTTAAAAAAAAAAAAAAGAGTTAAAGAAATCCTCTTTCATTCAGCCAGGTTCGCCATGAGGCAGGCATACTTCGGTGAATGAGAAAGTATGAGAGAAAGAATGAGAAAGAAAGGGAAAGCTCTTCCCTTGAAGAGCTTATGTCCTAGCCGGCAGAAACAAACATTAAACAATGCAAGAAACATGAAGAGGGTCTTTCGTGTAAGTCTAAAGTGGGACGAGGTAGAGCAACAGAGGGGGAGTGAATGTCCCAGCTTGGGGGCAGTGGGGAGAGACTTGTGGGCTGACATATTGCTGGTCAGGAAAGGTCTTACTGAGAAGGTGAAATCTGAGCAGAGCTGAAGGCAAGGAGGGCTTCAAGGGGCAGCTAGGTGAGAATAGCCGGCCCCAGGGAAAGCAAGAGAATTACTCTAGGGACAGCCAGGAGACCAGCCATGCTGATTCGTGCGTGGGGTTGGGGAGGGTTGTAGGAGATGAGTTCAGAGCCAGGTCCTGCAGGGTCTTCTAGGCTATTCTGAGGACTGAGATTTCTCTCTCAGAGAAATGGACACTGAGGCACGGATTTCAACTGAGGAGTGAAACGATTCTATGCACACTTTGAAAGGGTCATTTTCACTTTTGAGTTTCAAATATACTGAGAAGCTCAAGGAAAGAAGCAAAGAGACCAGACAGAAGGTGATTGCAACTATCAGGGAGGGGTCGCTGCAGGGGGTGAGAAGTGATTAGAGTCTGGATATGTATTTTGAAGGTGGGGCCAACACAATTTCCTTACGCCAAATGTAATCTCTAGGACGCCTTCCAGCCCTTAAACCCTTTGACTGCCCTAGAATCCCTCATCACCTCCCCAAACATTCCCACCAAGCATGAAGAAAGAGACAACTGTGCTACTTTTAAAAATAAATCCAAATTCTCTCGATGGTTCTGTTTCTTGACATGAATATTAAGCCCACGTGGAAGCTGTGACTTTGATTCCATGGCCCAAGGTTTCTGGGATGATGTTGACTCAGCCCTGTTCCATGCCCAAGTATAAAGACAGCATGAGAGAAGTAAGAAAGAAAAGGCTGTCTTTCCCCCCATCAGAAGAACTGCCAAGCCCAGAGGCCACCCAAGGAGGACAATAATGAGGTTAAAGGGGCAACAAAAGGGAAGTCTGAATAAGAAGGTAGACTCCCTATGAAGTGCTTGTGTCCCTGAGAACAAACTCCATTCTGGTTCCTCTTTCTGACTGAGGCAGATATGTATGATCTGTCCCCTGGACAACCCTAATAATTGGCTAGCTGGTTCTCCTGACCCAGGATGCCCCCTCCCCAACCTTCCCTCCGCATTGCTGCCAGACATGAAGTCCCCAAGCACAGTGAGGATGGCACTCTCTTGCTCCTGACCTGTTCTCGCACACAAGTATCTACATCAAGCCAGAGCTTTGGGAAGGACTTTTCCTCCGAAGAAAGCCATCCCTGCTCTCCCAGATGCCCCAGGCGGTGGTAGAGGATATCCAGTTGGGGCAGGAGACTGAATTCAATTTTGAGGCATCGCATTCTCTTGACCTCAGTTCCACCTGGCGATGTGGCTTTCTTCACTTCCTGCCCTAATTGCTGTTAAACAGCTGCCACCTTTCACCCCAGACCTGGATGTCATCCAAAGGCAGGTAAAAATATTCCTCCCTTCACATAATTTGTCAGAGTCTGGAAGAAACCTACTCAAGAAACAGATAGCATTACTGTGGCCCATCCAGTGATTTTGGCCTTTGCCTTGTTCTTTGGAATTGGTCACCCCGTGGGCTGTTCTTCCCTCAGCTGCCGCTTTTTCAAAGTCTTGGGCTGAAAGTTTGGTCTGGAATTACGGAGGAGCACAAAACATTTCAAATGGAGGGAACTCAAAAGTCACCTTTTTTTTTTTAGCAGTAAAAATCTCCTCACTCTTATCCCCCAAACACACCTGACCTAGGTCCCCAGCAGACACAGTCTATAAAGGCAAAGTGCCTTTCGTTGAAGAGGCATATGGGGGCTTAGTTTAATAGCCCCCTCCCCACCCCAGTGGCCCAGAGGCCAAGCTACCAAACCCACAAGCCCCTAATTTGTTTGTTTTCATTTTGGAAATGATAGTTGTTGAGGCCTAGAGACTTATCTCAAATCATTCAGTGAATCAAAAGAAAAGTACAGATGAGGACCTTGGTTCCTCATCTGGATTAAAAGCTTTGGTTTAAAAGTCTGGTTTAAAAGCTCAGACATCATTAGGTCATCAGGTGCAAAGGACTATGGGCCTTGACTGTGGAGCACTGGGAGAGTTGTGCAGTGGCCAACTGCAGTCACCCCACCAGCTCCCAGAGACAAGGGCACACACCTCTCAGCTCCATTTTCAGCGAGTTCATGCCAAAAGTTTGAAATTGGCCATGGTGGGAAATTGGCAAATACTATAAATTAGGGCTTCCCCTTTCCCCAGGAGAACTGATTAAACACCGCAGGCTTGGGCATATGCAGTCTGGTTTACCAGGTCCTGAAATAGACCTTCTTGCAGAATGTGACTCTTGCTTCTTAGTCTTGAAAGATTTCAGGGAATAGTCCTGAAATGTGAGCATGCAAAGGAAAACTTTGAGAAGTTCCCACCCACGGAAGACTGACTGAAATGTCTAAAGAACCAGTTGCTAAAGTAAATGGGCCAAGCAGCTGAATGGCAGAACATGGAGAATGATGAGAAACAATGTGGAAAACCCCAAAACATTTGAATCAACAACATCAGGGGGCACCTGGGTGGCTCAGTGGGTCAAGCCCCTGCCTTCAGCTGAGGTCATGATCTCAGGGTCCTGGAATCAAGCCCCACATCTGCTCTCTGCTCAGCGGGAAGCCTGTTTCCCCCTCTCTCTCTCTGCCTGCCTCTCTGCCTACTTGTGATCTCTCTCTGAGTGTCAAAAAAAAAAAATAATAAGATCTTAAAAATAACAACAACAATAACAACAACAGTGTATGAGTTTACCAGTGCTGCCATACACACAGAGAGTTATGAAGGGTGTGGCTCAAACAATCAGGCCTGGCAGAATTCCTTCTTTTGAGGGCTGTGAGGGAGGGATCTGTTCCAGGCCTTTCTCCTTGACTTGTAGGTGGTTGTCTACAAGGTCACGTGGCTTTCTCCCTGTATGCATGTCTATTTAATATGGACACCGGTCATGTTGCATTAGAACCCACCCCTAGTGATTCCATTTTAAATTGATTCTGTCTTTGAAAAGACCCCATCTCCAAATAAGGTCACATTCTGAGGATTAGGACTTCATCTCCAAATAAGGTCACATCACAAAGGATTAGGACTTCACCATATGAATTTTTGGGAGGACACAATTCAGTCCCTAACGTACAAGCAGAATGAAAACAAACTGGGAATCACATCAGGCCTGCTGACTTCCCTGAGGCCAGTCCATTTGCTAAATTTTGCAGGTGTGAAAACTAAAACTCTCAGAGGGAAATAAGTGGTTCCCTAAAGGTCATGTAGGAGAAAGGCAGAGGCAGGCCTTCCAGTTCCAGCCAGGGGCTTTTCTCTTCCACTTGTCTGCCTCCTCTGATTTAAGGTTGTTTCAGCCATATGTGCATGTCCCTTAAGTAGCCTTGAAGAGCTGGTAGGCAGACTGAGGGTCAGGCTGTATCTGCTGCCCATCTTCAAACTCCCCACGGCTTACAGCATGGGTGAAACACACAGCAAACAATCACAAAATCCATGTTGAATGCCATCAACCTCATCTCTGCCCTTAGCGGAGGTTCTGGATGCTCCTGGGCTCCAGGCTAATTTCTAGCCCCTGCACCATGGGCTGGCCTTACATGCTTTGAGGCCTTTGTTTTTCAGTAGTGCTTTCTTGCTATAGACCAACAAAGGTCTATATGAGGCTGGAGAAAATGGACATGGGACTTCAGGACTCTCCCACTTTTGTTGAGAGCAACTATGAGAACAAGAACAATGTGGTTCAAATCCTAGATCTGCTAGAAAAAAATCTACTCTACAGGGTGACCATTTATCCTCTCTGAGCCTCATTTTTCTTATCTGAAAATTGGGGGTTAATAATACTTGGCTCAGTCAATAACTCTATCATTTGTTCTTCCAACCAGACAGTCTGTGTGGTTAGAACCACCCCATGCACTGGGCTCATCGTCTTGAAAAAGTCATGGCCACTGTTCTCTTGAAGCTTGCCCTTGAATGAGGAAAGCAGACTGCCATTAACATTATGGTCTGCAATCATGCATGCTGGAGGGAGCTCTGGAGACTGAGGAGACATGCAATGGGAAAACCAAGGCAATCTTGGGTCCAAGCTGAATCTTGAAGGGGAAGATATGTCCAGGTGAAGAGTGGAATGAGAGAGGCTAGTGTCACTGAGGGAGCAGCAGGGATCTAGAAAAACGTGCTGGGCATGGGGAGTCCCATGTCCAAAGACCTAAACAGGAGAGAGTATGGGGGAAAATTAAGGAGGTAATGAGATAGGGTATGGAAAAAATGCATCATGTAATGCCCAGCACAGAGGATACTCAGGAAAGGTCACTTGCTTTCCTCTTCTCACAACACACCTATATTTTTATTTTCTCAAATCTGAGACCAAGAGATGTAGGCACGAGACTGAAAAACATACTTTAGTAATATGACTCAAAAAGCTACTGGAATCCGTGTTCTCATTTACAGTATTCTGAATGAGGCATACTTACTTATTGGAAAAAGCATGCATTATATTTTTCAGAAGCATGGAAGAAAATTGTTGTCAATATATTCACAGAGGGGGGTGGGGGGTCGGTGAGCCTGGTAGTGGGTATTAAGGAGGGTACGTGTTGCATGGAGCACTGGGTGTGATGTATAAACAATGAATCCTGAAACACCGAAAAAATAAAGTTTAAAAATATATATTCATAGCTGTCCAATTTTCCCAGCACCATTTATTAAAGAAGACATACAAATGGCTAACAGACACATGAAAAAATGTTCATCATCATTAGCCATTAGGGAGATTCAAATCAAAACCACATTTAGATACCACCTTACACCAGTTAGAATGGCCAAAATCAACAAGACAGTAGACAACAAGTGTTGGAGAGGATGTGGAGAAAGGGGAACCCTCTTATACTGTTGGTGGGAATGCAAGTTGGTGTAGCCACTTTGGAAAACAGTATGGAGATTCCCTAAGAAGTTAAAAATAGAGCTATCCTATGACCCTGCAATTGCACTACTGAGTGTTTACCCCAAAGATACTGATGTAGTGCAAAGAAGGGTCATTTGTACTCCCATGTTCATAGCTGCAATAGCCACAGTCACCAAACTGTGGAAAGAACCAAGATGCCCTTCAACAGACGAAGTGATAAAGAAGATATGGTCCATAAATACAATGCAGTATTATGCCTCCATCAGAAGGATGAATACCCAACTTTTGTATCAACATGGATGGGACTGCTGGAGATTATGCTTAGTGAAGTAAGTCAAGCAGAGTCAATTATCATATGGTTTCACTTACTTGTGGAGCATAAGGAATAATGTGGAGGACATTGGGAGATGGAGAGGAGAAGTGATTTGGGGGAAATCGGAGGGGGAGAGGAACTATGAGAGACTGTGGACTCTGAGAAACAAACTGAGGGTTTTGGAGGGGAGGGGGGCCGGATTAGGTGAGCCTAGTGTTGGGTATTATGGAGGGCACGTATTGCATGGAGCACTGGATGTGGTGCATAATCAATGAATTTTAGAACACACAAAAAATTAAATTAAATTAAATTAAAAATATATATATTCATGTGTGTGATTTTTTTTTTGTATGAAACTAGTCCACATGAGAAATTTACTACCTGATGCCTTGAGTGAACATAGATATTATTGTTTGTTCTGTACCTTCTAATTATATTCACATACCTTTCATGCTTTGATCATTCTAGGCTTTTCACATCAGAATTCTGGGCCCAACTGGTGACTGGACTATGGAAACTTTCTGAAGCATCAGTCTTCAGGAAACCCACTCAGGGACTCGCTTAATAAAAAAAAGAATGAGAGCAACAATCTTTTTTTTTTTTTTAAACATATAATGTATTATTTGTTTCAGGGGTACAGGTCTGTGATTCATCAGTCTTACACAATTCACAGCACTCACCATAGCACAAATCCTCCCCAATGTCCATCACCCAGCCACCCCATCCTTCCCACCTTCCTTCCCTCCAGCAACCCTCAGTTTGTTTCCTGAGATTAAGAGACTCTTATGGTTTGTCTCCCTCTCCGGTTTCATCTTGTTTCATTTTTCCCTCCCTTCCCCTATGATCCTCTGTCTTATTTCTCAAATTCCTAATATCAGTGAGATCATATGATAATCATCTTTCTCTGACTGACTTATTTCACTTAGCATAATACTCTCTAGTTCCATCCACATTGTTGCAAATAGCAAGATTTAGGTTTTTTTTGATGGCTGCATCATATATATATATATATATATATATATATATATATATATATATATCTCACATCTTCTTTTTCCATTCATCTGTTGGTGGACATCTAGGCTCTTTCCATAGTTTGGATATTGTGGACATTGCTGCTATAAACATTGAGGTGCATGTGCGCCTTCACATCACTATATTTGTGTCTTTAGGGTAAATACTCAGCAGTGCAATTGCTGGGTCATAGGTTACCTCTATTTTCAACTTTTTTTAAAAATATTTTATTTGTTTGACAGACAGGGATCACAAGTAGGCATAGAGGCAGGCAGAGAGAGGAGGAAGCAGGCTCTCCACTGAGTAGAGAGCCCAAGGCAGGGCTTGATCCCAGGACCCTGGAATCATGACCTGAGCTGAAGGCAGAGGCTTTAACCCACTGAGCTATCCAGGAACACCTATTTTCAACTTTCTGAGGAACCTCCATGCTGTTTTCCAGAGTGGC
>NW_019154086.1:4378090-4394866 GCF_002288905.1 Enhydra lutris kenyoni
GCCACTCTGGAAAACAGCATGGAGGTTCCTCAGAAAGTTGAAAATAGAGCTACCTTACGACCCAGGAATTGCACTACTGGGTATTTACACTACTGGGTATTTACAAACATAATGATCCGAAGGGGCACGTGCACCCGAATGTTTATAGCAGCAATGTCCACAATAGCCAAACTATGGAAAGAACCTAGATGTCCATCAACAGATGAATGGATAAAGAAGATGTGGTATATATATACAATGGAATACTATGCAGCCATCAAAATAAATGAAATCTTGCCATTTGCGACGACGTGGATGGAACTAGAGGGTATTATGCTTCGTGAAATAAGTCAATCAGAGAAAGACAACTATCATATGATTTTCCTGATATGAGGAAGTGGAGATGCAACGTGGGGGATTTAGGGGTAGGAAAAGAATAAATGAAACAAGATGGGATTGGGAGGGAGACAAACCATAAGAGACTTTTAATGTCACAAAACAAACTGAGGGTCGCTGGGAGGAGGGAGGTAGGGAGAAGGTGGTTGGGTTATGGACATTGGGGAAGGTATGTGCTATGGTGAGTGCTGTGAAGTGTATAAACCTGGTGATTCACAGACCTGTACCCCTGAGGCTAATAATACATTATATGTTTATAAAAAAATATAAAAAAATTTAAAAAAAAAAGAAATGAGAGCAACAATTGCCAATGCATAGGTGGTTTTCTTTGGGGGGGGGAGTTTTTTTGTAATGTATGTGCCTGTGGAAAATACATACCCTCTCTTTTCTCTTCTTTTTTAAAATTAATTAATAAATTTTATTGGTTAATGGAATTTTTAGAGAAAACAGTCTCTCAAATTTTATCAGTAATTATGTAACAAAACTCAACATATTTCTATTCACAAAGAAAATCACCTCTTTTTTCAGAGCAATGTTGGCTTATATTGCACAAAATAATACTACCATCTTGACTGGTTCATTGTCTGGTAACAGGATACCAGTGTGAATAGATAAAAGAGGGGGTAGAAAAACCAAGAAAGGTTTGATAGGCATTTTAGTATTTTTCCAAGATATGCACACCAGCAATGAGTTTATTCCTTTCTCCCTCCGTCCTTTCCTTCTTCCCTTCCTTCTTTCCTTTTTTTTAAATAAAACATCTCACTGATGACTTCTATTTGTGCATTACTTTGCCAATTATAATTGCGTATTGCCATTTTTTCCCTCCACACTATACAATAAGGAGGGTAGTTCTTATTTTTATCATCATTTTCACTCTGCAGTGACATAAACTTGTCCAAGGTTGTATGGGTTGTATGTGACTGCCTGAATCATCACTCCAAATTCTGGCCTCTATTTAACAGCCTTAGTTTCTTCTCCCATTATATCCACCCAGACAATCTCCAAGATCTCTTCCAGCTTTGACATTTGGTAGAATAAAAGCTTTATGAGGGAGAGACCTTGCCTGTGTGGTTCAAAATTCTATCTCCATCATTTAGCACCTGGGAAGTCCAAGGAGTGCAATAAATAATTTTTTAAATTAAATTGAAGTCCATGCCCTATACCCCTTTTATAGTCTCAAGAGTTAATGCTGAAGGGATTACTGGTTGAATGATACTAAGCAGCTGGTGCCCAAAAAAGTGACAAACTCAACCCTATATGAGACCCAACGATATACAGAATTACATTACATAGAGCTCTGCCACAGCAGTGAACACAGCATCCACAAGAGTGGAGATTTCTATGCACACAGACATTCCCATGGCTGGTGATGTGGGGGTTGGGATGGGGAGACTGGCGGGACATCCCCTGGCTTCCATTATTATGTCTTCCTTTCCCTAACGACATCATGATAGAATACTGGAACTATGAGAGTTTCCTATGATTTGGTCTGAAAAATTCACTGGGTTTTTCCAGCCTCATAGTACTTCCTCATTAAAATTTTAGCTTCTCAAATTGGTAAGCATTTAATTTCAGTTACAAAATCAGTGGCTTATTGGTACGACATATTAAGCTGATACTCTACCAATGAACAACCTGATGTAACTTCCACAACATTTTCACAAGACAACAATTTTATAGAGAAACAAGGAAGATCAGTAGAGCTAAAGTGTTTTGCCCCAGATCACACAACCAATAATTTATAACACCAGATTCAGGCCTTCTGACTCAATATGCTCAAGTCATTCCATTATGACCCTCTCACTGTGACACTGGTGCTGTCTCACCGAACAATCCTTGAAAATCACAGGCTAGAGGGAATCGGGGAAACCTAATTGCTCCTACCCAGGATCTTTCCTGTATTCATGATGGATTCTAAAAACATAGCCCACTATGCTTCCTCCTCTCCCTCTCTCTCTGCCTGCCTCTCTGCCTCCTTGTGATCTCCATCTGTCAAAAAAAAAAAAAATTAAAAAGAAATGGGGCACCTGGGTGGCTCAGTGGGTTAAAGCCTCTGCTTTCGGCTCAGGTCATGATCCCAGGGTCCTGGGATCAAGCCCCACATCGGGCTCTCTGCTTGGCAGGGAGCCTGCTTCCTCCTCTCTCTCTCTCTGCCTGCCTCTATGCCTCCTTGTGATCTCTGTCTGTCAAATAAAAAAAAAAAAAACATTTAAAAACATAGCCCACTCTATCCCAGTACCCCCTTCCCAGTTGCTCCTTATTAATCTGCAGTAGCCAGTGTTGGTGGTAGCAATGTCTGTGAATTCCTAGGGTAGAGTCACAGGACCTCTCTTCCGAGCACCTTCCCCTTCCCTTCTTGTCACCTTTGTGAGAATGTTCTCCGGACATGTACCCTCAGCATATAAAAAAAAAGTTCATCATATTCGCCCCAAACTTTCTCCTGTTCCTGTGGTCCTCAGCCCTGTTCATGGCATGCTTACTTTCCTAGATGCTTAAAGTAGTAACCCAGAAGTCATCATAAGCTCTTCTCCCTCACTTTCCTTTCTCCACCTTCTGGTCCCTAAGATGGGTTGACTCTTCCTTTGGAATCTTCCTTCAATCTGTGTCTACTTCCTGACCTTAATGCCATTTTCAAGTCCCCATCATGTCCCACTGGGTTTCTCCAGTAGTCTCCCAAACATTCCCTCCACCAGCATCTCTATAAAACAAAGAGGGTCATGTCTGACTCTGCTCTATACATCGTGAAAGGATGAGCCAATGTTGCATGCTCTACAATTCCTTCCAAGAACAGACAATGGACAATGTCAATGGGTGGTTGTCCTTCCTTGCCAACTTCCTCCCCACCTTGCTCTGTTCACACTTTTCTTCAAAGAAACCACACTGCTGAACAATAGTTGGACATTCTAAAGTGGGACACTTCGCCTGGTCAATAGAAAATGACATCCTGGCCTATATCAGGGGAAAGATCCCAGGCAACAGTGCCCCAGAGGAGGCAGATATGACCGCAAAACACATTATGCCTGTTTGCTGGGCAGGCGTGGGGCTCCCCCAGAGCAGCTGTCTGCAAATATACCCCAAATAATTGCCCCTCAACCTTCCAAGGGCGCTCACAGTCTGCTGTCAGTCTGTGTTTTTACTGCTCTGTCCCGCAATCTCTTGCTCTCTGGGGAGCTACTCCACAGCAGGAACCAGGTGAGGAGGAAACAGCACCAGACGTGAAGCCAGAAGGCCGTTAGTGAACATGCCTAACCCCCTTCACCTCTTAGAGCCTGTTTCCTCACCTGGTAAATAAGGACAGGGAGCCTCACAGAACTGACCTTGTGGGTCACAGTGGAAATTAAGAATCATGTGATATATTGAGGTCAATGCTTGAGGGGACTAGAAGAGACATTGTTTTCAGAGTCAGAAGAAACAGGATTTAAGTCCAAGCTATGTTCATCCCTGTAGAATCTGGGTCCAGCCAGTAAGCCTCTCTGAACCTCAGTATCTTTATCTATTGAATGTACTGACAATATATCCTTTATGCAGGGCTCATGCAGGTGAGACACTGCCTAGGGATCATAAAACACAGTACATACATGGTGTGATAGTATTATTCTAGTGCATATGGAGTGCTTTCTAGAGTGTCGAATCATCGCAGGGTTCCCTTCACAGCCTAGCTCGGCATCTTGCTCTTCAGAGGTGCTCACTGGGAGTCTGCTGTCTGGGACTCCCTCACCTGCTGGGGAAAGCATGCCCTGGGGTGTCTGTGTGTGATGCAGGGCTGGAAACTCCCAAGGGAAGAGATTCTGGCATGTCTGGAGATGACCTTTTACTGTGGGTGGTCTGGTCAAAACAATAGTTAAGTATGAATCAGGCTCCGGCAATGGTGCAAGGACCACAAGACAAGGCAGATCCTTCGAGAGTGGGAGCTCTTACAGAATGCCCAGGAGCATTTTGGTTGGGATTACCTGTTTTTATGTGAGTGCGTGCCTGTGTGTGTTTCAGTGGTATGTGCGTGTGTGTGTGCACGTGTGTGCTTGAGACAAGCAGACGGTAGCAGCCTATCTTTGACCTGTTCAGATTCTTCAGCCAAGTCAGCCATGCCTTCCATGGAAGTAAGGAAGAGTAAGGTGTAAGAGAGCTGTGAAGGTATCCCAAAGCCTGGGCTTCCTCTGGGCCCTGCTTTGTCTCCACGAGGCTGGGTCCCAGTCACATCGCTCACCCTCCAAGCCTCAGCTGCCCTTCCAGGAGAGCTCGATCCATCTCACTGAAGTGTGTGCAGGGCACGGCTGGTGTTAAGGAGCAGAAAGCCTGTGTAAAAGCAGGAGAGTCCCTGTCTTGCTCCCGGGATGCTGTAAGAAGCAGGATCCATTTCTGCTCTCCTACTGCTGGCAGCACCTGCCATGAAAGATATGCTTCCACAGCTTCTGGGAACTGTGCTGGGACTCACTGAGTATAAAAGGCAGTGTGACCAGGACTCTTAATTGTTTACAGATCCTAAGTAAATAAGTAGGACACTGTGGCCTAAAGCCAACGTAAGGAAAATTGTGATTGGAAATGGCTAGGACTATAAAAAAATAAAAGAATGCTAAGGAGATAAGCTTAACCCCATAATGAGAATAAACCAGAAGAAAGGCTGCCAGACCCAGGCTCAGGAAGTCTGTGTTTTTCCTGCTCTTCAGAGGAGAGTTTGACCTGTAAGCTCCCTGAGGACCGGATCATCTTTTGCTTTATAATTTCATCTCGCTGTGCCTGGCCCGGACTAGGAAGCTGTTTAAAAGTATGTACTTGTTGGCAGATTGGCACACTAGTACATTCACAGTATATCATTGTAGGTGACGAAAGCAAGCAGTATGAACAATACGGATACATTTCCATAGGAAAAAAGCTAGTCAGGCATTAACATTATTAAATGTAGCCTTACCTTTGCAGGATGTGATTAAAAGTTACCTTAACTTCTTTCCTTTTTTATTTCTATTCTGTAACTTTCTACATATAATATATATTAGTTGTATAATTTAAAAGCTTCAAAATATACATATAAATACATAACTATATTTTTAATACCTTCTTATGTTTCTTTTAAATTTCCTTTTGGATGGTCACAGTAAACTGTAAAAGAGATATGGGGGAAATAAAATGTTATTTCATATAAAAATAAAAATTTTGCAAAAAATTTGCATCTCAAGGCAATAATGGAGGCTGGTTTGGTTCCCAGGGATACACAGAGCACAGTTCAATGTGCAATACTAACACATAGCCTGAACTAGAAAGTCTCTGTACTCTCTGTTGGCTAATTCGTTGAAAGTTGAAAACAACTCAAGTACTCAAAATAGATTCCTGGCTCACCAAACCTCAGGACATACACACTTTGGATCATTACAGTGCCTTAAAGATTTTTTATAGTTTAAAAATGTCAAGTGCACAATATAACATTTTATAGAAATATTTATATGAAACTTGCTAAGTTGCCCACATTTACTTATAATTCTGTGAAAACTCATATTTTAAAGAAAGACCAAATTCAGACAATGTAAGCATAGAACTAAGTCAGTCCCTTACTTTATGGTATTACTTAGTTTCATGACTTTTGTAAAAAAAAAAAAAAAAAAAGCGGAAATAGTGAATGACAGCCCACCAGTAATTAAAAATAATTTTTTAAAGATTTTATTTACCAGAGAGAGAGAGCACAAGCAAGGGGAGCAGCAGAGGGAGGGAGAGGCAGGCT
This sequence comes from Enhydra lutris kenyoni, assembly GCF_002288905.1. Classification (NCBI taxonomy): domain Eukaryota; kingdom Metazoa; phylum Chordata; class Mammalia; order Carnivora; family Mustelidae; genus Enhydra; species Enhydra lutris. The sequence continues at coordinate 4,384,176 of NW_019154086.1, forward strand.
CCCCGCTGAGCAAGGAGCCTAGTGTGGGACTTAATCCCAAGACCCTGGAATCATGACCCGAGCTGAAGGCAGATGCTCAACCAACTGAGCCACCCAGGAGTCCTTAAACTAATTTCCAAATTTCATCGGAATTCCAGAAAACGATAAGCAAAAGATAATAGAGAAACACATGCTTGTATAGTATGCTGTTGTTAGGAAAGTAAATAGACCCGAGCTTCCTGAAGCATGACTTGGAAATACATATGTCAAATTTTGAAAGTGTCATTGTCTTAGTTCTACCAATTCTATTTTAAGAATTTCATCCAGAAATAACCAGAGACCCAGAGACATTTATCTCACTATCATTTGTGGTGTGGAGAAAAAAAAAAAGTTACAAAATTGTCCAACAGTAAGAAATGAGTTGAAGGGATACACTAGTAGAGTAGAATAATCATGCAGCCATTCAAAACATCCCATGGAGGGGCGTCTGGGTGGCACATTCCTTTAAACCATCAACTCTTGGTTTCGGGCCAGTTCTGGTCTCAGGGTCCTGAGATCAAACCCAGCTTGGGCTACCTCTGAGTGAGGAGTCTGCTTGAGTTTCTCTTTCCCTCTCCCTCCCTCTGCCCTTCCTACTGCTTGTTCTTTCTATCTCCAATAGATAAATCAATCTTAAAAAAAAAAAAATCCCATGGAATTGTATTTAGTGTTAGGGGAAAGAAAGCTTCATTGGAACATACAATTATTAGATTACCAAATAGAACGTGGCATATAATTACATTTATCTAAAAGAGACCTCGAAGAATGTAAACCAAAACCTTGATTGACAAAGGTTGTTTCTGGGTCATGGAATTATGAGTAGTTTTAATTCCTTTACATTTCATTTAACATCTAAATTTGCTCTAATAAACATGTACTACTTTTAGGTTAACAACTACTCAAAATACATAGCAGGCAAAACCGTGGGGCAGACTCCTCATTTTTGGTTCAGTTGAGGATAGAAATTGCATCCGCCATATGCAAGTCGTTTTGACCCCATCTGCAAACATACTCACTTCTCTCTTCCACTCTCCACCCCATACGATATACAGAAACATTTCTCAGTGCAGTCCTGGTTCCTGGCATTAAATGCATGGGCACACATGGGTGCTCGCACACACACACACACACGTGCACACCTGCACGGGGCTAGTTGTACCTGGCAGGAAGAGCAGTGCCCAGGCCCCAAGAGGCTTCCCCCTGCCCCAGCCAGCCTCACTCTCTGCAGCTCCCTCTCTGGGCCTCAGTTTCATCCAATAAGGAAGTGAATTAGACTAGAACTGTCTCTAGCGGCCCTCCGTGCTGGTGGTATTTTATTCCAGGGAAAGACTTTCCTGGATCAGAAGAAGATTTCTAAGGGGAAGAAAAATAAATCTCCTTAGTGCTTCTGTCCCCAACCTTTGGGCCTCTTTTCCTCTTTGGATTTGGCATGAAAAAGTTCTTGCAATGCTCCAGTGTGCAGACTTGGGGATGTGGCAGTGACTGTTTTGGAAGGTTAGCTCTCAGAAGAAATGGGAAGAATTAAAAAGGTTTATGAGCATGGGCTAAAATGGCAAGAAGGCTAGGACATGCTGTGGGCTGGGTGACAGGATCTTATTTCCAGCAGGGCCTCGGGTGGGCACACTCTGGATCCGTGAGGCCGGGTGCCATAGAGCTTAGTAAAATCTGTGGGAGAAGGGTGGGTGCTGTCCTTGGGCTGCGGCACTGGGTCTCTGCTGACTCCCCTGCTTCCACGAGGGCCGGCTTTACTCTGGGCCTCATCTCAAGTCACTAGTATGCCGTGAGAATGGGAGCATCTCCCTTTCCAGAGCCTCAGGTTTCTCATCTGTGAAATGAAAGTTTGGACTAGATCAATTCAGAAGTCCTCCCCAAGTCTGGTCCTGAAAGAAAGCCCTGTATGTGAAGATGATAAACCCTCTTGTGGTTTGGTTTATGCAGAATAGGCACAGAGTATTGAATGGGACATGAACGATGCATCGACCGTCATGAGGGTTTGCCCTTCTTATGTGAGTGCTGGAACACTTCAGGTTGCACAACGCTTCTGGACCTTTACCTACCTTCCTTCTGTGTCCTAGAAGAGCAATATAGGCATTTGATATTAACAATTGTGACAACTCATTTCTGCTCCTTACCATCTGTTCTACATACTTCTATTTTCTCTCCCTTTCTTTCCTACTTTATTTCTTCTTCTTCTTCTTTAAAAATTTTTGGTGTGTCATACATATGATAGAGGCTATAAGTTTCCCTGTATCTCTTCCAGACTGGGGACAAGGCAATGCCCAATGTTATATTGAACAACAGACTGTACTGCCCAAGATACTCTGACTTGAAATCTAAACTTGAATTTCTTTTTTTTTTAATTTTTATTTATTTATTTGACAGACAGAGATCACAAGTAGGCAGAGAGGCAGGCAGAGAGAGAGGGGGGAGCAGGCTCCCTGCTGAGCAGAAAGCCCGATGCAAGGCTCGATCCCAGGACCCTGGGATCATGACCTGAGCCGAAGGCAGAGGCTTTAACCCACTGAGCCACCCAGGTGCCCCTACACTTGAATTACTATGCTAGTTTGACATCTAGACATTGACAATCACACTGGAAATTGAGTATGCGTCCTAGTCCATGTATACTACATGGACAAAGGACAGTCTTGAGGTCACATTTTATCATGACTTATAAAAAGTGAAGTGTTAAACACTAATGGTATGCCAGGCACCTGTGTGGGACTTTTTCCCTCCAGCCAGGCTCAGTCCTCCACTCCTAGGGTAGAGAGGGCCCCACCCTGGGTGAGGCATCAGCCTGGACTGGGGAGAAAAGCAGGCTCTTCTGGTGGTGAACTGCGTTGCCAGAATTTACTGCTCCCGGAGAGCATGCTGATGGCTTTTGGGTGACACATACTTGGTGCGTAATTAGGTCTCTTGTCCATTAACAAGACCTTGACTGTGGACCCTTCATAATCTTTCCTTCCAGTCTGGGAAGGATGGCATTCAAGGATCCTAGACTCCCAAGCTTCCACCTTCATCAACCTTCCAGCGACTGTGTAGGCAAGACATTTTCTCCTCAAACGAGGTAGGTGGATAGTTCATTCATGTTCATTTATCGTTCATTCATTTGTTGACTCTGGTGCCAGGGTTTGGGATAGGGCAGGGGTTGCTGGTTGAAGAGCTCCCAACAGGGAGGGGAGGAGAGCTAGCTCTGGACCGGGCTACGTGGCATTGTGAGTCCTGGGACTTCCTCTTCCTAGCATGGACACTTCACTTTTCTGTCCCTGCTTGCCTTGTCTATAAAATGGAAATAATGATGACAATACAGACCTCATCAGGTTGTTGTAAGGATTAAATGAGTGCTCAAAACAGTGCCTGGCACAAAGTAAGCACACAATCCATGTGGGCTCTTTGCGTTAATGAGAGAGGGACCTGTCAATCATTAAACCACAGGAAAGGGCATTGGGCGCTTTCATGGAAGAGCATGGCTGGGAAATGATTGATTCTGGGGGATTCACAGAAGACTCCTCATCAGTTAGGGCTCCCAGAGAGGAGCAGAACCACTGCATGTGATAGAGAATCAGAGATGTATTATCGGGGCTCCAGGCTCACAATCGCAGGGACGGGCTAGGCCTGTCAGTCAGCATGAGGCTTTTGTGTCACAGTGGAGTCAGCGGGGCAGGCGGTAGGGAAGGAGAAATGGGCGCAAAGTGGGGGAAGCAAGGACAGACTGCCATCAGCGTGGACAAACCAGAGCCCGTTCCTGCGTCTCACTGCTTCCAGGTGACGTTGTGAAGGAGCTGTAAAACACACAGGCCTTCCGCTGCTGCTCCACAGGTTGGCCCAGGATTCGGAGGAGCTGCAAGACGAGGTCTGGTGTGAACTGGAGATGCTGAGGGCTCAGCGGCTACCCCATCATAACAGGTAAGCCGGCAGATCGGGGACACCCCGTGTGACAGTGCAGGGCACAGTGCCCCGCACCAACCCTCTAAATAAGGAAACCTAATAGCTACACGTCTCTATCCTGAATGCTGTGCAAAATGTTGTTTGTGGCCAGTGATGCTATGGAGCTATGCAGGGAATCATAGTCACCCAAACTGACCCAGAGCAAATCCACGGCCTCTCCATAGAGAAAGTGGCAGAATTGGGTCTGAGAGTGGTAGCATTTGGAATGAGGAGAAAGGGGAAGGGTGTTCCAGAACCAGAGAGTAGTGTAGTATTAATAGCCTGGTGTGGATGTTCATAGTGGCTGCAGTATTAAGGGTTCTTATGAGGTCATGGAATCCATCAGCCCAATATCACCATAAGGATGGAAGCTGGAGGAAGTAAAGATCTATCAGTCCACTGGGCAGTAATTTTTCTTGAAACAAAGACTGACTTTTTTGCTTCCAGGCTAATGTCTTTCCCACAACCAAGGCACTTACACAGTGGCAGTGAAGGGGGCATTGAACCTGGAGCCGGAAGACTGCCTGTTAGTGCCCCCCACCCATACCCCACTCTCAGTGGTGTCCTTGGACAATACTTTTACCCTCTGGAAGCTTTTCTCTAAAAGTAGATATGTGAACTGAAGTTATAGCTAAATCTCTGGAGTCATATCAGACCTTAACATTTTCTAGCAATTTCCAGGAGACTAAAGGGTCGTGGGAATTTTCATTCCAGTGAAAGCCACAACAGAAGATGTAGGGCCCTTTGCTGCATCACCTGACTTTGAGCTCTCAATCCTGGAGGCAGGCACAGGACAAAGCAGCCCCTTCCCTGCCCCATGGTTGTTCCTGGGGTCTAAGCCTGGGCTGAGTTAGGTGTTCTAGGCCAAGTTAAGGCTCAGTTCTGTTTGTCTTGGTAGCACTCCCCTTGCAGTATGTCAGGAGCGTTCGGGGCTATGGATAGATACTGGATGAATGAACCTGTGAGATCTGGTCCTGAATGTTCCATAGGTTTGCCATTGGGATATGGGCCACTTTATGGAGACACTATATAGACTCCTTCACAGGGGAGCCTGAATCCGAAACAGTTTCCTCAAATTCGCCTGAATCTTGTCCTATACCCCTGGGAGGATTACAGGGTTGAATAAGGAGGGAGGGTGTCAGGACACCACCTGTTTGAGGTAACGTGAATTTTCTTTTTGAGGTAACATGAATTCTAAGCAAAGAAACAGCCACCCAATCTTTAGTTGTATGGGTATACTAATAAATATTTCTGCCTGGACAATTTCTAGACATAGTTATCCTCTCTCTCCAAAATTACTGGGGAAAGTCAGACTAATTTAATGCCTTACATTTTTTGCCTTACATTTTTCAAAGATGTTCAGATGTTGGAGCCGGGAAGCCATGAGATGGTTCTTCAAGAAACACAATAAAGTCTTGATGTATTCAGTTTTCCTCTCTTATGGACAAGTAATTTTGCTAACAAATAATATAGTAGTGTTTTATTTTCACAACTTGGGAATTTGGGAAATGGGGCTTTGGAATCTTTAAATATGGGCTTTACTTTGTAATAGTCATGTGTATGCCTTCTTCTGTAAAAGGGGCAGGATGACACTGATTGTTTAAAAATCTTAAATAAGGGGCACCTGGGTGGCTCAGTCGTTAAGTGTCTGCCTTCAGCTCAGGTCATGATCCCAGGGTCCTGGGATGGAGCCCCACATCGCATCGGGCTCCCTGCTCTGTGGGAGGCCTGCTTCTCCCTCTCCCACTCTCCCTACTTGTGTTCCCTCTCTTGCTGTGTCTCTCTGTCAAATAAATAAATAAATTATTAAAATAAAATAAAATTCTTAAATAAGATGGCATGCATAAACTATGATACATGTTCAATATTATTTATTTTTCTTACTATACCTCAAAAAATAAAAATGATAAAGACATGTTTCTGAGTTTTCCTATTGCTATTTGCCTGTTATTAGTCTCTTTGTTGTGTTAGATATCTGCCTTTGAAAACAGTTAAGTGGTAACAGGCACGAAGAGCTTGAGAAAAAAAAAAGAGTCCCAGAAAAAAAGAAAAATGAAATTGGTGGGTTTATTTGCACACAAATTGCAAAAAGACACTGTATTTCTGTTTTGGAGGCAGAACCCATTCATTCCTTACAGTTTGAGAATGCTGGGGATATGCCTCATAACAATCAATTTCTGACTTCACACAGTCATGCTTGCTAGAGCCACAGACCATCAGAGCTGAATGTTCTTAGAGGCCATCCAGCAAAGTCCTTCCATGAATGGGGAAACTGAGACTTAGAAAGGGAAATGAGTTGCTTATGATCTCTCACGTGGGTCGAGATAGTGTGAAGACTGGAATTTATGTCTTCTGAGTCGTCATAGTGTAAAAGCATGTTGCCTTAGAGCCTTTGCTGATTTATCACGTAATCTAGGAAAATTCTCTTGTTTTCTGATACTGGTCTTTCCATGAAGATGGCAGAATAACTCATAATCCATACCTCGTGGATAGTCTACAGGCTAGTCAGACCCAGGTTGCAATAAGCGTTCAGCTTCCTGGAGTTGGACACATGCCATCAGTTATTCCTAAAGGAGATCCAAGTGTTACAGAGGAAGCTGCCTTGTACTCGTCAGATGGAGGGACCCTCCTTCCACGTGGTTGGGAGAACCAGTGGTCGTAGACCATTAAGGTCCTGAGTGGTCCCAGGTAAGTCAGTTGCCCTCTCTCAGCTCCAGCATACTGTTCTGTAAACCGAGGGATATGGCCCAGAGTGTCACTAAGCTTCCTTCTTGCCCTAACAGTGTGACGTTCCATCAGTTACTTCAATGTAGGACACTGTCAAAGCCTGACTAACTACACGTCCCAATGACAGGAACCCACACCACTTAGAATCACTAGCTAGAAAGTCAAAAGCCCAGGAAAATGAAACTAAGTAGGAAAGGAATACAGATTTCCTTTTAAGCATTGCTTATCTGTTCTTTAATTAAAACCATGTAAAGATACACTAAGTTCTTTTAACCTGGAGAAAGATTTCCAACCAATGTTCCAGAACTATTCCAGGTTTCCCATCTCCCTTCTTTCTCAGGGTAATCCTCTTTCCACAGACTCAATCTATGGACACATATTGACCATTGACACTGAGGAAAAGCCAGGCGAAGTGGATCCAGGCCAGGATAAGGACCAGGTATCTGTCTATATCCAATCTCACTTTCTCCCAGGATGAAAGACAGCATGGTGAAGAGCTATGAGTGGGCTCTGGCCAGGAGCGGGGAGGTCTGGGACTGGCTGGCTTCTCAGCCTTGGCCTTGCTTATTCCACTTTGGGCCTCCATTTTCTCCTCTGTCAAAGAAAGGGGTTAGATCAGATACTCATTAAATTTCATGTAAGAGCTAACGTTCTACTACTTGGCTTACTTGGGGTTTCAGAGCAGGGTCCTCAAAGCAGGTATCCTTGGCCAGGCTTTGTCTCACAGCCTGAAGACCCTGTGTTTTTCCCCACCCAGGGTTCTAGCACACGGATAATGCTTAGTCCGTTTGTAACTGAAATCTGTTTCCTTGCAATGAGTATTTGTGTTCCAGTAGTTTTTTTAAAAAACTCACACTAAGAAAGCCAAAAGCATTCCTAAGTGGCTGCCATTGAAAATGCATTAACGATAGGGGGTAGGGGTAGAGGGGGACTGGAAGAAGAGGACTGGGCATTCCCCTGAAATCCTGCTGGGCACAAGCAGCCATAACTCTGATATCCTGGAACTGCTGAGCTGACAATGGCTTAATGACATCAACCCCTGTAACCCCTATTTAATGTGTTCCCTCAAGGAGTCCTTCATCTGTGAAACCGGGCACAAGTTGATACATTCATAAGGACTTCTTTTAAAAATAAGCCTGGTGAGTTCACTCTGATTTTAGAAGGCCGGGAAATTAATCCGTGGATGAAAGAGTTAACCTTTCACTGGCTTGAGTTTTGCAACAGGCAAGCCCCAGCTGAACATCTGAGAAGCGAACATGCGAACAAAGATAGGCAAAGTTCTTCAGGCTCCGAAGCTTGTTTTGGAAAAGAACTGCCAAGGTTCAGATGGTTTTGCTGCACATTAGCTGATGAGTCAAGCTGAGGATGGGAGAACACAGCGGCATCTGTGGACTCAACCTAACACGAGATGTGTTCTTGTCTTGACGTTGCTACCTCTGCTTTTAAGCACACTTTGAGCAGAAATCTGGTCTGCATATCTTGCATCCTTTGCATGTGAACACTCGGAGGTGCTGGTTGGTAAGAGAGTGGTCCAGATGGCCAGGTGACTGCTCAACTGTAAGGAAATCCTCCAAGCAGAAAGGCATCCAAAAGTAGAGATCGGTCGCTTCCCTGAGTAGAGGCAGAGAACGAGGCAGGAAGGCAGGAAAATGGGGTGGTGGGGGCGGCAAGGAAAGACAAACAAGAGACAGGAAGGACAGGACATGGTCTGTATAGAGAGTGGAGGGCAGTACAGAAACTACAGAAGCAGAAATTAGAAGACTGGGGCTTGAATGTCTTCCACAAATCTGGCCTTAGTTTTCTCACCTGTAAAGTGGACATTTTGATCAATAATTCCTATTCCGTGTGGTTGTGTTTAGAAGAGTCTATGGTTCTGGGTTTGGCACAAAAGAGGCACTGAGTAAATATTTATTGCTTTTTAATGTTTAAGTTCAATGCAAATCCTCTTTCCTTTATGTGTTCCCCAAACTGGTTTACCCTGTCTCCCATACACAAACCCTAATTGTCACCATGAGAGCAGCAAGAAGTACACTCTCTCGCTGGAAAACAATATAAATTGGCTCACGTATTTTTTTTCACACCAAACAGTATGATTTCAAAATGCTCAAAAAAACCCCAAAGCTAAAGTAAATTCTCTCTCTGCACTTTCCCCCACCCCCTCACCCCACATGCACATGAACTTTTAAACCTTGGAAATCAGACAAGAGAGAGAGAGCGAGAGAGAGAGAGAAAGCCCAGCCTTCCATTGCTTCACATTCTATATATATCGAGTTCACTTCACAAACACAAGGTGAGCCATCAGAAGTGCCTTGGGCAAAGTTTGTACTCTGCTTGAATTCGAACTTTTGTTTACCAAGGTAATAAACCTGTCCTCTGCTGCTCCAGGTGTAAAGCTATTATGAAAAGGCATATTTGTATTTTACCCCACCTCAGATGTACGGTATGTGGGACATCCTGCACTGTGAGAGCAGCTGGGATTTATGTACAGAGAGAGGCGCCCGAGCACAGGAGGAGTGTCAGGAGGCCAGGCAAGGCCTGGGCCCCTGCATAGACCTGGCCACCCAGCCTCCCTCACTCTGTTCTTCCACCTGCCCCTTTCCACATCTGCGCCGACCCTTTTCGCACTGGCCGAGAGCGACCCTCTGGGGTCGCTAGTGAGACCTAAGATTTGTCTCTTCTGTACCTTGATCTAAGCTTCCCAGCCAACCCATTCTGGACACATTTTGTACAGCTGGAAGAGAGCGGACACATGCAGCGGCTGCAGAAACTTTCCCTCCAGTCCCGTGACTGAAAATCTCCCTGGTGTTTCTTTCCCCTCCTTCACCCTGGCTGTCACACCCTGGTGGGTTATCTGCGGCCTGGGGTGGCTGGGAGGAAACTTTCACCCAAATTTTCGACTGAGTTAAATGGCCTGGAACCCACTGTAGATCGTCTCCTGAAATCTTGGCACGGGAAAGAGGAAAGAATGTATGGGAAAGGGCCGGCTCAGAGCGCCAGGGCTATTAACCTGGGCAAGTGGGAGAGCGGCTGAGGGCTTGCTGGGATGTCATTGCCTCTGGGCACGTCTGGCCGACCACCTAGAACCTGGCGCTAAGGCAAAACGCAGCAGCAGCGGCGTCCCGCTAAACCCCCGCTGGAGGACACAGGCAAACCGTCTTGGTTTTTGGTCTGTGGCTGGAACTGGGGGCCTCCCTTTCATCTTCTGGGAGGTTATTCCAATTTCTTTGGAACTGTCCGTTCCTGAACCCCTACTACGTGCAGAAGACTGAGCCAGGGGCTAGCACGTTGCCGGCATTCCAAAAATATTTTTGGAACAATGAATTCCTTCCAGCTTCCTCGCTTGAAAAAGTAAGATCTGGAGCAAGATTATTAACCCCTGTGAGCTCAGATTCATCTTCTGGAAAGTGGGAATCATAATAGTAATTTTTTTTTTTTTTTTTTTTTTTGGGAAGGGGTTGGTATAAGGACCAAGTGGAGAGCCCTTGGTTAAGTCAGAGGACCTGCACGGCATTGGGAGCTACAGCGAGGTCGAGCTACTCCTAGAAGTCACACTTCTAGACTGTGCTGTGCCACTCCTGGCTCCCTCACATTGCCTAGAAACTCAGAGCAACACACACCCCTTGAGCATCTACTAAGTTCTAGGTCCACCGAAAGTCATTGAAAGTATGGAGATGATCGTAACACTTCCCTTTCCTTGCACAGGTTGGTGGGGAAGGATGGAGGGTAAGAAAAAGACACTGCATCACTGAACGCATAATTATTGTGTGTCTAAAATTCAGTCACTTCAGCGATGCCTGGATGACTCAGTCTGTTGAGCTTCTGCCATGATTCGGTGTCCTAGGATCAAGCCCTGCATCAGGCTCCTTGCTCAGCAGGAAGACTGCTTCTCTCTCTGCCTGCTGCTCTCCCTGCCTGTACTCTTGCTCTCACTCTCTCTCTCTCACTCTCTCTGTGGAAATAAATACATAAGATAAAATAAAATAAAATAAAATAAAATAAAATAAAATAAAATAAAATAAAAT
>NW_019154086.1:4394876-4458843 GCF_002288905.1 Enhydra lutris kenyoni
GAAATGAAATAAAATAAAATAAAATAAAATCCAGTCACTTCATAACTACTGAGGGCCACTTGCGGGGCAGGCATTGAGAATTCTTTGTCCCTGGGAATTATTTTAGTTCCAGTAGGTTAATGTAATGACTCCGCACTGAACACCTTGATTTCTTCTTCTCTGGCAGAGGCTATAGCAAACAAGTGCAAGGTCCCAAGATGAGGCTTTCTGGCAGGTGGAGAACAGAGCAAAGGCCAGTGTGGTGGGGGTGTTGTGGAGAAGGGGAGAACTTTGGAGAACGAGGGCAGAGAAGTTAGGGACCGGCCAGATCACATAGGATTTCAGAAGCCAGGTAAAGAATTGGGATTTTCAACAATAAAGTGTATTTTAAGATTCACGGTGATCCATGTGGAAAGGAGGTGTCTTGGTCTTACTCATCCTTAAATCCTCTGATCTGCTGACTGCTCTTCCCCAGCTCGGCTCTGTGCTGCAGGAGGGCTGACCCCCTGCATATCTCAAGCTCCCATGGCAGTTACCTGTTGTCTGGGAACAGCCAATGGGAGGCCTTGGCAGAAGATTCGAGAAAGGCATTTGAGAAAGGGGGATCACAGGGTATCTCTCTCCTCCTTTCTGCCTTGGAAGCCTCTACATCAGGTCTCTGCCCTGCCTGTGGCCCCAGCACCTGCTGGAGAGGCCCACCGTGGTCCAGCTTCCACTATGTGACACTGACCTCTGCATTCTGGTACTATGGCCTCCTCTCTATGTCCTTCTGGCCCAGCCTAGTGGCCCCCCTGCTATGGTTAGTAGGTGGATTGACTTTTCAATATCTTCTATCACCTCTATAAGATTCCCTGTGTTTAGACTCACAGAGTGGCTTGCCTCCCTGGTTGGACCCTGATGACTAATACACCCTACAAACCACATGCTGTGGGAACGTACCCTGGGCATATGACACCAGGCCTGGCACGTGGCAAGTCCACAGTAACTGTCTCGGTTTCCTACTGCTGCGTAACAACACGAATATTACAGTTCTAGAGGTCAGAGGTCTGAAGTGGCCTCGCTGGGCTAATATCAAGGAAGCTCCAGGGAAGGATCCAATTTCTTGCCTTTTCAGATTCTCTGGCCCATATTCCTTAGTTCAAGACCCTGTACTTTATCTTCATGGCCAGGTTGAGTCTTTCTCTTCTGCCTATGGGGACTTTTTGATTGCACTGTGGCCACATGGATCATTCTGGAGAGTCTCTATGTTTGAAGTTTGGCTGATCAGCCAGCTTCATTCCATCTGCAACAGTAATCCCTCCTCACTGTGTAATATAACATAGTCACAGGGCCTGGGTGTTAGTATGTGGCTGTCTTGAGGGAGCCATTCCTCTGCCTGCTGCAGTGACAGAGCCAAGGCAGGGTGTGGGGAGCAGGGTCACGGAGATTTGCTCAAGGGGATAGCAGCCAGTTGCCTTCTACTGCACACAGTGAGGCCCAGATGCCCATGCACTGAACTGGACACAGAGACTGCAGTGCCCCGGAGAGAGCATTTGCATCTCTGTTTTGGAGGGTCTTTCCAGAGATGTGCGAAACACAGCTCCCTGTTGGAAAGCCCTCAGTGAGCTCTTGCCTGCCATGCTTGGGATGCGATGCTGGGACACAGCTCTTGCTCGTCTCTCACCCAGGATGGCACGTAGGTTTCTTGTTTTCCCAGAGAAAGGTTCATTTCGGAGAGGGGAGTGGGTGAAGGCAAACTGTTGGCTGCGGCACGTGAGGCCCATCAGTTCCAATTCGGGGACAACTGGAGTTGATGCAGGCGTTCCATCCAAATGTAATCAAACGCCTCCTGTTGCCAGACGACGTGTTATTCAGTGGGGGGTTGGCGGGGGGTGTTGTGAATCCGAGATGCCTTCTGTAACTTTCTCAGATGGGTACTGGGAGGAGAGGAAGGAGAACAGATAGAAATTCACTTCACTGGTAAATAAACTTCCAAACTGAAGCCTGATTCCTGAAAAACTCTGGGAACTGCCTACAGGCAAGAAGCTCCACAATGAGATGGTGGGTGGCCTTCTCAGAGGAAGAGGATCTGTGACAGTGTAAGCCCACGGGGCAGCACAGGGCACCAGATCGTAAGGAAAATCCTGGGAACCGCTCTTCCCCTTCCTTGTATGTGGAGTGGGGAGGTGAGCTTGAGGAGGACAAAGTTTGGGTGGGTAAGTATAGAACGGTTTTCTCTATTTTGAGCTAGATTTTGTGGCAATGACTTTCTTTAAACTGTTTCATTGGAACTAGAATTCCCCCACCCACTCTTCCCACATCTCGCAGCCTGGTACCCTGGGGCAGAACAAAGTGAGGAAGTCCTGGCCAGGTCAGGTCTAGGGAGAAGGAGAGGCCTGCCTTTAGGGTCATGATCTGGCCTTCATGTCTTTCTTAGCTATACTACTATAACCCAGCCACGCACAGACTGCGATTTCAAGGTCTACATTCTTTTAAATCACTAGGGGCCATGGGGAACATCTCAGGAAATCTTTGGGACAGGAATTTGTTCAAAGATTATATCTTTGTTGGTACCTCCAACCGCCTTTGCCAACTAAGAATGCACTTTTTAAGGGATGGCACTATCTAATTCTGCTGATGTGAGTAATGGAGGTAGTAAAATTTCATCTTTTCTCACCACAGAGATGCTACATGAGACACAATGTTTGGTTCCTGAGAATCTTGAAGGATTAGGGCTGATAACTCACTCAGAAAACTGCCCAGAGGTAGGCATAGGTCTCCTCTGGAAGGATGTATGAGGGACCTGGGAGCAAGCTGAGTGGGGGAAGACAGGACTGAGAGAAAGACTTTTCACTCCCTGCGCTTTTGTGCCTTTGAGCTTTGTACCTTCTGCATGTGTTATTTATTCAAAAATAAGTAAAACATATTGTGAGATACACGGGATCAGATTGATCTCAACTGCGTCAAATCAGTCAGGTGGGACAAAGGGAACAGTAATGAAATGTAAGAGTGCTTAACTAGGATGAGAGGGTTTCTCTTATCTCTAACTTTGGACCTTTTCTCTATCTTCCTCAATGGACAATAACAATAGTTTTTTCAATGATTTAAAATGTTACGTTTTGGGGGGCGCCTAGGTGGCTCAGTCTTGAGCCTCTGCCTTCAGTGAAGGTCATGATCCCGGAGTCCTGGGATCAAGTCCCACATCAGGCTCCCTGCTCAGCAGGCAGTCTGCTTCTCCCTCTCCTTCTGTGTGCCTGTGCTCGTGCTCTCTCTCTCTCAAATAAATAAATGAAATCTTACAATTTAAAGAAAAAGTGACTTTTTTTTTAACCAGCAGGGAAACAGTATTTCCACGGGCCGGGCTACAATAATCTATAGATCAGGATCGAGCTGATAAGATAGGCTCCGCCCATAGGCCTTTTCCATTCCCCGTTTCTTTCCAGTGCGCCAGCAAGTGGGCCACGTTTCTAGGTCTGATTCGTGGATCCCTTGTTGTTCACTCAGTCATAGTGAAACACGCTGCACATATTACCCTTCGCAGCGGCTGGGTTTCGGTTCAGGTAACCTCCGTGTCACCGCGCTCCACTCTGCTGTCACTCAGTCACTCAGCACCATCACCGCCGGTGGCCAGCTCTCCTCCGCTCCGTGCCCCCGACGTGCTCGCTCGCTTGCAGCCGGCGGCCGTGGGCTGGGGCGGGGGCGGAGGTGACTCTGAGCTGTTCCACCCCCTGAGACGCTCTGTCTGGCAAGGGAGAACATACGTGGAGGTAGCTTTGATTGGAACTAGAATGCGGGGAGGGCTTTGCGAGGTCCCATGACGTGTTAGCCCAGAAGGGACGGGAGAAGCCGCAGCACGCCTGCTTCGGTCTGCAGCGGTCGTGGGTCATGTCCTTACCCTGGTTCTTTTCCTTGCCTGGTGTATGGTCCCGTGGGCGCCACAGTGCAGGAGAGATCCGAACAAAGTGCTGTGGAGCTTGGAGGAAGCTGAGATGAACTCTGGAAGCAGAGTTTGTAGAGGAGCTGGTCTGGTGGCATCAGGTAGCAGAGACGCAAGGAAGAGTGACTTAACAGAAAGACTAGGGCAAAGGGGTGTGGGGGTGCTGTGTGGGGATGCACTTGTCTGAACTTCAGATTCCACATGGGCAGCGGATGGGCAATTACATCACCCACCTCAGAGTCAGCCGTGCAGCACATCCAAGGTACAGTTAGCGTTTGCCGTGTCCCCACTGCCGGGTGCCCACAGCCGTGCGGCTAGTTGGGAGCAGAGCCAGGACACACACTCGGGGTTTAAGAAGTGAATGCCCTGAGCCACTCTCCTGTACAACCCTCAGAGGGCAAAAAAGTGGTCCATAAACCAAAGCGTTTACCAGTGGGAGTTATTGTTCCCCTTCTAACGAGTACCTACCTGTTCCTTGGACCCCAGAGGCTTCTGATCTGAAATTCTAGGTTGTTTCTGAGTGAATGAAGTGTCCTGGATGGTCATCTGCCTGTTGACCTCGTACTTTGCCTGTGAGGCTGTTACTCTGGGTGCGCGTTTTCCACAACTGGAGAGTGCCGTTCAAACCCTACACCCAGAGTGATTTGGCTGGGTGTGACACGTGGGGAGGGCTGCCCCCTCTAGGCCTGTTTGTGACCAGAGCACCTTGACGCCTGCTCTGAGGAGCCAGCCACCATTCAGAAGCTCCCTCATAGTGGTGAAGTTCTCCGTGGCTGCGGGCATGAGTCACCTGGGCATCTTCCAGGTTGACAGCCTGGTTGAAGAAAGAGCTAGCAGAGGCTCAGTTACTTCCGGGTCTGTGAACAGCCAGATGGCACATTCTCACCTCGGCCTGACAGCATAATGCCTTTTTTGAGGAGGTCTTTCATTTTCAAGGGAAAAATGCTAACTCATGGCCCAGTAGAGATCAAGCCTTAAAGCTGGTACTGTCTCAAGTATTCCTTGAAAATGTTCTCCATTATTTATTTTCATCACTGCTGCGGTGGTACCTGCAATGTCACTATGACTGCTCGTGACAGAAAAAATTATCCAGGAATAAAGTTCCTTTTCTGTGCTTTCTCGGGAAAAAAACAAATCTTTAGAGTGATGTGTGTATTTGTCTTGCTTTTTTAGCCCACAGGGCTTTCACATACATTACTTCTAGTTCTCCTGACAACGTTTCGGTGGGGAGGATGGCAGGAACATCCACGGAGGAGAGGTTTTGCTTCCTTTGAATCCATTAGGACTCTGAGGCTCAGAGAGGTTAAGCGGTAGAATGAAGGTCACACAGACAGTGAGTGATAACCCAGAGACCCCGATGTCTGCTTCCTGCTTCCAGACTGCATGCATTTCTAATTTTCTTGAGTTCCCAGGGACGCCCCATCCACAGGTCCTTAGGAGTGGAGAGAGCGTGCCTGGTTTCCACACCCATCGTCAGCAACCTTATTCTAAGGAATCTGCCGGTTTGGGTTGAGGATATGCTCAGGGCCTGTGGTTCCCAGCAGAGGCTGATTTGGCCTCCAGGGAAGAGTGGCAGCACCTGTAGACATTTTGGGTTGCTGCAGCTCAGCAGAGGGAAGGGGAAGTTGCCGGCATCCAGTGGGAAGAGATCAAAAGCGAGGCAAAACGTCCCCTGATGCACAGGAGACCCTCTATAGCAAAGAAGTATTTAGCCCAAAATGTTAACCGTGCCACGTTTATTGAAGCCTTGGGTTAGAGTAAAGGGGAAAACCCTCTGATTCCCAGATTCCCATGCACATAGAGAGCTTTCCAGAAATGTCTCCTTTTCATAAACAACTCTAGATGCTTTGTACGCATTTTTTTTTCTCCTACCATAAAGAGGATCTGCCACATGCGTGAGAACTAGAAGAGGAAACTGAGGCCCAGAGGAGGGAGGGCACTGCTCAGGATTGCCCAGATAATATATGGTAGAGAAGGAACAGGCTCGTTCAGTCCCAAGTTGAATGCATTTTCTACTTGATCATGCTAAATTCCCCACTCACTAGCTCTGATTTAAGCCGTTTTCTGACTCACTGACTCAAGAAATGTTGTGATCTGAATATGCTCACCGACCCAGGCCTGCCTACAGCTTATTCTAATACAAAACAGTACAGTATGAGAAAAGCCTCTTAGATTCTGCCTCAGTTCCCTCTGTGTCTCCAGACCCAGGGCCCTTGCACAGCTGCTGGGTGGAGGGGCTTTTCCTCTCTCATTAGGAGACAGAAGGTGGAGGCTGGAAATGAAACTGATATGCCACCCGAGCACTCAGGTTTCCCTGCAGGAGGCCCATTACTGAAAATAACTAAGTTTCTTGGAACTGAAGTTTTACTTTTCTCATATTTGATTTTCATAACTTGTTTTATTGGTTTTATGTTTGTTTTTTACTCAGGCAATCAGTGAAACTAGGTTGGTCAGTGAAATTTCTAGCGTCTGGAGGTTTCACTTTCAGGGTATGAAAGTTTGGGTTTGGGCTTTTAAAGCCTTCACAGAGGCAGGGAGGGATGCAGCATTCTAGCCAAGAGTGAGTTTAAAATGATATGAACACGGGGCGCCTGGGTGGCTCAGTGGGTTAGGCCGCTGCCTTCGGCTCGGGTCATGATCTCAGGGTCTTGGGATCGAGTCCCGCATCGGGCTCTCTGCTCAGTGGGGAGCCTGCTTCCCTCTCTCTCTCTCTCTGCCTGTCTCTCTGTCTACTTGTGATCTCTCTCTGTCAAGTAAATAAATAAAATCTTTAAAAAAAATAAAATAAAATGATATGAACATGGAAAATGCTTGGATAGTACCTATTGAGTAGGTTAGTTTATACAAAATATTGATTGACTATGTGCTCTGTATTAGATTCTGCCATGGGCGACAGAGGTATGTATAGTCCCAAACAAGACCAGGACGTGTCCTACCCTCAGTTGCTTACAGTCTGGCCAGGGAAAGTGAGTCAGTACCTAGCTCCCCACCTTTCCCCCAAACACTCTTTATTCACTTTATCAGGGAATTAGCTCAAATTTTATTCTCAAATCTTAATACTCTTACCTTTTTTTTCTTTGTCAAATTTCTACTCAGTCTTCAAGGGCAACATCAGATGCCAACTCATTAAAAAAAAAAAAAACCCTCTTAGAAGATGAACATAGGGGAAGGGAAGGAAAAACAAGATGAAAACAGAGAGGGAGATAAACCAGAAGAGACTGTGAATCTTAGGAAACAAACTGAGGGTTGCTGGAGGGGAGGAGGGTAAGGGGTTGGGGTAACTGGGGGATGGACATAAACGAGGGCAAGCGATGGAAAGAGCACTGGGTGTTATAGGCAACTGATGAATCACTAAACTCTACCTCTGAAACTAATAATACACTCTATGTTAATTAAGTTGAATTTAAATTTAAAAAAAAAAAGAAGATATCTCCCTAGGGAATCAAGATATCCTTGTTAAGTATAGATTCAACCTCTCCTTTAAATGGCTATAAAACCATCAGCATTTATTGTGCCCGCTTGTAGGGAAGCAGTGTAGGCTGCTCCTTATACCTGTGTTCAAATCTAAATGGTATCCTGTGCCTGCTGGTGCCTTGGGCAGGTTACTTAGCCTCTCTCTGAGCCCAATCTCCCGATCTGCTGTGAGGATGAAATGTCATAAAGCCCGGGCGGTACCTGGCATATGGCAACTGCCCAGTACACGAGTGAGCCTGTGTCAGGCTCTAGGATCTGTGCCACAGAGGATCCCAACACCCAGGTGACATGGGCACTTCTTCCCAGGAGCTCATAATATAGGAAATGCACAGAAAGGTTCAGAAAAATCTGATAGATTTTTGACAGACGATAGACTGCCGATGTGTCAGAACATTGGCTGTAAGGAATATTTGAAAGCAGGTAAAAATTAAGTCTGAATGAGTAGATCTGATTCTTTGCAGGTTCTTGAAAAAAGCAGAATTAAAACTAGACCTTAAGGAGAGGCTAGGACCCTCCCGGTAAATCGCTGCAGGTGGGGGAGCCCAGGGTGACAAAATGTATTGGGTCTTCTCAGAAGAGGGAATGGCTTACCCAAAGGCAGTGAATGTGGAAGTGGGTGTGGTCAAGCTGCTGCCTACCTAAGGGAGGAGATTCTAGAGGTTATGTCAGGGTGGGAGGAAGCAGGTGTGGGACTGGGATGGAACCGAATATGCGCTGATTAGCAGAGTTTATTAGAAGGATAGACCCAAACACTTAAGGGCCTTAAATATCCACTATAAAGCTTTAGACTTCCCCCAGAGCACAAAAGGGAGCCACTCAAGGTTTGTGACTTAGAGCCCTTGAGTTGATTGGATCCCTGCCATCAAGGAGCTCATAGTCCTGTTAAGGAGAGACAGTGGGGAATGAATGGTAAAAGTATGTGATGAGTGAGATGCTAGAAGCCATGAATAAAAGTGCTGTGTAGAGGGAACATGGAAGAGGGAGCAACTGAGGAGAAGCTGTTACCTGGAGAAAAGAAGAAATCTAACCTTCTGTGCCCTCCTCCATCATGGCAGCCTGGCTTCGTATTATCCTTATCCTTTGATTTTGTCTGCCCTCCTCTCTGGATTGTGAGCTCCTTAAAGGTCCAGGCACAGTGTTCACATTCAACAAACCTTCGAAAGATGTTGATTAAAATGAAAGGTTGGAGACAACTCTAGGCACGACATGTAGAGTGGATTGGGAAGGAAGACTATTGAGGCTGGGAGATCACATACAAAGTTCTGTAGCAGCTCAGGTCACAGCTGGGGAGACTAGAAGAGGAGCAGTCCAGTGGGCAGGGAAAGAATGGGACAGACCAGAGGGACCCAGAGAAAGAATAAACACTGCAGACTGGTTGGAGGTGAAGTGGGTGAAAAAGTAAGAGGGTCAGAATTTACACAGAATGTTGAATCTGGGTGCATGGAATGAGGATGATGCCATCAATCTATTATCCCAAGGAGAAGACTTGAATCACATGGACATAGCACAAGTAGGAATCCAATAAATATTTGTGGAAAGGATGGATGGATGGATGAGTCTTCAATACCAATTAGGAAATCACAGACTCATTTATTACCAGGAGTTGAAGGGGAGATTACATAGCATCAAACCTCTCATTCTATATATGAGTGAAATGAGGTAAGATGGGGGGAAGTGACTACTTTTGATCACATAGCTACTAGGTGATAAATTTAGGGCATGAAATTAAATCTCTGGACGCCTAGGCTAGTGTTCTTTCCAGTATGTTATATGGTTATTTTCTTCAATTCTTAAAAAGAATTTCAGAGGAAATGGTATGCATGAATATCATATACCACTTGTAATTTTTTTTAAACTAAAAGCTACATTGGAATTTCATTTCCGTTTCGCTGATTAAAATAGGAATTCTGAAAGTCATGCATATTGATTGAAGAGTCCTCAGCTTTGGGGCCAAATTCTCCCAGTGGCTGTTACCTTCTAAATCCCATTTCCCCAGACCTTCTTCTCTGGCCCTCCGGGATGCACAGCTTGCCGCTGAAGCAGGTGGGGCATGCCCTGGTAAGCGTGGGCAGCAGAGGCCAGCCCACTCTCAGGGCAGTTCCAACAGTGCAGTCAACGCTCTGCAAAGGTAAAATGGCCTTTTAGATAAATAGCCACATGGTGATTTCATCAATCAACACAAAGCACACACACTTCTAAAGCAAAGGAGCGGGTTTCCTTAAATCACACCAAACACCAGTCCCATTACTTTCCCCCACTTTGTATGCATCTGAGTGCCTCCTGTGTGCCTTCCTTAACACAATGGTTGTCATGGTGGATAAGATGATAAAAGAAGTTTGAGATATGATTCTTCTTTTAAAGAGGCTGTGTCCAAATTGAGGAGAGGAGACTCACATGATAATTTATGGTGTAATGACTCTTTCTCCTTGGTAACTTTCAGGCACTAAAAAAATAATGGAGGGAAAGAGTCTCAAACTCAGAAGTTTATGGCTTCAAATTCCCTCTGGGCATTTGAGGGAGACTACAGCATCCCAGCCCATGGGTCATCACTCTCCAATGTCAGAGAACATACCTCTTGTCCTCCAGGGACAGTGTTGTGGTGGAAGAGATGAATCACTAATTACATTGAATGCAAAGAGGTTAAGTGCGGGACTAGGAGCACAGAAAAAGGGGCATTTCACTCAGCCTGGGCAGAGCTACCTGGAGCCTCCTGACCTCTTCTCTCTCCTCTCCAGTTCATCTTCTCCACGGAACCAGCTGTGAAAGCTTCTGGTACATCCCTATCATGGCAACGATAAGAGCAACAACCAGTATCCAGTGAGCACTTACACTGGGCCAGGCACTACCCTTAATATTTTACGTGTGTTATCTTGTATAGTAACCGCAGATCTGAAATCTTGGTGCCAGCATGGCCAATACCTCTGTGGGTATTATTAGACAACTGCCAATTCCCTCAAAGTGATGAGGCAATTTCAGGTCAGGAGGCTGAGCATGAAAGAGGCCCTCCTTTCAACTGCTGGTTGGAGTATCGACTAGTACAACATTTTTCAAAGGAATGATGTAATTCCTAGTAAGATGTAAAGTGTATGTATTCTTTGATTTAGCACCCTCTAGGAATCCATCCTATAGAGATGATAGCAAGAGTACATAAAGACTCACATGTAAGGATGTTTGCAGAGGCATCACTGGTAAAGGCTAACAGGGTGAATCATCATCAGAAGTGCCTATTAGCAAAAAAATAGTTGAAAACCTATGGTACATCTAGTCTATGGACTAGACCGTATATGAGGCATAGAGTTGGGAATTTTTTCCACAATGTAGTTTTAAATAAAAAGCAGATCAATGTGTGAGGCGTGATTCCTTTTCTATAAATATGTGTATGTGTGTACACCTGCCCTCTGGGGAAGGAGGATAGGAAGCCCTGGTCTTCCCTGATGCCTATTGGTACCCGGGGGAGGCCATCAGAGACAGCTGACTGGGCTGGGGGCCGTCTGGAGGGGTGGATGAGGACTTGAGATGGGAGGAAAGGCCCCTAAGAGATAAAAGCCACTTAGAAGACAGAGACAGGCCACCACACCAGGTAAAGCGGTCAGGCTCTTAAGAGAAGAGCAACAATGTATGTAGTTCAAAATAATCTGAGTTACTATCATGTCCCTTCCTCTGTGACCAACCTCAGACGGTGTTCAATAAAGTCTACTTCACACACACATACAAAATTGAAAATAAAAATATGAGGACAAAAACGATTCGTATCATCTCTAAGCTCCCTTTTGACTAAAATGCTGAGTGTCTCTGTGCCTTTACATTTGTCTATCCTTACCTGGACCCACCACCATCCCAGCCTTATTTGCTGCCAGGTCTGCCTGTCTGCTACCATTCATCTTCCAACCTCCTGGGTTTATACACCTTTCCACTTTTACCTGCACTTCTCACGCCGTGGGATCTTTTGGCTTTTTCTTCCTGCCCTTTGGATCCCACTCAACCTTTAAGGCTATGCTCAAATGGGCACTTCCTGGAAAACAAGCTTGTCCTTGAAATGGGATCAGTCATGCTCCCCTCACCCCCAAGATCTGTGGAACATTCTGTTCCTGATGCCTTCTGCTCCACCCACTAACATGCCCCAGGATCATTCCATCAGTTGGATGTACCAGGCCCTGTTGGCCCCCAGAGGGTCCTCACAATCTGTTCAGATTCCCAGTTTCCCCAGGCCAAGGGGTTTGGTCTAACTGGGTGCCAGATCAGGCCTGGAAGATTGGTGGTGGCCAGGCCAGCAGAGGTCACATCAGCCCAGGAAGAGGGTTTTTCTCAGAGCAAAAAGCTGATTCTTCCCTGCAGCTGATGGCCCTTTAATGACTTAGCCATCATGTGAGAGTCTTTGGCCTGGCCTGGCCAAGCACTGAGAACTGGCAGTGCCAGGTCTGGCATAGGGGGGCCCCACCCAGGTTAATTGATCTGTTCTATCCTCCGACAGGCCCTGGGCAGGAGTCAGCCCATTTTCCTCTGTGTACAGATCTTCCCTCTGCCAGGCTCACAAAAGAAAGTCTCCTGAGCCGAGCAGGTCAGGCTGGTGTTAAGTGCATGTCTTGTGTGTGTACCCACACTCCCTCATTGTTTCCCCACTTCTCTTTCCTATCCCCCAAATTTTCTCTCATTCCCACACTAGTTCTGATGCTTTCTCTGAATCTCTGTCCCTTTCTCTTTTACTCTGTTTTCTTTTCTTCCTTCCTTCCTTCCTTCCTTCCTTCCTTCCTTCCTTCCTTCCTCCATCCCTCCTTCCCTTCCTTCCATGTTGGTTTGTTCCCTTTGTTATCTCTGTCTCTCATTTCTCTACCCTCAGTCCAAACACTTTCTCTCCTGTCCACAAGGACTTCCTCTCCCTCCCCATCCCCATGCCAACTCTTCTTTCACCAACACTTGAGAAGGCTCCCCTTTGCTCTCCTGCTTGCTTTTTTGGACGGAAGTCAGATAAGTTTTTGTATTATCTCCCCCTCCTTCTCCTCCTCCAAGCTCTGAGCAAAGAGGCCATAGAGTCCCCCACTCTATCCACAATTGTGTTAGGTACCATGCCTGTGCTGGACCCATGCCAGGATCCCCTCCCAGTGGCCAGGTTGACCAATGCTGATGCACAGAAAACAGACTCAGGACCCTGGCCAAAGCCAGTGGGGGGTTGGCACTGGTATGCCCTCATGCTGAGACTGGCAACTCAAAGTTTAGGACTTGGCTTCTTGCTCTTTTCCCCCATCTCATAAGCCTGGGCAGGATCCCTCTGTGTACTCTGATCACACCTGAGTGCTCATGGATAAGCACTGAGTTTACAGCCTTAGAGACATAAGGGAGGGGATCTGAAGCCTCTAAGACAGATTTTCCCATTCTCTGACTATTCCCAATTCCTTATAAAGGATAAAATGGAGGCCACTAATAAACTTACCATCACTCCAGGGGTGCTTCTAGGGCACAATCTGGATACAGATGAAGTGCCTCTTTCTTCCATTAATTTATTCAATAAACAACTGAGCAGAACTTCTGGGCTTGGAAATAGGGATACAAAGATGTTTCCAGTTCTCAAATAATTACAGGTTAACAGAGGAGGTGGACCTTAACACAGGGAGCTTAGAAAAGCTTGAGGTAGCTGCTAAAGAAAGTATGAATGAGGTGTTGGAATAGAAACTGACTGGTAGATAGGAAGATACCCAAGGAGATATTTGAGCTCTCAAATTTTGGGAAAAAAAAAAAAATTGTATGTGCAAGGTGGCCAGGGTGACTGGTGTTAATCCAAGGGGAAAGAAGAAACTTGGAGGAAAAGAAGTATGAAAAAATGAGCAAAATCCTAACAAAAACTAATGGTCAAAGATTTAATCCACTCCCTGCCTCCCATCCACCAGAAGACTCTGCTGATACTGTTATTTGAAGTAGAAGTATGGTCGTCAATCCCTCAACCTCGATTCCTGCTCAGACATCCCAAAGCTAGAGAAAGAAACACATGGTGGAAAGAGGATTTAGAATCAAGAGGTTGAACCATAGCTGCCTTTACCACACCACTCTGAACAAATGCTTTCTCCTTTCGCTCTATATTATTCCCACTTTGTATGTGATGGTTATTTCTCAGACTGATAGCTGCCCGGTGGGTTCTTCCATGCCCCTGCCAAATGAAGCTTCTTTGTTCTCCACATCAGACTTGTGTTCCTAAAGCCACCATCTTTCAGGGAAGAAAGAATGGGGGTGATTTTCACACATTTTACATATGAGGACTAGAAAAATACTTGAGTCCTATACCCCACCCCCCAACCTTCCATTCACCACACCTTTTTAAGCAAGTAGATGGAAAGAGGTGGATGAAATACTCGAATTACGTCTTTAAAGGCAAAAAAAAAACAAAAACAAAACAACAACAACAACAAAAACAGCCACCACAAAACTATATGGACTAAAGCAGGAAGATAACACAGCTCAGCTCCTAATTTTAAGGATGGGGAAAATCTGGCTGAGAAGAACATTTGGCTCTGCCAGGCTTCCACAGCAAGTTAGTAATGTAGTTCACCTCAGACTTGTTGAGCCAGATGCTGGTGTGCTTGATTTCACCAAACCTCCCCACATATCCACCTCAGTGCCTCAGCTGCTCCATGGCCAGTTTGCCTCCCATCCTCACAGCCAGGGTCAGCAGTGAGGCTCCATCCCAGACTGAGGCACGCCATGTTGTAGAGAGCACGTCAAAGGCCACTCTGGAACATGCACTGGTCAGTCCATGGGAACCGCTATTCATCTTCAGGATGAGGCGTTGGGGCTCTCTCCAACAGGCAGGTGTTTTGTTAGCAAAGGCCAACTCTGCTTTGTACGAGTGGGTTCCTGGGGGCAGATCTGCTGACCATCTCGAGACAGCAATCCTTCTTCTCATCCATCCAGAGGATGCAGTGAGGCACAGTGAAGAAGTAGGGCAGAAGAGATGAAGCCCTACCTGTTTGTTTGCCAGCAGACACACACCTCCCATTTCCAACCAGGAAAACACGCAGAGAATCACCATTCTCTCTCCTCACTCCCAGGAAAGAACACTGATCCTTTAGCCACTGAAATAACGTGACTGAGATCATAAAGTGTGGATGGAAGTCATTATTGTGGACATTTATATAAATAATAATTTTCCAGTGGGAACTGTGAACTCTCCTTTTCCCTTCAATTTTTAAATGCTAGTTGCTTTTGATTTTGTTTACATAGGCGGAGCTAATAAAAACGCTTGCTTCTCAACCATTGAACTTAATGTATCTGTTTTTGGACACTTGTGATTTATTTTTGCACCCATGCTCCAAATTGGTGCTAATTACTTTAAAGGACCAGGGTTTCTATTCCAAGAGGGATGACGACAGAATGTCAATTTGCAGTCTCTGAGCATAATGTCCCAATTATCAATGCATTCCAGACCAGAATGGACTTGGCACCTTCTTGAAGGGGTTTGGCTGCACTTTTATCAGCCAGTCCCTGGACATAGTTTCATTAAAACCTGCTTTCTAGTAACTGTGGGCATGCCTATACTTTCCTCTGTCTTGAAGGTCCTTTAGTGCCTTCTCAGTATCCAAATACCTACCTTTCCATGGCCAGATTACACACTTCTCCCTCCAAGCCTTCTTTGATCTCTGGCTGAAAATGAACTTTACTCCCTATGAAAGCCCCAGAGCACTTTGCTGATCCCTTCCTCAAGAAACAGCATTTTCTACATTGAATCAGAATTATTTA
This sequence comes from Enhydra lutris kenyoni, assembly GCF_002288905.1. Lineage (NCBI taxonomy): Eukaryota > Metazoa > Chordata > Mammalia > Carnivora > Mustelidae > Enhydra > Enhydra lutris. Next base: position 4,409,971 of record NW_019154086.1, read on the forward strand.
TTCTCCTACTTACTTCCTATTTCCTCTCTGCACTATAAGCCCCTTAGTGACAGTACCTTATCTGAGTTATCTTTGTCCCCGCTGCACGCTGAAGCTTCTGCTTGTGCCCCATGCATATTAGATGCTCTGTGCATAGATTTAATTGAATTTTTTCTAATTTTCTACCTGTTCCAGAGAAGTTTTAAAGTAGGTTTAAATATGGGGCACTTGGGTGGCTCAGTGGGTTAAAGCCTCTGCCTTCGGCTCAGATCATGATCCCAGGGTCCTGGGATCAAGCCCCGCATCGAGCTCTCTGCTCAGCAGGGAGCCTGCTTCCTCCTCTCTCTCTGCCCGCCTCTCTGCCTGCTTGTGATCTCTATCTGTCAAATGAATAAATAAAATCTTTTAAAAAAATAGTAAAGTAGGTTTAAATAAACAGTTGTGGAACAGAGGAATGACTACATCTCTACACACACAAATAAAATGACTAAAGTCCATAATGAATTAGATGAAGTACATCTGGATATTCCAATATTTAACTATCATATCTAGGAAAACAACAACAAAACACCGGGCTGTGAACCATGGTTGGGGGTAGCGAACGACAAAGGACTCAAAACTTGACCCCATCCGCCAAAGGAACCAGAATTGCTGGCACGGTATTTGCTCAACCTGAATGTTTAGTTGAGCACAACAGATGAAAAACTATCCCATTGAGGGTTCACAGACTACACAGAGCGGATGTGGAGCATGGAGATATGACCACAGGAGAAAGAGTGAACAGGTCTGTCCTAATTTGTTCACTTACCATTCACTTATTCACCCAGCACACTTTCATAGGGAAGCCTCTATGTCAAGCACCATGTTTGCATTGTGGATACAGAAGTGAATAAGAGCCTCGTAGTTTAGCTCTTCAGAGCAGGGGTCAAGAAACTCTGCCCAATGGGCCAAAGCTGGCTCACCGTCTGCTTTTGTGAATAGAATCATGGAACACAGCAGTGTCCATTCATTTGTGAACTACCTATGGCTGCGTTCCTGCTACAACTGCAGAGTTGAGTAGTTCTGGCAGAGACTGGATATCCCCTGCAAAGCCAAATATATTTGTCGTCTGTCATCTGTCCCTCTACAGAAAATTTGCTGATCTAGATTATACCCTAGTTTAAAAGTCACTAATGTACACTGGAGACAGTGCCATGTGGGATGAGGACAGGGTTCTGTGGGAGACCTGCACAGTCTTGGAAAATCAACGAAAGCCTCTTGGACTAGGACCCTAGGGACAGAGGCCACATGTGCCTTGCTTACTGTTGTATCATAAGTGCCTGTGTGGTGCCTGGCACACAGTAGGTTGCTCAGGAAGTACTTACCGAATGCATGAAAGAATAAAGTCACTTCTAAGGTGAGAGTGGAGGAGTGAGTGGAGTAATCCAGGACATGTGTGGAAGGTTGGGGAGAGTAGGGGATAGCACATGCAATGGCCCTGAGGCAAGTGCGATGCAGCTGGCAGGGGTGTGGTGTGTCAAGTGGGGTTTGGGAGTAAGAAAGAGGTAAGGCTGGAAGGTAAAAAGAAGCAGACCAGGCAGGGCTGTTAAAGCCTCATTATGGAGTTAGGACTTTAGGGTGAAGATCATGGAGAGCCTCTGATAAGTTTCAGGTAGAGCAGGTACAAGTTCCAAGTGTTGCTTCAGAAAGACCACTCAGGAGGGCAGGTCCAGGGCATAGCTGGTTAAGTAAGATCTGTGTCAAAAACCCAAGGGCCTGCACTAAGGAGGTGACACTGATGAGAGCCAATAGTGGAGTCACGCTGACAGGATGTGAGGGGATCAGGAGTCAGAGAGAGGGAGGAGTTAAAGATGATGACAAGATTTCTATCGTGAGAAGCTGGATGGAAGGCAGGGCCCTTCACTGAGATGGGGAACCCATGAAGAATAAAAGATTAAAAAGGAGGAAAAATGCTGGCTCGATTTGGGGCATGCTGGGTTTGAAGCTCAGGTGGGTAATCCAGTCGGATGATCTAAAATTGGGAGTCTTTAGAATCTAGATAGCAATTAAAGCCATTAGAGCAGATAAAATTTGCCTAGAAGAACATGTGGAGTGAGAAATGAAAGGGTCAAAGAAAAAAAACTTTTAAAACCTGAGGAATGCCAACATTAATAGAGGAACAGAGCCCAAGCAGTCCTTCACTGGGACTGAGAAAGAGCATTTACGGATGATAGGAAAGAAAATCAGTATAGTTTGGTGTCAGAAACCAAGGGACAGGATCTAGTGAGGACAAGAGTTTCAAATAATTAAGAAATGTCGAGTGCAATAAAGATGGAAGTTTAGACAGAGCCTGGACAGCTTTGCTGTTGCCTCCCGCGACATGATCGCAGCTTGGGCAGGCAGAAGGGAGGGAACTGAAGCAAGGTGCAGTAAGGGAGCCGTGAATGGGAGATGAAGAAGCCGAGCCAATGCAGCCCATGTAGGAAGGGATTGGGGTGGGCAGGACAGCCGCTGAGAGGGGTGGAGGGAGCTTTCTGTTCTTTCCCTGTTTTCTTTGGAGTTAAAAGAGATTCGATCACGCTTATACATTAACTGGGAGCAAACAATAGTCTCATTTTAATCAATCACTGGGAAAACTTGACTTCCACAGAGGGCTTCAGGTATTTTGTCCTACTAGACAAAGAGAATTCAGTAGCCCAGGGTGTTCTCTTTTTATACTTTGTTTCCAGGAAGCTTAGAATCAAGTTCAGTTCCCCTCGATGTCTGGTAGTATTTCATACCACTTCCTTCACTTGCTTTCTGTTCTGTTTTATATCTAAATAACCTTGTTTTTAAAGAATAATTGTTGTGAGCAGTTTACAAGCTTATAAGCGCAGCATCTGTCCCTCATTCTTCCCATGCTTTCCTGAGTGCCCACAGTGGTCATGCCCTCTGCTCCAGGCAGCAGACACAATGTGAGGGGAACAAGACAGTCGCTGCTTCCACAGTCCAATAGAGGAGACAGACGTGAACCAAAGGATTGTGTTCATAATTACAACTGTGTGAGTGCAGAAAAGGAGAATACTGGAAGCCCTACAAATCTGAGGGGATCAGGAGAAGCATGCTTGAGGCTGAAGAATGAACTTGGAGATGAGCACAGTAACCTCCATTCTGAATGGATTCTTTTCTTGGGAGACATTGTAAGTGATCGCTCATCTCCTACCTGGACACTTGTGGTAGTGGGAACCCGTGCTGCATTTTTGCACAGTGCCAACAGTCAGGGCAGAATTTGACTCATGCAACCTCCACCCAGATGTCTACACTTGAATCCACGCAAATAAGCTGAACTTCTGTCTCGTAATGTGCTCCGTGACTGGAGATGATGGTGATAAGCCCCACCTACACATACTTATAGGTAGATCTATTCTCTCACAGTTAAGAACAGGTTTTCCAATTTTCCTTTTCCTGTTTCCAGATGATGTCATGTTTACAGAGACTTCTAATGGTTTCCAAATATCCATCTGGAGCTTCTATAGAAATACAATTCCTTGTTCCCATATACAGAATTGTTAGCTAGAAACATAGCTGTCCAGTAAAAAAGAAAAAAAAAAAAGACTACATCTTCTTGCTTCTCTTGCAGCTAGGTGCTGTGGGTTACTGGTAAATTTTAGCCAGCTTCTCTAGAAGAAAAACACAAAAGCCCTGATTATTATCTGTAGTGTTAATTCTCCCATAGCCAATTTTAAGCAACTCAGCATGACTCGCGGAACATGGAGCTGGGAGGAAATGTGCACACCAGGCCCTCACATCCCACAGGAGTGGGGATGGTAGCACAGAGCTCACTAGGCAGGACCATACCACGGAGTTCTTAATGGGATATGAGTGGAAGTAATGTATGTCACTGCCCAGTTGTGCCTTCAGTGGAAGTAGGGGACCTCTACTTCCCCTTCTTTTTTTTCCAATGGTCTGGGATACAAACAGGGTAGATAACCTAGTTTATACCCCGCAGAGAAGGACAACATACTAGAGATAACAGAGCAACAAGACTGGAAGAGCCTGACTTCCAAATATTATAGCACTCCCTGGCTAGACCTAGTCTCCTTGTGGGTGATTTTTTATGTAAACAAGTAAGAGATTCCTAGCTTGTTTCAGCCGTTATCGTTTTAGGTCTGTGTTAGAAACAGCTGAACCTGTATTTGAACTGACAGACACAGCCATCACAGAACGGCAACCAGACCGTGGCTCTAACATCATGCAAAAGCCTGCAATTCACAAGATGCAGGATGAGCAGGGGAAGTAGACACTCTCCCTGCTCCGGGGAGCCCAGCCTGGGACAAGAGATGGCATGTACTCAAGTTGCTGTGAAGCAAGGGGCAGGTCAGGAGTGTTCGAAGGCAGTGCGCGGAGGCAACTGCACAGAATTACTATTATTCTGAATAAAACAATCTTTGAACTCAGTCCTCAAAGATCGTTAGAATTTTAAGGAGTAGAAAGGAGTGGCAGAGCTTTCCAGGCAGAGGGATTGTACTTCTCCTGCAGATTGTAGATTCCAATCATTCTGAAAATGTGATCCCTCAAAAAAAAATCTCTAGACTGTTATTCCCCCACCTTGTAACATAACAAATAAATATTGTAAAACTATGACAAAAATGTTTAAAATACTGAAGAGAATCAATTGTTTTCTGAGTTTCTGATCCCCCTCATTTACAAAGAAGCCCTTGATTTGTTCATTTCAAAGCATTTTGGTGGATTAATTAAAGCATTCCTCTAAGTGTTTTCTGAGGCAGCATTTTCTGGCCTTATTTTGAATGACTAAAGGTGCATAAAGACACTAAAGCTTCATCCCTTTAACCAAAAAAAATCTATAATGCAAACTTTTCACTAATGCACACAGGCCTCCTTTCCAGTTACTTTTTCCTAAGGTAAGAAATGACATGTTTCTTTTCCGTTGTTTCTTGATGCTCAATATAGCAGTGAGCACAAGAGAAGGTCTCAGTAGATATTAATCAGTGTGAAAAGGAGTCACAGAATTTGAAACTATGAGGGAGGACGCTGAGATTGTAGGTGAGGAGAGGACTTCCTAAAGGGCCTGGAGATGGGAAGAACAAGTCTGGTAGGTGCATGGTCATCTTAGGCATGAGCCTCTGAGATCCCCCAGCAGATCCTGTCAGGAAAGTCCCAGTCTCCTCTTCCCTTTTTTGCCCGTGTCAGAAAGCCCAGAGGCCCTGGGGAGAAATGGCATTGATGGAAGTACATTGATGGAAGTACATTCCATTGATGGAAGTACAGCCGGCTAGCTTTCTAGTGCCTTTCCAAGTTCACTGATCCTTGTTCTCAATTTGTTTTTCAAAGTTGTGGTACCCAAAAACATAATTAAAAGAATCCTATGTAGTTTTTGGTATGCAAATTCATACTGTGTTCTTTCCTCAGAATATTAATGCACAAATAAATGTATAGTAGTGGGAACAAAGTCACATATTGAAATTCCAAGGCTTGAAGATATAAATCCTTTTTGTGGGGGAACAAAAAGAATGAAGTTTGGGGGTTCTCCCAACTCATCAGTACATCAAGGTGCAGGGGCACCCCGGTAGCTCAGTCGGTTAAGCGGCTGCCTTCGGCTCAGGTCATGATCCCATGGTCATGGGATCGAGCTCTATACTGAGCACAGCATTGACCTCTGCATCAGGGCCCTCTGCTCAGCAGGGAGCTTGCTACTTACTCCCTCTCCCTCTGCCTGTTGCTCTGTCTACGGGTGCTCTCTGCCCTTGCTCTCTTTCTGTCAAATGAATAACTAAAATCTTAAATAAATAAATAAATGAAAGACTATTCAGGTGTTTCCTCCTTAAATTCTCCCTCTCTGTAGAGTGAGCAGAAACAAGCCAGGCAGATGGAGTCCCCAAGGAAAAGCAGACAGAGCTGAAAAACTTGAATTCCCATAGAGTTATGTGAGGATAAGAGTGTGAGTCAGAGAAAGAAGAGCTCAAGGAACCAAGATGGTGTGGTCAGGACAGCATAGATGGAAGCCAGTTCTTGTGAGGTGCTGAAGAAATGGACAAGCCTGGGGTTCTTAATTGGAGAAGCCATGAACAATCTACTTGAACCCCTCTAATATATTAGCGACAAGATATGTTTATAAGGAAAACCTTTTTTTGGAGGAGGCAACTTGTGAGCCACATTTGGATCATGTTCTGGTCCAACTTTAGTAACACTTGGACAGTTTATCTTCTTTGAGTCTCAGTTTCTTTATCAACAAAATGGGTTCTCTTCCAAGGCTAGTGACCTGTGCCTTTTTCATATGTTTAAGATAACAATATTTACATTCCTAAGAGAAATTCAACTTTTCTGACTACAGTTACTCAGCTTTATGATTAACATCTGCAGTCCTGAGAGTTATTTTCTTTTGCTTCTTTAGCAACTTAACAATTGGCTAAATTATTCAGTTCACAGCCCATTTAATGATTCAAGTCATACAAGAACCAAGAAAAATGATATATAATGTTACTTTATTTTTCAGAGTTGGATGGAAAAATTGCCTATATACTTAGCAAAGATAACATTTATTTGCATTACTCTAGAGAGGTAGAAATAGTCACATAATTTAAAATTGGGTGAGTTTACATTTTCCTGAACTCTCATCCATAGTTCAAGCCTTTAAAGACAAATTATCCCTAAATTTGGCTCAGAGATTTCTCTCTATTTTGGACCAGTGGCATAGACTATTATGGTCCAAGCCACAGTCATTTCAAGCTTAAACTCGTGGAATAGCCTATTTATACATCTCCCTTCTCCTCCCTATACCCACCTCCCTTCACTGCCCACCCCATCAAGTCTATTCCCCACATAGCAGCTAGGTGCCATTTAAAACCCAAGTCAGGTCATGTGACATCTCTGCTCAGAATGCTCCAGTGACTTCCTGTCTCACTCAGATTCAGAGCCATAATTCCGATTAGGCCCTGACATGCCCAGTAGGCTCCCCTGCTGCCTCTCAGACCTCATCTCCTACCGTTTTCTCTTCATGGACTCTGCTCCAGCTACAATGACTTCCCTGCTGTTCCCAGGACACTTAAGCACATTCCCACGACACGATCTTTTCAAATCATGTCCCCTCCACCATCTCCCCTCCAGATGGCAATAAGGACTAAGGTGTGCTCTTGTCCAAAGACCTTGATTGAAATCTCACCTCTACTGAATAGTAACCCTCCGCACCCATGGCTTTTTATCTCCCTTCCCCTGTTGCATTCTTCTGCATAGCACTCAGCACCCCGTTACAGTTCCTATTTGTGTCTTTTCTGTCCATTTCATCCCACTAGAATATAAACTCTATGGGCTCAGAGATTTTGTCTATTGGATTCATCCTTTCTTATATCTCTAGTGTTTAGAAGAGTATGGCATATAGTAGGCATTCAATAAATATTTATATTAAAATATTCAGAGTGAACTATTTTTCTTCATATATTGACTATTTTATTAGACAATGTGCCATCTCTCTAACACAATGTTTTGAATTAAAAATCTATTTTTTCTCTCAGATATGGAAACAATGACCACAAAAATGTCCCTCTGAGATCATTACCAAGAATGGCAACTGTGAAAGGGCCAAATGAGCAGTCAACTGGATGAATTTTAGGAAACATGAAGGGCCAGAAGTCCTATCGCATCATCCATCATGGGACCTTTGCTACCAAGTTGTAGAGCACATACAAATAACGGATGTTTACCTGTTCTCCAGGGAAACTGAAGCAATTTTACAGACAGAAGTACTAACTGTCGGGGCGCCTGGGTGGCTCAGTGGGTTGGAGCCTCTGCCTTTGGCTCGGGTCATGGTCCTGGGGTCCTGGGATTGAGCCCTGCATCGGGCTCTCTGCTCAGCAGGGAGCCTGCTTCCTCCTCTCTCTCTGCTTGCTTCTCTGCCTGCTTGTGATCTCCGTCTGTCGGGTAAATAAATAAAAATCTTTAAAAAAAAAAAAAAAGAAGTACTAACTGTCATCCATGAAAATGATTATAGCGATGGGAAGATCTTCTTTAGATAGGAAGACTGTCATATTATTTTGATTCTATGACTGTTCCCATCGTCAGATGGTTTGGGCACAGGCAGTTTGTATCCTTCTTCAGTTGGCTGAGACATTGCAAGGTGTCAGAAGGACACATAGAAAAAGAACACTGAGAACAGGGCCCAGAGCTTCCGTGGAAGATTTCCAATCTGAGCTCAGCCACCCCACAATGGGTGAGCCCAGGCAAGCCACTTAACTTCTCCAGACCGCAGTCTTCTCTTCAGTAAAATGTGAGTCACAAACAATTCCTGTTTTGCCACCTCATGGCATAAAATAAGCAGTGTGAGAATTTCTCTAGGTATATAGGACTGCATACTAAGAACTCCACAAATGACTAAATGCCATTACTTGAGTCCTTGGGCTGATTCCTGAAAAGATGGATGGGCATGTCTAGGTAAACGGTCCCACCTTGTCCTGCCCATCACCAAAAGAATGGAACTAGGGAATAGAGAAGGCCCATCTTACAGCATCAGATTTTAGGTGCTCTACCTGGGGATTTGTTCATTCACTCACAACACATCTACAGAGCACCTACAATGTGGGAGATGTGTTGAACCTCAGATTTTGCAGGGAGAATAGATTCGAATGTAATCTGGTCTTGTTCTTAAGGTGCTCGCACAGAATAGTGGGGAGCCTGTCATAGGACATAGAAAGAGAATTGTTAAAAGAAATGCCCCTGGAATGAAATCAGTTCATATGGCCTTGGCAGTGACTTCTGTTCTCTGGGCTTTAGTTTCATCTTCAGCAAAAGTATAATAATCACAGAGGGTTATAAGATCAAGATGGGATATTATTTTGTTTAGGCGCTTTGTAAACTGTGAATTGCCATCCATGAGTCGGCTCTCTTGTCTCTCTTCCTCTTCCTCCTCCTACTCTTTCTTTTCCTTCCTTCCACCCACTCTGCTTCTCTCCCTCTTGCTCCTTCTCCTTTTCTCTATCTTTGATTCGGTAGGAGCCCCACTGTGCATCACTGAGACATTCTCACAATCAGCTGGATCTAGTGTGATCATTAAAGTGACAGCCCAGTTGGATATCTTCAATCCAGCATGTTTCCTTATTGTATCACATGATAGCTAAGATGCTCATGGATATAACACTGGCCTGCTTAGATGTCATTTTTTTCCCAGTCTGTTGCTAAACATAAGATATAGAACTGAATGAAAGTGAATAATGATCCTTATTTCCTAAGAGTTTGAATATAACTGGAGGTGGGGGAAGGGTTTAGACTCAAAATGTAAAGTGCTCAATATTTCAAATTGGTTAGCATTTAGGAAAAAAAAACAGACACACCTACAACTTCTAGGTTCAACCCTTTCATGTTTGTTCTCTTCCTTCAGTGAGGTCCCGATTGCTTAAAATTTATGACAAAATATCAAAGTAGACAAAATATCAAAACACAAAGTAGACAAAATATCAAAATATTATTTGATATCTGTTTTTCAGTGGTCAACTGTGGCTCAGGAAGGGGAGCAATCTGGCCAAGATCATACAATTGAATTAGCAATGAAAAGTCTAGACTGAAGATCTCCTGATTCTCATTCCATTCTTTTTCTCTACCCTCTCTAGCCTCCAGGTCCAATGGGATGGGTAGCCACAGGCTTGTACTCTTTCTGTAAGTGCCTCCTACCCTTTCTTTTACCTGGGTTTAAACATTCCTCCCACTTTTCCCGCCCTTACTCCCCCTTTTGAGTCACACCTTCAAAGAGCTAAGACTCAAGTCTCGAAGTAGCCAGATGTCATGTGCCCTGTGCTCCACATTTCTGTCCACACAGTAAGCATTGTTTCATTTAAGCTTCACAATAACCAGCAAGGTGTCATTATTCTGACCTTACAGACTAGCCAACTGAAGCTCAGAGAGCTGTCTTACTTGCCCTAGGTTATACAGCTAGAAAATTGTAGGGCCAGGATTTACATCAGATCTAATGCTGGAACTGACTATTGCCTTATTGCCCCTTTGGCACAGCTCTGATCTTGGAAAAGGGGACCCAGTGGTTTAAGTAAATACCAAGGGGTAATTGACTCCTAGCTCTTCCGCTAGCAGGGGAAGATGGCACAGCGATCCTGGGCTCCTGAACATTTCTGAATCTCTTAACTATGTACTGAGCAATAAGAACTAGAGTGAGTCACTTTACTCCGCCCCAGATAGGATAAGTAATAATGCTTCCATAACAAGAGTTGTGAAAATTAAGGATTACAATGGATAATGTTTGGGAAAATATCAGGTAGTCTGCAAAGGACTATATAACTATTTGGTTTGAATAAATAACTCATCATTTTCTTAATCCAAATGTTAATGATGATATTATTTACACTATTTTATTGTAAGCCTTTTCAAATACTTTGATTAAGTGGGTAGTCTAAGATAATAAATGTATGAATAATTAAAATATTTTCTTAGATTTTTTTTTTTTGTCTCACCCCTTACCAAAAAAGAAGTTGCTTATAAATGCATACATGTCATGGTGCCATTCCATTTTCCTAGACAAAAAAAAAAAAAAAAAATACTGTTGTCATCTTAACAAACATTACTGAACACAAACTCCGTGCTCCAAGACTGAGGTAAATACTCTGTTCCTCATTATTTCTTTTAATTATAAAGAGGTAGGTACCATTACTATCTCCATCTTATAGATGGGAAAATTGAAGCTCAAAACATCTAAATGACTTGACTAAGATCACACAACTAACTATTAAGTGAAAATGACAAGTTTGTAGAGGCATGTACAGTATATGTGACATAACTTTATACCAAATAAAGTTGTATTTGTCCAAATAAAACTTTGTCCAAATAAAACTTGTCCAAATAAAACTCATCAAAAACTCGTCAAAAACATCAAGGTATCTAGCAAAATAGAACATAGGCAAAATATTAAAAACTGACTAGTAATTTGTGTGTGTGTGTGTGTGTGTGTGTGTGTGCGAGAGAGAGAGAGTTAGAGAGAGAGAGAGAGAGAGACAAAGAAGGGATAGGAAACAGGCAAAGACACATAGAAACTCGTGTGTTTCTATGAGTTCTACTATAAGTAATAGACCACAAAGTGTAGGTCTTCATTTTTTCACATAGAGTGTAATAGACCACACAGTAATAGACCACAAAGTATAGATCTGAACTTTTTCACATAGAGAGACAGTGCACACTACTAACTGATTCATTTATCGACAAATGATTGAGCACTTACTATGTACAAGGACAAGTGTTCAAGTTTACAGAATAGGAACACAAAGTCACCGAACCTCCTCCTTGGACCTCATGAACTCCTAGATAAATTGTCAGATAAACACACTTGGATTTTATGTGTGTGTGTGTGTGTGTGTGTGTGTATACCACTTAAGTAAATTGCCTCTGGGGTGTGCTCAAAAGTTGATTCTTATCTGAACTGTTCTTTTGCACAACTGCTTAAGAAAAGGAACAAGGGAGAATGTTCAACATTGGGAAATAAAAGAACAGGATTTGGAGAAGAAGGTGAGTTACTTAAATTGGTCAAGACATTGGGACATAGATACTTTTATTTTCATAGAACTTTGAGCTCTTTGAAAAAAAAAAAATCCAATGTCCTGAAAGCTAAATAAAGCAAACTGGGCCTCTGATTCCCCAAGGTTCAGATTAAGAACCCAACTCTTCTGTGGAGGACGGGAGGTATAAGAGACTGGGTTTCCATTATAAATAACCCCAGAGTTCAGTCAATAGCAATTTTTTTGAAGCCTTTTAAGAAACCTGGGTTGAGGCCAGCAGAAAGGTACCCACTGGGCCAAGCCAGGAGAGAAGGGAAATATCTATCTATAGCTGATTTCACTTTGCATAGTTCTTACTGCTGCATCACAGCAAAAGAAGGCAGCCAGTGGTGGCAGAAGTGTCCTCTGGCTAGAGGGCCCTGTCATCAAAGTTTCTCTCCTCCACCACTCAGACAACATGCCCTTGGCTCCCCTCTCATAGTATCTTCACATCCCTCAGAAAACAGAAAGTCTTAGAATTAGAAGCCTTGACATTGACATCCCTGTCCACCCAAGCAGCTCTTGGCACAGGTAGGTCATCCTACCTGTTCATGTGCATTTCCTTGTCTCCCCACGTGGCCTACTTCATAGGCTACGGAGGCATTCAGGCAACATATCAAATGCTAAAGGACATTGGGAAGTGATCGAATTTGTAAACAAGAAGGAATAATTTAAAATGCAAAAGGTTTGAATACAGATGTCCATATCCACCCACAGTCGAAAACAGAAATGAAACTAGTGAATTCAGCATACAAATTCACCAATACACACCCATCTACATAGAACAGAACCAAAACCCCTTGACTGGTTTTCAAAGTCCTCCCCAACATATTCCCAATCCTTCTCTCTAGAATTGTCTCTCTATGTAAACTTTATGTCTCTTATAGTCCTGTCAAATTAATAACCAGTGACTCAAGAGCCCAGATTATGGGCTTGTTCTTTAATACTTCCATTTATTAGATATGGTATCTCTACCTCCTAAAATGCCTTTGCCCTCTATGGCTATACATCCAAACCTGTTTAAAGGCAGCCTCCTTCAGGAAATAAGTTATCTGTGATTTCCTCTGTTGTAAGTCATGTCTACTTAATCAGAGCACCCCTAGCATTTTTATTTGTGCCTCATATTCTAATAGTGTATATGCTTGTGATTTGTCAGTTTCCTTGAGAAGGATTATGTCTAAGTCTTCTTCATTTCACCCACCAAGGAAATGATGCCAGTCAGTGGCTAAGATTTATTGAGAACTTAACATGTGTGACTTCCTTTATCCTCGCAGCTAACTCAGAATGTTGGTACTTATATTTCCCTTGTTTGGCAAATGAGAAAACAGGGAACCAGAGAGGTTAAGAAAGCTGCCCAAGTACACAGATAATAAATGGTCAAGTAAGAAAATGGGTATTTCCAGTCTGAATCCATTTTTTCATGTCTATGTCTTTAATTATTGCATGTTCTTAGCATAGGGAGTACCTAGTAAATAATTAATGGAGTAAATGAACAAAGGAAGAGAGGAAGGAAGGAGGGGAAGAAGAATCGATCTTTAAGCATAAACATTCCTATTCCATGCACAGGATTTCACCTTCTCTTTCAGAGAATAGCCACTCAGTGAACATTTGTTGAAATAATGACTGAAAGAATTGGTCCTAGAGAAGATGTCTGGGGACTGCTGAGTCCAGGAAGCTCTCAAAGGGGAGTCATTCACTCATTCTTTCAACACTTACCCATCATCCATTCATTCTTTCAATATTTATTAAAGGCAGCTATGTAAAGGGCAGATGGTATAGGAAAAAAGAATGAATCACCCATGAGCACTGGTCTTTGGGTGCTTACATTTTGATATCATAAGAATCTACTGTTGTTTTTCAAATCTAAGAACAGACACTGGCAGAGTAAAGATAACTGGAGCTCAGGGAATGACCCATCTAATATTTGGAGGCAACTGTTAAGGGTAAGTCTGGTGCCAACCATGAAAATCCTTCCCTTAAAAAGGAAATTCAACTAAAGATCACGAAGAATAACTAGATGACTCATTCATCAAAATAGGAAGCTTTGTCTGGTAAGGAAGATGGTGGCATCTAGGTGGCAGAAACCACGAAGATCCCGCTCAAACACACACCACAGCTTCACCCTGCTACTTGGGCTACTGTATGTGGAGTGGAGGACTTACCTGTTCACTAGCCAGGGCTGGACAGAAACAGGGAAGCATTGTGGTAGAAGATCCCAGGCTCTGGGAGGCACTGCCTCACTCTGAACAAGAACTCCCTCATGTAGAAGTTGTGCAAACTTGGGCATATATAAAAGTGGAAGTAATAGCAATCCATCTTTCACAGAGCTGTAAAATGCATAGGGCAATGCCTGGCTCACAGGGAGCACTCACAAAACATTGGTTATTTTTACTGTCCTCTATCACTGACTCTACTTGTTTTTATATTTGAACTGAAAAATTCCCAGTGATTTTCAGAAGGAAAAGAAGATGCTCATATTTCACTTGGGTATGAAATTAGAGTATAAATCATACATCTTGCATCTTATGAAAACTTTGTTCATAAGAAGATAGTTCTTCCATCAGCCAGAGGCTGGCTTCTCTGAACTGCCATATCATTGTTCCCTACAGCAGAATTCCAAACGGATCATGATGTTTCCCATCTGTGTACTTTAACACAAAACTTTAAGAGGAGCATAGTTATATTTTCTTTTACTCTCCCAGACCATGGCTCCTATCAGAATCCATGATCCATTTTTTTTGTATATAAGTGTTACTCTAACTTAGAAAGTAGATATTTCTTTATTAAGGCAAATGTTGACTTAATCCATGTATTTTTTCCTATTTAAAAAATCAAAAAATACATTTAAAATATATGCATTAAAATTATTTATGCAAAGAATTTATAACCAAGCTATAGATCTAGCTTTACTCCAAAAAAGTTCTGATTTTAAATTTTGCAGCTACTTTTATTTTTTTTTCAGGGATTGATTCTATTATACACACAAAAAAGGATCTCTCATCTTCCATAAGCTTTGATCAGGAAAGCAATGGTTCTCCTACTGGAAACTCTTAAATAGCCAAAATTAATTTCAAAGACATAAATTCAAAAGTAGCAACACAACTCTTTTGATTTCTTGCAAATGCTGTCAAAGAAAATACAAGATTTTCATCCTGCATATTTTTTATGTTGCTAATAAAGTCTGTTTCCTTTTTTTGTTAAATCAATACTTTTGTTGCAAAGAATAAGAACATATACTAGACAACTCAGATGCTATCTCTTAAAAGATTTTCAGACAGTCTCTTAATATAAATATATTTTAATATAAAAGTTTTAAAAATTATGATTAATGAATAAATATTTTCAGAATGTTATTATTTCTATTTGTTTATTTATGTTTACATATCAAACATTGTAACCTACCAGCAAATGCTTGGATTTCCCTTTGCCATGTTCTCTATAAGATGCATTAGATAAGAAGAACACACCAGTAAATGGGGGAGATACTTCTCAAGCTGACTGATGAGATAACTAAATTGAGTAGTCAAGGAATTCCATGCCTGTATCTCAAGTTCATTCCACCAGTGGCAGCCATCAGAGATGTTCAAGGCTTGTCAGTAGGTTGGGCACAGGTGCATGTTTGAGATACGCTGTAGGAAGGTGGTGACTATGGTGAACATGGCACTGGCTTTGGAGCCAGGAAGACTGGGCCCCAGTTCTTGACCCTGCTTCACTGGCCCTGTGCCTTCTGAGCCTCAGTTTGTTCACTTGAAAAACCATCGTATCAACACCAACCTCATAAAGTCATTAGGAGCATCAGAATATATAGTAGGTGCTCAGTAACTGGCAGTTCTTATGAGGGCGATAATTTTGGTATATTCATGTACAGATGTAATTAGATAGTGTTTGCAGTGTGTTTATGTGTAATTTATGGATATTTTTTCCCAAGGTTATCTTTTTTTCATAACATATAATGTATTATTTGCCTCGGGGGTACAGGTCTGTGAATCATCAGGCTTACATATTTCACAGCACTCACCATAGCACATATCCTCCACAGTGTCCATAACCCAGCCACCCTGTCCCTACCCCCAACCCCTAGCAGCCCTGTTTGTTTCATGAGATTAAGAGTCTCTTATGGTTTGTCTCCCTCCTGATCCCATCTCATTTCATTTCCGCCCCCACCCCTCACGACCCCCCACCCTGCCTCTCAAATTCCTCATATCGGGGAGATCATATGATAATGTATGGATATTTTAAAAAGCATGTTACCAATCCTTACTCCACGAAGTTGCCAAATGGAATACAGAAAGGCTGGCACATTCTCTTGTTTCATAAAACTTTCTCTGGTTCCAAAGCACACTGGACACACCATCACTCTCTGTGCATACTCAACGTATTACCTGGGGTTTGGTCCTGGCTCCAGCACCAGGACTGTGGCTTGAGCTCTGTGACCTTGGGTCAGTTACCTCCCCTCTCTGGGTGTCAGTTTCCTAATTTAAGGATGAAGAAATCACTAGGAAATCTTCTAGCTCTAAAACTATTACTAGGCACCCGAATCTCTGATTTTCTGACTTAGGCAGAGGTTCAAGAAGAAGAAAACCAGTAGAGATGACTAAGGTGGTGGGAGAGATAGACTGATCATCTCATGTCTGAAATAGTGTGATCTTGACCTGATTTTTACATGTTCTCTTAAAAGCTAAGATTAAAGTAGATCAGATCAAGTTCCTTTTCTTGTGACCAATGATGACAGGGAGTGGTTGCAAATGCTTCTCTAATCCTAGCAATAGGTGTACACTATGTGCAGCATACAATTTTGTCTGTTCACAGTCCTAACCAAGGCCTTATATACACATTGGGATTTGGAGTATAGTCTGTGATCATGGATCCACTGAAGTCACCAATCACTCATAGCCCCAAATATCTTTGGTAAGTGCTATTTTGATGTGGTGGATCCCTTTCTATTAGCGACCATTAAATAAATCCAAGTTTAAATGGTCCAACTTCTTAATCTAACCAACCATGGAATGGGCCACATTGGAAGGAAAGAGCTACCAGCCTGGAGCTCTTTAAGAAGATGATCAATGAGTACTTAGTTCGGCATGTTATGTTGGTGATTCATGGAGTGATGATGTGGAGTCATTTCTAAAGACCTTCTGAGTTCCAAAATTTTATGATTCTTCTGGTTTTATTGATTCTTTTTTTAAAGGTTTTATTTATTTATTTGACAGTGAGAGATCACAAGTAGGCAGAGAGGCAGGCAGAGAGAGAGCGGAGGAAGCAGGCTCCCCGCCAAGCAGAGAGTCCGATGCGGGACTTGATCCTAGGACCCTGAGATCATGACCTGAGCGGAAGGCAGAGGCTTAATCCACTGAGCCACCCAGGTACCCTGGTTTTATTGATTCTTACCAGGCAAATTCTGGAAATGTGTGGGATGGGTTTTACCTTCATATTTACATTAAAAAAAAAAAGATATGAGTTGTTCAACCCTGTTGAGGAAGATTAAAAAGCCAACTCTATACATAGGCTAGTTGAGTGTTTTGGGTAATAAATTTTAATTAAATGTGGATGGCAGCAGTGTGAAAAAAATGTTCAGTAAAGGTGACATGTCCAAACCTGGACTTGGCAAACGGGAGGGTGCAAGATCACCTTGCCCACATTTATGATACCTGACAATTGCATGCCTGCTCATTTCTCCCTGGATCCTCTGAGAATTCCTAGACCTGACTCGGTTTGTATCCAGCTCAGTACCCATGGCTCAAAGGATTGTTCTATAATTTAATCCAGTCCTTCTCCTTTTGGTCTGCTGCCTGCTCCAACTCAGAAGTTAAAAGGTTGCACTTCCTTAAAATGTAGTATTTCCCAAATGAACTTTCATCAATCAACCGAGTAGTATAATTACACAGGCACTGCTCAAGGCTAAGCCCTGGCTAATGATCCCTGGCTTTGTCTTATTCCAGGCTGGTCTTTCTTGATCCAGCTGAGAACTGACAACTTGAAAGGAGGTGCATGGGAAGATCTGAAATGCAACTGGGAGAACCCCACATCCACCTGTCTTAGTCGTTTGAAGGGCAAACTTTGCAGCATCTGTCCAGATCTGGTAAGTTGGTGGAGTCTCGGTTTGAACTGAGGGGTGCGAAGAGTGACAGAGTGACTCAGGATATAAAGAATGTCATACTAAAGGAGCTACTGAAGGGGTTTCCTATCCTAACTCTCTCTTCACGCTCTTTCGAAGGTCCTGTAGCTCTTGTACCTTCCTTTTGCTGGTTTCCGTCACTCACTGTGGGTTTGTGTTGATTTGCCAGGTTGGGTTAAGGAGTAGTACAGTCTGGTCTGGTAGACACAGCAGTTTGGTCTGTGTGGATCTGGAGGGTTCATAATCTTTTCAGGATTCACACTAGATCTAGGCAGAAGAACCCAAGGCCAGGGAGATAGGCCCATCCCTAAAGGACTGTACCTGAAAGGCCAGGTCCATGCTTGCTGCTGTAGAGCTGGGTGTGAAGGCCTGGCTCACTCCAGCATTCTCTCTGAAGAACCACAAATGGGTGGTAACACCATTAGCTGGAAAGTAGGGCTCATGTTTCTGCTCCTGTCTGCTCCTGTCTGGGATTTCTGTGAACTTCTTTGTTTGAAGAAAACTATTTGGCTCTAAACTAAACTATAAGTCTCCATAGCCAGGCTCTTTCCAAATGGTACAGTCCTCTCTCTCTCTTTCTGCCCTCACTCTTCTCCCTTCACCTCTGTCTTCCTTTTGGCTTTTAGATTACAGTACATTTTCAAGCAGGGGGCTTACATGTTTCATGAACATTTTGCCAGAGTAGCCTGCACAGAAGAGTTTTGAATCTCTTAGTGAAAGAAGGGAAGCGATACCAGCCCTTGGGTAGTGAGATCACCGAAGCCTGTGTTCTGTTTCTTGCAGTGTGGCTGGGATTTTTCACTCCAAGAAGAGGATTAAATAATAGAGCTTTCCAGGAAAAGAGAGACTTTTATTATTTATTTATTTATTGCTTCTAACTTCTTTATCCAATCCATTCAGAAATATAAACACTTGATATCTGGAGACCAACTTCATTTTGTGGAGAAAGCCAATGCTATTGAAAACTACCACTAAAACTATGAGGAATGCAAATAATAACATCTGAACGTTTTTTGTAGTCACTGTGTTGATCCTATGAATGACATAACAGGGTTTGAGAGGACAGGTATGGACAATATCCCAGTTTGTCATGGAGAAAAGCAGGGCCAGAAAGAGAAATGTCTTGCCCAGGGTCGTACACCTGATAGACAGAAGTACCAAAACAGAATCACTCTTCTGACTTGAGGCTCAGTATGTTTTTTTCTACACCTTGCTGCCTCTTCCCACACAATAATCTTTTAAGATTAAGTTTTTAGGCTTGAGAGTTGGGTCCATGGAGTTACTAAAAGGACTAAGAAAATGAAGCTTTGAAAAGATTATGTTCTCATCCTTCTTTCTCTGCACAGTGTCTGAGTATCAAGGAAAAGGATTATTTGTTAAGACTGCTTTGAAAATTCTCTGGTCCATGAGTACTTGACTAATTCCAGGAGTAAAATTCTGTATATCAAAACCACACTCTTTTTGGCTTTTCTTGGCTCATTACTGTCTTAGCTGAGTGGTGAGCTATGTGTGAGTTTACTGGTAGGAAGGTTTTCTGGGAGCAATGACTGGTTATGAGTTTTCTGTTGAGATCCAGGTAGCAACTTCAGGCAAGTACACATCTGTTACCAGTGAGAGAGTAAGAGATAGAACACACATCAAGCCGGTTGGCTCTGCCCAAAGCTTTGTCTAGCAGAGTCTAGATTGAGCACCACTTACCTTGATCACCTCTGGAATTCTGGGAGAAGATATAATGATTGTTGATCAGAAGCTGGGTCTACTACTGGGGGAAGTACAGGATCTTGAAGGAAACTAACAAATTTTGTGTTTTCCAGTTTCTACCAAATAAGAATGGGGTTTAAGGGCACTTCCTCCCCTCTCTCCTCCTCTCTCACTTATTATCAGCATCATAAATCAATCAGGGTGAGACCCCAGAGAGATCAAGCTATGGTGGATGGCATACTCAGCTGGGATTATGAAGTCCCTACTTCTCTCGGGCTTTGCATGGTCTCAGACAAATGATTTGACTCTGTGGGGTTTAGTGTCTCCATTTATCAAATGGATAGTTGAACTGCATGGTCTTTGATACTTCCAAGCCTGACATTCTTTGATTCCCTCTAGACTATCAGATTCTGGTCTAAACCTGCTTCACCAAGAATGCCAAAAAAAAAATGCCCAAGCTTCTTGTTTCTGATTTGTCTCTTTCTTACCAGAATTGCTAGGATGACATGAGCAGGGGAACTGCCCCCCTTCCCTATGGTAGTTAGGTAGAGGTCTCACTGTGATCAACCAGCTTCCCCCCAACCCCAATCCTTCCCTCTGCCAGTGACCTTAAGCTATGGCAAATGAAACACACAGACACAACAGGAAAACCCTGATGTGGAGGGCTTTTATTTTAGAGAGGAGAAAGGGCGACAAAGAATATAAGACCCAGACAGTCCCTGAGATGGGCCTTGATTCTGTGTATGTGTGTGTGTATGTGTGTACACACACATTTTTTTAAGCTCTCACTTGAATTATATCTTCTTTCAGGACTCTCAGAGTCCAGAGGATTAAGTTTACTAACTTAAATACAGTGATTATCTACCCTGTATTCCTACTCTGTCTATTCTAACTCTTTCTTCCACCATGCCTCTTTCCCATAATTAGCTTTATAATTGTAAAGTTATTTTAGAGGCAAAAAAAACCCTGTTAGATAAAGTAAGAAGTCAATGAGCAATAAATATTAACAATTAAATCACTTCTGATTTGAATGTGAGTGTAGTGTACAAAATGAGAAAGCAAATAAGTGAAAGTAAAAATAAAACCTCTCGTGATCCCATCACTCAGATATATCCTCTGTGAACATTGTGGTGAGTTTCCTTCCAGTCCTTTTTCTTATGCATATGCATGCACATTTACTATTAATATTTTGTCATTGGTATTTCAAATGGGTTTTAGGACTTCTCATCACTACATACCTTTGGTCTTGGTATGTAGTGATCTTGGTTGTGTAAGATCTAATTCCTATAATTCCATATCATTGTGGTGGCTCTCCT
The DNA here is from genome assembly GCF_002288905.1 of Enhydra lutris kenyoni. Classification (NCBI taxonomy): domain Eukaryota; kingdom Metazoa; phylum Chordata; class Mammalia; order Carnivora; family Mustelidae; genus Enhydra; species Enhydra lutris. Next base: position 4,430,583 of record NW_019154086.1, read on the forward strand.
TCCTAGTTGAACCCTCTTTGATACAGAATACGTTGCTAAAACGTGTCAGATCTGAATTTTAGAACTGGCTTCCCCACCTGGACATACTCTACAGAAGAATTTTGAGGCATTGGACAGTATGTTCCAAAAGAGCTCCAGGGTTTTTTAAAAGTCACCCATTGACCATTACATTTAACATTTATTGAACATCTGCTATACATGGCCAATATTATGGTAAGTGGTATAGATGTATTATATAACTTAATCCTAACTCATTGGGAGTAAGTATATCTTTGTTTCCATTTTATAGATGAGGAAACTGGGGCTTAGGGAAGCCACACGGTCCAAAGTTGCAGTGCTAGTAAGTGGTACAATCATGCTTCAAACCCACACAGTTTGGTTCCAGCGTCCATGCTCTGAGCTCAAAGTTAAGTTACTCACTAACACACCAAGCTGGAGGTGCCTCACCTCTTGGTATGAGGTCAGGGTCTTGGGGCAGTCACTTGGACTGTGGGTATACATGACCTTGTGAGATGAGCCCTGCAGACGAAGGCATCAGGTGTGCTGGAGCGAGAACACTGGACTAGGAGTCCAACAGACCTGGGCTCCAAACCTATTCTTCTAACATACCAGCCATGTAACCGTGGCTATGTCACTATTCTGTCGAGCATCAGTGTTCTCCTCTATAAAAGAGAGATAATACTATTGGTCCTAAAGATTGTGGTGAGGATTAAGAATGACAACATCTAAAAGCACCTGGCATGTTTCCAGGCATATAGTAAATGCTCATAGAATTTAGTTGAATCTGAATCTGAGCAGAAAGTTTCGAGTTGAGACCTGGTTTTTAGCCTTGGATCAAACACACTTGGTATGTGATTTTGAACAAAGATCCTGGAGCCTTTCTAGACCCAAGTTCCTCATCTTTCTAAGAGGTGGTTGGACTAGACGATCTCTATGACCCTGTCTAGGAACGGAGCCCTCAGTTGGTCTTTAGAGAAAGGCATGTGGCCAATGGTGTCTTTTCTTCTCCTATTACTCAGAAATAGGAGTACAAGGTTCTCTGAGTACAATGTATTTTTCCTTAGCCCCCCAGCCCTGTGCATGCTTTTGACTAGAGTCATGCACTTGAAGCTTTCTGAAATGTTTAAGGTCTGATGAAAAAAATCATAAATATTTCTTAGAAAGAAGGGGTGAGGTTGTGAGTGTAGGTTGTATTAGCCCTTCTAGGGAAGGAGGGTCACAGCTTTATAGCTCTCAATAGTTCTCTCAATAATGAGTGAAAATAGCTCCTTGACTTGCTCCAAAGAAGACTGTTGGGAAATCACAAAGCCAGATTATTCTTTGGGTCTCTTGTACTCGGTCATTTTATGATTCAGTTGGAAGACAACCACTTGAGTTTTAACTTAAGGGCTCCTATACGCTAGGCTCTGTGGTGAGTGGAGAACTGATAGGAGTCTCACTCTAAAGATGCCTCTCATTTGTCTCCACCAAGGAAACTTCAACCCAAACCTGAAGAGCATAGACACATCTTGTTAGGATCCCATAGAAAAGACAATTAGGGATTTGGGGGGCTTTTTTTCCCTATTTCCCTGGCCATGTCTCGTTCTTCTTGGCAGGTGCCTCTTCCTCTCCCAAACCTCTAACTGAGGAGTGTCCCAAGGCTCAGCTATTAGACAACTTCTTGCTCTGTGCTCACTTCCCTGGGGATCTTATTCAGTTTCATAGCTCTAATAAAATCTTAACACTGACAACTCCTGGATTTCTGTCTCTAGCTTAGATTTCTCTCTGGGACATCAGCCTCAGAAATCTAGCTCCCACTCGGGCACCACTTTCTGACTGTCTGTTTGGGTGCTCTAACTGAGCCATCAAAATTAGAGTTCCTCATGTGCCCCGAACTCCTTCAATTCTGCTCCACCTGCAGTCTTTCCTTTTTGGGTAAATAATAATTCCATCTGTTATAGTTGCTCAGACCAAAGAAAATGAAACCAGGCTTGATTCCTGTTCCTCCACAACCAACATCCAAACTATCAGGAACAGTATTGGCTCTGCCTTAAAAATTACACAGAATGCTCCCCAATATTTCCTCGTCCAAGCCACCATCAGCTCTTCAAGATTATTATAATAACTCCCTGAATGCTCCTGATGCTGCAGCCCTGCCTATCTGCACAGAGTGGCTAGAAGGATTCTGTGAAAATAAACTTTGGATCCTGTCCAAGCCATCAATGGTTTCCATCACATCCAGGGGAATGGAAAGTACTTCCAGTGCCCAATGGGATTTATATAACGTGCCGTCCTTACCTCTCTGTCCTCCTCTTTCACTGCCCTGCCCTCCTTTCCTCTGTTCTAGTGGCACCACCAGCCTCCAGGTATACAGCCCCCTTGCTGTTCCTCACACAACGGGCATGCTCTCGTTCGGGGCTTTGGTGCTCATAGTTCCCTCTGCCTGGTACCTCTTACCCCAGATATCCAAATGGTTCTCTTCTTCATCTCTTCTCAGTCTTTTGTGTCACCTGCCTAGTGGCACCTTACCTAGCACCCTATTTCACACTGCACCTTGCCCAACACATGCCCTGCCACTTTTCCCTGCCTTCTCCCTTTCTAGCATTTATTATTATCAAAACTATTACATATTTATGATTGAGTGTATTGTCTGTTCCCCTCCTGCTTTAGAGGAAACTCCAAAGCACAGGGGAGCACAGTGCCTGGCATTCAGTAAATATTACTTGAAGAAATGGGTGGGGTGGCTGGCCAAAGGCTTTATGGAAGAACCTGAGTTTGAGTGAGCCTCTGAATCACAGGAGGATCTGAGTGACCAGGGGCTGAAAAAGGGGTACTCAGGAGAGAGGGATACTGGGCAGAGGCTGAGTGGGGCCCCATGGGATAGATAGGGCTAGACTGACTGACTCGTTCTTTATCAGCATGTACCTATCTGGTTTTATTTTTTCCAGAGCACCTAGTGTCTGTCTTTAAGTATGTAGCAAAAATCTCATGGCTGCTTGGTATAATAGAAAGCTCATGGATGGAATTCAGAGTCATAGACCTAAAATCTAGAAGTGTGACCTTGGACTAGCCACTTGACCTCTCTAAATCTTTACTTGCTTATCTGTCAAAGAAGGAAAACAACACTGGCTTGTGTTCTCATGGTGGGGAGAGGGGCTGTTGTAAAGATCAAGTGAGGTAAAGGATGGAAAGTGCCTCACACTTTGAAAGCTGAACCATGTAGTAGGGATTAGTGAAATGCATGAGTGTATCACTGAAATAGTCACTCAGACTCACATATAGATTATCTACCTCAGTGACAAGGAAAGGAGGAGAGGGAGTTCCAAATTGGTGACTAATTCAAGAAACACTTCATCTGAGTTTTCGAATAAGGGAGGGACATGGGAGGAGGGATTGGAAGATGTGCCTTCCTGAGCTCATGGCTCATGTCCAAATGAGATGCTATTTGTTCCCTGTACACCAGGCACTAGTGATTATGTCTTCATTTGTCCCTACATACATTTGTGAGTTGGGTATTATTACCACTTTCTTTAGAGATAAGAAAGCTGAGGTTCAGAGAAATTAAGTAACTTTCCTAGGGTCACACAAGTATTTGGCGTCACAGTTCAAAGAAGTCAGTTTTAAGAGTTTGTTTGTTCTTTCCCTAAACTAGCTTTTCAGAGACTTGATGCAATGAATTGAGCAGCTGCATCAGTAGCCTGAATTTGGGCAAGTAAATAACACATGAGTCTAAAACATCAAGGGCCCGTAGAGATAACCCTAAGCTTTAAAACATAATTCAAAAAGTGAAAAGGAAAGTCCATGTGCCAAGTGTGAATACAAACTCTTCTCTATGCTACTGTCTTGTGCTGTGAGTGGTTTCTCATGGCAGTACATGGTAACCATTTAGAAGAAAACAGGATTTTGAGCTAAACTTTCAATAAGAGCAGAAGACTAATATTGCTGTGGAACAATGCCCACTGACCTTCTTAAGCATCAGAATTTTTTTTTAAAGCAATGACATAAGTAATGACATGCCTAGCATCCCAGACTAGATTTTATTTGCTTGTTTATTGGAGTATAGTTGACATATATATTGACATATATAGTTGACATAACATAATAATGTTACATTAGTTTCGGTGTTAAGACACAGTGATTGGACAAGTCTACATGTCATGGTATGCTCACCACAAATGTGACTACCACCTGTCACCATACAATGCTATCACCATACAACATACAAATACAGTACCTTTGACTATATTCCTTATGCTGTACTTTTCATCCCCATGACTTATTTTATTCATTTTAATAACTGGAGCCCTGTACATCCTACTCCCCTATACCTATTTTGCCCATCTCCCCACCCCCCTCCCTTCCAGCAACCATCTGCTTGTTCTCCATATTAATAGATCTGTTTCTGCTTTTTGTTTGTTTACTTATTCATTTGTTTTGATTTTGGAGTTCACATGTAAGTGAAATAATATGTTATTTGATTTTCTCTGTCTGACTTATTCCATTAGCATAGTACAATCTGGGTCCATCCATGTTCTTGCAGATGGCAAGCTCTCATTCATTTTCATGGATGAGTAATATTCCACTGTGTGTATATATACATATATATCACATCTTCTTTATCCATTCATCTATCAGTGGCTACTTGGGTTGCTTCCATATCCTGACTCTCATAAATAAAGTTGCAATAAACATAGAAATGCCTATATCTTTTAGAATTAGTGTTTTCATTTTCTTTGGGCAAATAATAGTGGAATTATTGCATCATATGGTAATTCATATGGCATTTGTCTTTCTCTGGCTAACTTATTTCACTTACTATCATATCCTCTGGATCCATTCATGTTGCAAATGGCAAGATTTCATTCTTTTCATGGCTTAGTAATATTCTATTATCTATCTATCTATCTATCCACCTAACTAGATTACTAATTTTGGGAGGGGGAACCTCCATACTGTTTTCCACAGAGGTTACACCAGTTTGCATCCCACCAACAGTGCAAGAAGGTTACTTTTTCTCCACATCCTTGCCAATGCCTTTACTTTTTTTCTTTTTGATTCTAGCCATTCTGATATGTGTGATTTCATTGTAGTTTTAATTTGCATTTCCCTGATGTTGAGTGGTGTTGAACATCTTTTCTTGTGTCTTTGGCCATCTGTATGTCTTCTTTGGAGATATCTATTCAGCTCCTCTGCTCATTATTTAAATGGATTGTTTGGTTTTTTGGTGTTGAGTTGTTTAAGTTCTTTGTATATTTTGGGTATTAATCCCATATCAGATATATCATTTGCAAATATCTTCTCCCATTCAGTATGCTGTCTTTCATTTTGTTGATGATTTCCTTCACCGTTCAAAGGCTTCTTATTTTGCTGTAGTCCCAAACATTTATTTTTGCTTTTGTTCCCCCTGCCTGAGGACACATCTAGAAAAATGTTGCTAAGGCTGATGTCAAAGAAATTACTGCCAATGTTTTCTTTCTTTTTTTCTAAGAGTTTTATGGTTTCCTTCTCATATTTAGGTCTTCAGTCCATTGAGTTTATTTTTGGTTATGGCATGAGTAAGTGGTCCAGATTCATTCTTTTACACGGAGCTGTCCAGTTTTCCCAGTATCATTTGTTGAAGAAACTCTTTCCCATTGTGTGTTCTTGCCTCCTGTTGTATATTAACTGACCATATAAGTGTGAGTTTATTTCTCTCAGTCTAGATTTTAACTGGTGACACTTATGCAGTAATTCATCTGTTGTCTGCCACATAATGGGATTTAATCAATGTTCACCAAATATATGCAAGTATCTCTGTATGTATGTATAACATGGTAACAGGTTTGGTTTTGGTAATTATGTATTTAAATTTATTTGGGTCAATGGTGGGTATACAGATGGATTGATACTGGGCCCACAAGTTGGAGAAATGCAAAAAGAACCCTCAGCAAAACCCAAAAAAATCTTATAACATGCTGACAATATACTTGCTTTAAACATTTATGTGCCAGAAAGTTTATTGAGCACCTACTGGCTGCTGGTGGAAAGATATGGGAGGCATATCTCTTTGCATTGGCCTCAGGCAGCCATAAGAAAAAATACACACAGGATTTTAAATAAGTGATTTTTGTAGATAAAAATTACTTGGATTTGGAGGCAAAGGGGACCCATTGCCCCTTTGGTGTAAAGCACCAATTCCAGTGTTAGGAGTGAAAGTGAACTAGGTCATCCTGTGCACTTAGCCTTTTTAGATTGCAAGATTGAACTTCATAAAAGGAGGGTTACACAGTGATTCATAGACAGATCTTTAAAAAAAGAATATATATATATACATACATATATATGTATATGTATATATATTTATATATTTATATACATATATATATAAAACTCCTTCCCTAGCCACCACCATTCTCTGTTGGTTCTATGGAAACCCTGAAAAATGGGTCTTCGCAAGGAAGCAGAAAACGTGGTGGGATGGTGTAAGGACAAGAGCATGGGCTTTGGATTTAACTCAAGTGGGATTTGAATCCTCCTCATCTACTTATTAGCTCTTTGATCTCAGGAGGCTATTCCCATTCAGAACCTCTGGCCCTTGCCTTAGGAAATGAAGACACCTGCCTATGTCTCCCAGCAGTAAAAAATAAGTTTTTGTTGTAAGGGGCTCAGCAGAACAGCTGGCTCATAGAAATTCTCAGTATCTCTTTCCCCCCCTACCACATTCAGCTATCTGCCAGAGGTTCTGTTCGATGATACTAACTGTCTAGTTCTGTTTTTTACCATATGGCTGGGCTAGCCGGACAGTACAACAAACAGCCTACTTTTTACACATTTTATATTAATGAGCCATTGACTGTGCTTCATGGCATTTAATCCTCAAAAGAATACCTTGTGGTAGCAGTAGCCTTCCCTTTGTACTAAATGAGCAAACCAAGGCAAGAGGCAAAGAAGAAATCATACTAGACCTCTGGTTTGTCATCCAGTTTGCAGAGAAACTCTTTTTAAAGGGTTGACAACAGAATTACAAAACAAAGCCCTTTATTATAACCCCATCCTTGAAAATCAAGTTGGAATGTCCCAATTTTCACTCCATCCATTCTCCTTCCTCTTGTGCTGAAAGCTTAAGTCATCTTATCTTTCTTTTTTATTGCCTCTTTTCAATGATGCCATTCTAGGCTAGGATTGTGACCCTCCTAAGAGTCTTAACCCAACCCAGAAGGCAAGAGGACTGAACACAGAGTCTTCCATACCTGGTTCTCAGACTGAACATGCACAAATGAGGAGGATGCCCCGGAATCCAGCCTCAGTGCCCAAGTCTATGGCCTGGGCTGTGAATTTTAACTGGCTCTTGCCTGATTGTCTTTCTTTGGTATTTGACATACTTGTCATTAGATCTCTGGTAAAGCCGTTCTCTTTCTCTAGCCACTGATTCATATTCCCCACAGAGGGGCTAGAATTATGCCCTACATAGCAGGTGTGCGCTGAGCTGGAAATGGTGCCATCAGCTAGGTCATTTGCAGATTACATCGAGCTTTTCCATGATCGCGATGCACTGTGGGCCAGCCTGCAGTGTCTGGTCAGCCTTCTTCCCAGCCTTCTCCTCCTAGATTCACAAAGCCCAGTTTCAACTAATTCTTAATAATGCAATTAAATTTTTGGAAACCAAAGCCGAGTTTCATATTTAAATGTTGACTTTCAGCACACAGGAAAGGTTGGCCAAAAACAAGACTGACTGAAGATTTTGGCAAAGAGATTAATTGGGATTTTCCATTCTCAGTAAAGCTGCATGTGTTAACCCACAGGTAATACTCTGTCCTCAGGGGTTCCCAGGGACCAAAGAGCAGGCAAGGCATGAAACTGAAAACCAACATGCCTCATAGGAAATTGTTCTCAAAAAAAAAAAAAAAAAAGTCAAGTAGAGGCAGACTTGAACTGTTTCCTCTTTTGAAATGTAACAACAGGGGCGCCTGGGTGGCTCAGCGGGTTAAAGCCTCTGCCTTCGGCTCAGGTCATAATCCCAGGGTCCTGGGATCGAGCCCCACATCGGGCTCTCTGCTCAGCAGGGAGCCTGCTTCCCTTCCTCTCTCTGCCTGCCTCTCTGCCTGCCTGTGATCTCTGTCTGTCAAATAAATAAATAAAATCTTAAAAAAAAAAAAATAAAATAAAATAAAAAAAAAAAAAGAAATGTAACAACACCTACCTCTCAGGGCTCTTGTGGGGATGAAATTAGAACATATATGAACAGGCTAGCACAGGGCCTGGCTCAGGGTAGGAGCAATGAATGTATTTACTTGCTAATACTTCAATCCATGAAAAGGCACTTATCTGCAGTTAAATGACCAGATTTTGAACCTCAAGCTATAGCTACCAGCCCAGCTGGTGCGTTCCCATTCTGGGTCCCCATTTATTCCTCTTTCTAATTAGAATAATAATCATGGCTTCACAGGGTCATGAGGAGAAGCACATTCAGGAAAGGCTGAAGAAGTTCTCTGCAAACTAGACAGCTTCCTAGACAAAATAAAGTACTGTTACGTGTACACCTTATCTCTGGGCCATTCTTTTAACTCTTCTCTGTCTGGAATACCCTCCTTCCCTATACCCCTTCTCTTTAATCTGCTGTAACTCCCTCCTAACCTTACCCATGTGGAAGTTTTGCCCTTCATTTGTAAGGCAGTACAGCATAATGGCTAAAGGCAAAGACTTAAATCCTTAGGGTTCAAATCCTAACTCTGCTGTTTGTTAGCTTCTCGATCTTAAGTAAGTTACTTGACCTTTCTGTGCTTCAGCTTCCTGGCTGTAAAGTAAAGATGACAATACCACCCCTTTTACAAGGCTGAATTAAGTAAGTTCACAAGAGTGAACATGTATGTATTAAAACAGTACATACTAAGGACCATATATATCTAGTTTTCATTATTTCAAAGCTATCCTTATACTTTTGATGTTTATGTCAAGAATACGTTCATTGTCTTACATTCTTTTGTTTTCTTGCTTTTTTAAAAATTTATCTATTTTCTTTAGAGAGAGGGAGAACAAGGGGAGGGGCAGAGGGAGAGAATCTCAAGCAGATGCCTCACTGAACATGGAATCTAACACAGACTTCAGTCCCACAACCCTGACATCATGACCTGAGCTGAATTTAAGAATCAGATGTTTAACTGACTGAGCCACCTAGGCGCCCCTACATTATTTTATTATGATGTTCAAATTCTATCCCTCCAAGAAACTTTCCTAGATCTCTTGGTTTGAAGCAATCATGTTCCCATAGTCAATCAAAATAAACCGGTTACTGCTTAGTGATAGCCCTTATCATTGTGTGTTTGTCGATATTGCTCTCCTGCACTGGTCTTAGAGCCTTGAGTGACAGAGACTTCCTCTTGCACCTCTGTACATATGGTCGATGCGCATTAAATATTTACTGAATTGGATGGAAGGTATGCAAATGTACACCTAAATATACTGGATAAGAGCTAATAACAACACCCATATAACTGTATTTTAAAGGCTGAACACGACTGCAACCTTTTAGCACACATAGTATGTGCTTAGTAAATGTATTTCCTTGGAAGGATGGAAAAATTACTAAAGGTAGGTTGAGTCTAATGAAAGGCTTCCATGGATTGGGTCCCTCTCATTGAAAACATGTATTAAATGGGTAAGTCACTTATCCTAGGAGCCAGGGCTGAATTAGGATACCAAGGAGAAGAAAAGTAGCTCTTGAAATTCAGGCACTCATATTCAAGAGGAGAGAGAGTCCAGTTGCTAAATAATCACAGTGGCTGTGGGCACTAAGCTGAGTAGGATGGAGCTTCACAGGGACATCCCTTCAGCCCCTTGGTCACTGCTCTAAACTTTAGATTTCCTCGATATTAAATTGCACAGGTATGTCCACTGGAATGGTGGCACCTTCTTTTTCAGTAAGTAGGGAACCAGGAGAAAAGGTTCTATGTTGGGCGCCTGGGTGGCTCATTGGGTTCGGCTCAGTTCATGATCTCGGCATCCCACATTGGGCTCCCAGCTCCACAGGGAGTCTGCTTCTCCCTCTGACCTTCTCCCCTCTCATGCTCTCTCTCACTGCCTCTCTCTCTCTCTCTCAAATAAATAAAATCTATATATAAAAAAAGGTTTTATGTTGGCTAAAGGAAGAAGGGAGCAAGTTAGTAATGAGCGTGGGTGGCTCACACGTGGCAGGTGAAACTATAAGGTAGGGGAGGTGACACCATGAGTCACACCAATAGAGCTATACAGATTCCTTAGTCTCAGCCATTTTGATGTCAAATGTTGACAAAACAATGTAAAATAAACCAACAAAAGTGCTAATCCCGAAGGAAGAATTAATCTATCACTAACTCTACTTCCATCGATAGCTTTATTTCTTTAACTTCCTATTTGCTATGGGGTGAGAAGTGAGTTTGGACTGAACTATCTCTAAGGGTCATTCCACCTTTACTGGTTTTTTATTCTATTTTTCATGCCTGGCCTGATATGAAAACCAATCCTTTCTCCCAGCTTTAAATACTATGTCTATTTTGACGAATCCCAAACTTATATCTCCAAACCAGACCCATCTTTTGGGTTCAGATCTTGCATATCTAACTCCCTACCTTGACATCAGAGACATCTCAGACGTACGATGTTCAAAACCAAATTCTTGATTCCCAGCAACTGCTGTGCAGAAACTTTTACTTTGCAGTGTTTCAACTCAGTAAATGGAAACACCCACCCAATTGCCCAAACCAGAAGCTTGGGATTTGTTCTTAGTAACCCTTCTCTTCTTTACCACCCACTCTTGATCAATCCAATCTTTCTTTCAATCTTGTCAATTCTACCCTCAACGTATACCTCAAATCTTTGCCCACCTCTCCACCTACACTGCCATCTCCCTTCCTCTCTCACAACGACTCCTACTGTAGCCTCTTAAAGATTCTACTCTCACCCCTTTCTAATGCACCTTCCACGTGATAGTTGGGGTGCTTTTCTCAAAATATAAATCAGATCATGTCATCACCTAGCCTAAAAAACTGAAGTGATTTCTCAATATACTTAGAATAAACTCTCAATTCCTGCCCATGGTCTACAAAGGCCCCTGTGGTTTAGCTCCTGTTTCTCCCTCCAGATTCATCTTCTACCAGTCTCTCTGTTTGTGCCATTCTGGCATCTTTCAGGTCTCTGACCAAGCTGGGGGTTTAGAGGGTTGTTTGACCTCTGTTCACTCTGCCCAGTACACTTTACCCCTCACTCTTGGCCTGGCTAACCCATCCTTCTTTTTCAGCTTAAAGCCTACTTTAAATAGAGAGGCTTGTACCCTGAGCAAATGATGTCCTTCCCCCACCTCATGGTACCGTATTTCCTGCATCTCAGTTATCATAATTTATAGTAAATATTCCTCTGCGTATTTACTTGTGTGATGTTTGTTTCCTTGACTAGACTATGGGCTGCTCCAGGGACAAGTCTGTCATTGTTCTTTGTATATGAAAAGTCTAGCCCAGTGCTTAGCACACAGTAGGTACTAAATTTGTAATTTTTGTGGTTGCATATTTATCAGACCTGAAAATATCAACAATGCTTATCCCATGCTAAAAAGGTCCAGCCAAATGGGTGATAAGATAATGAAATATATCCGACTATGTCCTGTTTCTTCAAACTTTTTAGTTCTAGAAACTTCCAGCACTCTTCCATTTTCTTACTAAAACTTTCCAGTTTGGGGAGTTGAGATGAGAAGTATTTTGGTGTTATGTTCCTTTGCTATGCCTCCCTCCCCTCCCCAGACACATTTAGTTTTGTGCAGGAATGTGACTTCTACAGGTATGGTTGGGTGAGAGGTGTTGGGAACAGGAGGGGTGGAAAGGGAAAAAAAAGGAATCATATGGGGGAGGTGGCTGCCCTTGCACAGCTTGGACATCGTCCCAGCTCACCCACGTTGGAGTTTTTTTTTAATGCCATATACATCCAGTATTCTCTTCTTCCCACCTCTAAGAATCCAAAAATAAATGAGCTGTTGATCAAGGGCTTGGTGCTGGCAAAACTGGCAAGTACAGGCAGACAGGCTACCGATTCTATAAGTTTCCTCTTGCCACTACCACCCGCTGCCCCCGGCCCTCTGTTGAGAACATTGAGCACCTATTTCTACTAAGTCTACTGGGTATTTCGTTCCATGTAGGTCCCTATTGTTATAGACTGCAGGAACCAGGATATGGGCTTTTGAATAGTTTTGACTTTAACAAAGGTCTGTTGCTTCATCTGCTGAGTTATTGCTTTGCGCAGTTATTAGAGTGAAGGCCTTACTTCTCTCCAGCACCTGTGCTCCTATTTTCTCTCCTCCTCCCTATCAAGAACAACTTGCTCAAAATCCCTTTTTATATTCACCTCATCATTCGTGGATCCACTCTGCATTTGTTGTTCTGCATTTGTTGTGGAGATGGGAGGGCTAAATGCAGGGATTCTCTTAAGAGGATGTCACTGGCCCAGGGCTCCTCCTGTCACACAGGTCAACCCTTTGGTAGAAAGTTATCAACCATCTTGTAGTAACTCGCCCATCAACTCAATTGCTTGAAAAATGTATAGAAATCCACCTTGTTAATCCTAGAAAACAGCCCTGATTCATTTGGACTTTGTTTATACCTTTTGCTAAGATTGAAGTTAACTCAAAACAAATGATTTTTTCCATTTGGGTGCAGGGGAGGGATAAGGAGGGGCTAAGGTAGAAGGAGGAGGAAGAAAGAGGAAGAAGGTACTGAAAAGGAGGATCTAGTACTGGATTTCAGTTCCCACTACTGGGAAAAGGTTCATTTCCAATTCTGCATTTCAAGAACAAAAAGACTTTCTGATGATCTTTTTTATTCTTTTTGGATCAGTATGAATCCTTAGCAGTTAATTTATGTCTTCCTGAACTTAAAAGGTTAAAATATTTTGGGAAGTGAAATGAATATATTTAAGGATGGTTACAAAGTCAAGACAGGGCACTTTAAATCACTGTTCCCCAGACATAATCTGAGTCACAGAATCTGTTAGGGAATAACCTGAAGGCTTTACTTAACTATGATAGTTCACTCATTAGTTTGTCCATTCATTCAACATTCAGCAACTTTGACCTGTGCACTGTAACATCCAAGTACTTTTCCCCACCCTTAATTCTCATGAGAACCCTGTAAGGTAGTCCTTTAACAGAAGTTACCATTTTAGAGAACAAGAAACCGAGACCCACAGAAGTTAGTCAGTTATGGAACTTTAACTGGAACCCAGATCATTGGACTTCACATCAAATTCTCTTTCAGTTCTACCTAACTCGAACTTAACCAGCATTTCTTAAGTGAGCAATGTGTTGGGCACAAGTGTCAGAAAACAAAAATGAGATACTATTACCCTTGAGGAGCACCTAACCTATTGAAGAAAGGCAGAGATCGAGGCAGGGGTGTGGGATGAGGTAAGTGCATGGTCCTCGGAGTCTGGTGTATAGAACGGTTGTAGGAGGCAAGACTGGGAAAAGTTGGAGGGACTTAAGCACTTGATTTCTCGATTTGCCATCACCTCCACCAATTTTTCTTAATCTGCCGTCACCAAGTATGGCTTTTATTACTATCAGAAGTTATCTTTTTCTGTCCCCGCTTTCGAGTATTTGGCTAGCATTGTAGTGCCAGCGTCTCCAAAAAGTAGGGTTATTCTTGGCATCCTGAAGTTTCTTCATTGAATGCTGCTGGGCTAACTGTTGGTAAGACTGCCGCAATCTTGCCTGGAGGTGTTATGCGTGTATCATTATATCCAATCCATCCTTGCCTGGCCACAAAGAGGAAACAGTTACAACCACTGGCAGGCCCAACCCTGGGTGGGCTGGGTCTTGGTGATGACAGTGCTATGGAAAGTGGTCTGGATGCAGGGCTGGCAGCTGGAGAGATCATCTGCCCGTTTGTCACACAAAGGTCTGGGATGGCCAGAGCAAACTTGGGCTTAGAGTGAAGCAGGCATCAAGGTGTATTAGGTGTGCAGTTCCTGCTAGGGATGCTGTTGGGTTCTGACATCCAGGTTGCAGATGTTACTGGAGGCTGTGTGCTCTGGGAGAGGATGATGCTGGATGATATGACCACTCATGGTAGAACCTATCAGTTACAAGAAGATACAAAAATCAGGTCCAGGCAAAGCTCTGGCCTGCAGACTGAACCTAGCTGTTGATTGTGGTGGTGAAGATAGCCAAGGCTCTGTGTGTGCCTAGGCTCATGGGGATCTTCCCACGTTGGGTATTGGGTATTGCTGGATGGTACACTGAAATGGCTGGGTTATATCTGTTCTAACCAAAATGGAGTGAAAAATTCAGAGAATGAAACTGCCGAAGTGGGGGGTGTGAATGCCCACACTGATGGCAGAGTGGGAGGTAGGACACAGCATCTGAGAAGAAGCCACAGAGTTTTGTTTGGTTCAGAGTCAGGACACCCTTGGGGCCCTGTCCTGGCTCAGGGACTATCTTTTGTATGACCTAAAGCAAGTTTTAGCACTTTTCTGAGTTTCTGATGATTCAGTAGGTTCTGTGCCCCCAGGGTATCATATCATATTCATATTGGTTTCCGAGCATCTAATGCAGTGTTTCCTTCACAAGAGACAGTCAGTGAACTTGCACGAATGGAGTGAGGAGTGTGAGGAAGGACATTAGTTTCAGGAGAGTGGGGCTTCTGAGAAGCATGGTCCTCACCCTCACCCCCTTGATTCTGATGTCTACCCCCATGCCCCTTGCCAAAAATCAGTGATTCAAATAATAGTATACTCCCCAAAGTTCCTAATAGACTGTGATTCTCCGAAGGAAAAAAAAATTGTTTTGCTTTAGCATTCACCAGTCAAACCTGTTATAAGAATCAAAAATAAATGGCCAGTAGCCCCCAGAGAACTCCAAAAGGCAGTCTATCTACCAGGAAAACTCTGGGGGTGGCCTCAGGGAGATACCAAAGTAACAAGAAAACCTCTTGACATTTGCAGATGCTGTGAAACACCAACAAACAGGAGAAGCACACTAAGACCCAGGGGGCAGGGATAGATAAAAGATTTACAGATCACCTAATCTCATTTAGGTTAACGTGTGTGCTCCGCAAGGGTGCTGTTTGTTGTTGTGGAGACAAGTGTCTCCCAAAGTGAAAGGTCTTCTCTAAGAGTGAGTGCTCTGTTCTCACTTTTGCTATAGGTCCTAAAGATGTGGACAGCATTAACTTTAGGCCAAACATTGAAGACCTGTGAATTAGGCAACTAATTGCATTTAAAAGAATTCACTTAGGGCTTTTTAGTGTCATAGGTGTGTGCTTATGAGATAGGGAGATAGATAGATAGGAAGAAGATAGATATCAAACTAATATATAAACATTACATAATTTAGAAGATAAAAAATAAGGGAGGAGAAAAGCATTCATAATCCTACTACCCTAAGACAAAATATTTGTTTATTGTGTATTCTTGTTTATATCCCATTTATTTTCTATGGAGGGTATTTTTAAACATAGTTATAATATGCCATATATATATTACATATATATATTCTACTTTTCACCTTATTTATTACCATAAGTATTTTCCAATTCCAATTTTTAAAAATTAGATTACACTTCACCATTCTCCACCCAACACCTTTTCCCTCAAGTCAGTCACAATGGGACATGGAGGTTGTGCGTATTTGTTGTTGTTAGATACAACACTTAGATACCTATATTCATTCAACGACTTTGACCCTATATGTTTCAATTCTTTCCTGTATGTTGTATGCACCTCAAAGATGGGTTCCTAGAAGTAGAATTACTAATTCAAAGGGCTGAACTTTGATTCTTGAGACATGTGACCAAATGTATCACTGAAAGTCGTGCTAACCAAAATATAGTACGACAGGATTCAATCTCACTGAATTTCACCAAGAATTATTTAAATGTCAGCCTCCATAGTGAACATAAGTATTGGTCCAAAGATTTTATAGCCACTTGGCAGAGAGGTTGATAGATGTGGGAAAAGATAGGAAAAAAAGGAAGAGACACTTAAAACTCAAGTACTGCATGGGAACTAGACACCGTTGGTAACTGACAACTGGTTAGAAATTAATGAGGCATTACTGAAGTAATGTACATCAATGTAATAGCAGCTTTCAGCTTTCCAGAGTGGATGCAGCTGCAAAATAAGTGATTCAGGGTGGACTTGTTGATGGGAATCAACTCTACCACTAATTTTGGGGGTTGTCTTTGCAAACCATTTGTCTCTCTGGACCTTTCAACTGCACAACTAATAGGCTGAAGGCTGAGGAGAGTTTAGATTGTAGTGTCAAATCCAGATGATGAAGACAAAGTCACAGAGTCATGGGTCCAGTCAGCTATTTCTCCTCGACACCCAGAGTTACAACTCTGATGAGATCAACAGTTCTATCAGAGTTGTACAATGAAATAGCAGACATCCTGGGAAGCTCTTCGGGCTCCCCACAACCTCAGTTATGAATCTGCAAGTTCTGTATGCCCCATTTGGACTGATGGCAAAGATTCTTCAGGACCTTGTTTTCACAGAGAATCTCCACAGGAAAATGTTGAATAAGCAGATCAGGGAGGTGGCTTGAGTCATCGACCACCATAACGACATTTGGCCTTTGGTGCCTCCCTAGTGCTCTCCATCCAGATGATGACACACAAAAATTAGCCATACTGCTTTCAATTTAGTAAACTGAAAGAATAAAGGCAAGTTCCCTCATTGTCCGGACTCCGTTTTGCGGGCAGGACCTCTCAGATTTTAAGAGAAGCTTGGGTCACTTTTTGGAGGCTTCTAGTATCGGGGAAAAAAGAGAGAAAGAGAGAGATTATATATATGTGTATGTGTGCAAATATATATATATATATATATATATATACACACACACACATATATATATACACATATACACATACACACACACACACACACACACACACACACATTTGTGGTTTTGTAACATAAAAAATGTGAAGATAGTACAGAGAACAATCCTGTACCCAGTTTCCCCCATAATTAACATTTCACCTTAGTATGGTACCTTTGTGACAATTGATATTCACACAATATGATTAACTAAAGTCCATCATGTATTCAGATTTGTTTAGATTTACCTTCTGTCTTTTTCCATTAAGTACTACTTTACATGAAGTTATCATGTTTCCTTAGGCTACTCTTGGCTATGGCAACTTATCAGCATTTCCTTGTTTTTGATGACCTTGACAGTTTTGAGGAGTACTGGTCAAGCACTTTGTAGGACGCCCCTCTCCTACAATGTGTCTGATGTTTTTTCATAAACAGACTGGGGTATGGGGAAGACCACAGAGGTAATGACCCATTTCACCACCTTATATCAAAGGTACATACAATCAACATGGTTTATCATTATTTGTTTGGTTGGTTGTTCATGGTTTACCATTGTTGATATTGACCTTGATGTCCTGGCTGCTGTAGTGTTAGTCTGGTTTCTCCATATAAAATTACGTCCCCCGCTCCCCTTATTATACTATGCTCTTTGGAAGCAAGTCACTATGCCCAGCTCACTTAAGGAGAGGGGAATTATACTCTCCCTCCTTCAGGGGAGAGCATCTACATAAATTATTTGGAATTCTTCTGCATGGGAAATTTGTCTCTTCTCTTCCATTTATTAATTTTTCCCATAATTTATTTATATCTGTGTAAATGTGTAGACATTTATTTTATACTTCAGGTTATCATCTAACATTATTCTATCTTGTCACTCAAATTTTGCAGCTTTGCCCCTTGGAAGCTCTTCCAGTGGTGCCAGTGTCTCTGATATATCCCCCAGCAATGCAGGGATTTTTGTGTATTTGTTTGGTGTCTTTTTCTTTTTCCTTTTTTTTTTTTTTTTTTTAGCAAATCCTTATTTTATGGTACAATCTGGGTATGAGGTGTGTTCACTGCTACTGTGGCATCATTGCTTCTAGTCTAAATATATTTTAAAATTTACATTTTAAACACCAACATACACAGGTTCCAGTACAATCACATGATTCAGGACAGCTCTAGATTTAGTAATAGTGTGAAATCTCGGCACCATGGGAGACTGGGAGGGCTCCCACACTGGGTCCTGCAGTAGGCTCCGCACACAAAACTCACATGTGAAGGTCTTCTTTCGATCCTGTCTGTGCACCACTAGGACTGAAGCAGAACCTCAGTGGAGAGCATATCAGAAGTCCAACTCAGAGGTCTGCTCTGAATGTAAGGCCACACCGAATGGCTCTTTTGCAGGGCTGCCCACCCTATATCCTCTTTCCATGATGAGCTACGGAAAACAGCAACAACAACAACAAGCCACAATGATCACAGAACCAGGGCATCAGAATTCTAGATTGGCTCTGCCAGCGGTTCAGTGGATGTGGAAAATGCCTTCCGTCTGGGCCTCAGTGTCTAATTGTATACTATCGGTAACATTGGATTGGATGTTTGCTAAGGACCCTCCCACTTCTAGCACATTATAACTCAGGAGTTCTATACTTAGAGTGTAATTGACTCCATGTCTCCCTGTACACGGACAACAATATTTCAGAGGGCCTAAGCCAAAGGAGAAACAGTGGCAGTAGGATGGGACTGCTAATGATTAGGGGCTGTTTTATTACTTCCTGAGGATGCCAAGGTCTGTCAAAGACCTTATTTCATCTAGACAGTTGGGTCTGAGAAGTTTAGATTTTTTGATTCAAAAAATGAAGATAAAAAAAAATAGGAAATACTGATTGAAAGTATCTCTTTTATTGTCTTCAAGTTTGTTCTGGAAGATGAAGGATTATTATTATTATTTTTATTTTTTTTTGGTAAGGGCAAACTCCTCATCTGTTATTTCCTCTAACTTCAAATCATTACTTTTAAGGCAGTTATGGCTGAATTACCTCTAAGTTTCTTACTAGGAATCTCTCTCTAGGTTTTTTTTTTTTGTTTTTTTGTTTTTTTTTTTCCTTTCCTTTCTTTGTGTGTGTGTGTGAATGTTAGGACATATTTTTCATATCCACATGGAGCCCAGTGGTTTAAAGACTGCCCAGTTTACAAGTGTCATCTCTTTCCTATCATTGACTGGGACAGTTTCCAAAAACAAACAGAAGGCAAAAAAAAAAAAAAAAAAAAAAGAACGATAGTGCTGAAAAGACACTTGGGAACTGTCACAACTGATTATGAATGCTGGAGAGCAAAGGTACAAGGTCTTAGAAACTGTCTCCTCCAACTCAACGTCAAAAATCCTCAATTGGTTTTTGGACCCACTCAGCAAAACCCCAGACTTTGGTCTACAATTGGTTAAAAATTGATAGAGGTGAGGATTCTGGGACTGCCTTCTTTACTTAGAAGTTTAAATTTTAACCCCTTACCCCATGCCAGGTACACATATGATACAGCTCCTTTCCATTGCCCCCCATCTTAAAGTTATATACATATGTATTTGGATATAAAGGTATAGAATTTAGAACAGAGAAACATAATGCAAATCATCGGAGTTATTTCTTTGCAAGGCTGAGGAAACTGAGTCCTGACAAGTGGTTTTGCTCTCCATAAGGGAGTTCCAGGCAGGACTGTAATTAGAAGCCAAGGTTTTTTTGGCAACAAATCTAGGTTTGTTTTTTTTTCTTCCTATCTCACACCATGCCCCTGTGGAGTTCCGTGTTTGTGTGCATGTGTGTGGGTTTCTGTATGTACCTATGTTACACAGACACCGACATGTAGGAAACATGCACCAAGCATCTGTAGTCTGACCTCAGGGAGCCGTGTAATGACTCGAATTTCAGGCAGCTGAAAGGTTTCTGCGGGTGGAGGTTGAAATAAACAAGAAAAGCCACTGTGGAGATGTGAATGGAAAAGTACCGAAGCGCTCCCTCCCTCCGCACATTCTTCCGCTCTCCAGCTCTGCCTGCCAGCGAGCTGGCTTCAGATAGGCTTCTTCAGGGTCAGGTGTACAGAGGGCGGTGTGGAGAAGAAGGGGGAAAAAATGCAGGCACAACACGCAAATCAAGTTTTTCCACTTCTAGCCTTAGGTAGTAAAGACAGCTAAGTACAGGCAGGCAGCCGCAGGGAGGGTGGGCCAGCTACCCAGAGTTTACAAACACTCAAGTGCTTTCCTCTCTTCATCCCTTCCTGGTCCAGCTGCTGCTTTCCTTCATGCTAGAGTTTCATAGGAAGTGAAAACCCTGCTATTCAAAACAGTGATCCAATGCAATAAACAAATGATTAGGCACGCCCCCCCCACTTCTCTATTTTAAGCTCCCGATATTTATTTCCATTTTTAAAAAGTGAGAAAAGTGTGGAAAATCAGTGTTTTGGGGGGAAACTCTGAGCTAGGCTAGAAAAGGTTTCTAAAGAAAAAAAAAAGTCTCAGAATAAAACAGGCTGAAAGCAGACAGCATATGGATCAAAATTAAACGTTGACACTTCTTTTTCAGAAGGTAGTAGCTGGAAATCATCTTCTGTTTTTTCTTTTATTGTCTCGAAACTTTCTGCTCAATTTCTGTAAAATATACCAAGAAATCTCCTTTCTCCAAGGATAATATAGGGAGCGTGTCTACAATAACTCTAAATGAAGCATTTGAGAGAAAAGGAATAGGTAAAATTTTCTGCAGCAGGTGGACAGCACCACCCACACCCAACAGAAGTAGTGTCGAGTACCACAGCTTAGGTGACAAACATAACCAAACCCAAATGTCCATCAAAACTCAGTAGTAGCATCATGACCAGGAGTTCTTCGTTCTGAAGACCGATTTACAGTTAACGAGGAACCCAAAGCAGCCTCGCTTTCCCCAATATTGCCAGAAAAACAGGACACCTTCCTCCAAAGCCAGGCAGTCAGATCACCCTCATTCTGTGAAATGACGCAGGACCATCAAACGAGGACCCATTTTCAGTTGTGTCCTGGGGTCACACATGCCTGGGGTCATACACGTTCACACACACAGGGCCAGCCTGTCCTCTCAAAAGAGAGAAGCCTGGGGGAGTTATATGATTGATCTACAAGGTTCTTTCCCATTCTAAAATCTGTAATTCTGAGATGTGATAGTTGAAAGATCTACC
Source organism: Enhydra lutris kenyoni (assembly GCF_002288905.1). Taxonomy (NCBI): domain Eukaryota; kingdom Metazoa; phylum Chordata; class Mammalia; order Carnivora; family Mustelidae; genus Enhydra; species Enhydra lutris. Next base: position 4,451,562 of record NW_019154086.1, read on the forward strand.
AAAGTACCAGAAGTTCCTGACAGGTGAAACTGACTTCCAGTTTGGAGCCCCCTTGAAAAGAGGACAAGACGGTATTTATTCCAAGGACAGCTTCCTTTTCAGCTATGACTGAATTATGGGGAACTGGATGTAAAATCTGTCCCTTTCCTTAAATAGATGTAATATTAGGACCAGGCTATTTTATTTGTAACAAAGCTTATATTTACCCAACAGCTGCGTTCGGGAACCTAGTACTATGCCCAGTCCACTGGGCAAAGGGAATGGCCTGGTCTTCTATTTTGAGTATTACTAGCCAGTGACCATTAAATAACAGGACCGGTTGATACATGGTCCCTCTGAGTCTGCAGCAATCACTCATAAGACCCCAGACACAGAATCACTCTTTAGAGCTTAAGGTTGATTTAAAAGAATTTGAATATATTCAAGTCAATCCTTTCTTTAATCCTATAACACAGCACTGCTGGAGTAAGGGAGCCCACACAGTAATGCCAACTGGCTACTGATGGGGAGAGATCAAGAATGAGAGAAAGGAGGACAATGTGGAAGAAATTCAACTGGTATAAAATCCGATAGTTATGCTCCCAGGATTTGAAAGGAGATTGAGAGAGGGGTGCACAATTTTCCTCACTGTTCATTCGGTAGAGAGAAAGGGATCTACCTAAAGTCTCTATCTTTCGAATATTTTCAATATTTTTTTCCTTTTAACAGTGCCCTTCTGATCAATTTCTTTCAATGTAAACACTGATTTGGTTAAAAAAACAAAAACAAAAAACCACCATCATAGAAATGTGGGACTCTGGCACTTGGTTCCAGAAATAATGTGCTGAGAAGGTTTGAGTTCCGTGGTGGTGGGGTTAATTATCTATAAACTAGGCCTGGTGGGTTTTCCTTCCAAGGGCTGCCTGCAAAGAATTAAAAAGGTCTGAGGTGCAAGAAGGGTGAATTCCTTCCCAGCCCCCATTCTGGCTAGTTCTACTGCCAGTGGGAGCAGATTTCCCTCTGCTCTGCAGCGCCCCCATGGGGCTAAGATTGGAGTGGCAAAGAGAACGCAGGAGGGACAAACCAACAGTGTTTAAGATTGGGGTGGTGGGGGGCGATGGCAAGGGACCAATGAGGCACGGTGGCAACTTTGATTAGAAAAGTGACCAAAAATCATAAAAGTAATCTCCATCATAGGATCGATAACAGAGCAGAGCCATACACTTCACATTCCAAACCCTGTATAGATACACCTGAGAAACCTTGAAGTTCTTACTACTCTCAAAGATAGAAAAAATATCACACATATAAACGCACAGAGAAAATCGCTTTGGCAAAATCGGGGTATCGTTTTGAATCCAGTGGAATTCATTTAAAACTCTGAAAAGGGAGGGGAAGGAGACAATAAAAAAGCAGATAGTCCACCTTCTGGCAGAATGAATCTGCACTTGACAATATCATGTGTCTTTGGGGGTAAAATGTTCATTTCAACAACAGTGACAGGATTAGGCCGATGTATATTTTTCAAAAATCCTTTACAAGACAGGCTTTTCTGCAGAGGCTGCAGTAATCCATCTGTCAATAAGTATTAAAATATTCAGATTTCATAGGAACAGACAGGCATATTTCCTAAGCTCCAGAACTCGTGGAAAATAATCAAGCCCTTTGGACCTCTTCTGGATCTAAAATTCCCAACACGGCCTTTTAAAGGTGGTGGAGGCGGGAGGGGTGCACTGACAATAACATTTTCAGCAACAGATCTGAACTTCTTACGGACTTTTCTAGGGAAAGAGATCCCAAATATCCCAAGAAACAGCCCGTAATCTTTCGTAGCTCTGCTCACTTCTCCATTTTAAACCCAAATTTGAGGTTGGGAGAGGTAGAGTATTTTGGGACATATCTTTTTTGGAAATTAACAAGTGCAGAAATTTTGTGGAACCTTTAAGAACTCATCTGTAATTTAATGAGTCGCCTGAAGGACTCTCATAGCCAAGGCTCAGAACAGCCTGACCTTTGAAAGCTGTTTCTGGTCCAAACATTTTGGGTTAATTCTTGAGGAATCTGAAATATTATTTTCCCCTCACACCCTTTTTTTAAGAGAGAGACATAAAAGAAACAAGAGTCTCCCTCATTCGGGGATGAGTAGGAGGGGAAAAAACCCCAACCAACATTTAAATAGGGAAACTGGCAGTTCTGAATAAACAAACCAAGGCCCACAGTGAAATGATTCTGCACTGCATTTGCCTTTAAAAAGAAAGGAAAGAAGGAAGGAAGAAAGAAGAGTTCCCCCCACTTCTCCTCCTCCTCCTCCCAAGTGAGCTCCGGAGCTAAGGAGCCTGTGCTGCGTGCCGCGCGCTGTAGTTGTAGCACAGGCTGTTCTAAACACACGCAGTATCTGTGATACTGGCACGGCAGGCCTTTAGAATTCCCTCCGGCTGATCTCTTAAACACAGACAGAAGAGATTTTTTACAACGACCTTGAAACGAGCCGGGGGTGGGGGGGAGCGCGGGGGATCGAGACCTTAAGAAAAAGCAAAACACAAACATGTATTTGGTTCACCTAATTTTGTAGAACACACGCGTACACATACCCAAATACACACACGTTTCTTCCAACAAGAAATGTCCTAACAGTCAACAATAACAGAAAGAGTAAACCCACCACTTGCTGTCCTGGAAAGAAACAAACCAAACCAAAACAAATCCTTTAAACATGTCCCTCAAGTGCAGGAGAGCCTCCTCTCAGTAAAAAAGTCCAAGGGAAAAAGAAAATTGCAACCCCCCCCCCAAAAAAGTGGGGGTTGGGATTGTTACATGCGATCAAAAATTGAAGCAGCTCTCAACAGTCTCAATATTAAAATAACACATCTTCTTTAAAACGCTTGAGCGATTAGATAGGGGGAAAAAAACACACACACACAAAAACAAAATCCAACCGACGCGGGATCCTAGTATTTACGTAACACCACAAACTTGCAAAAGGCAAAAATCAGAAGAAGGAAAAAAAATCCGAAAATCATCAAAATACAACCACCAAAAAAAAAAAAAAAAAAAAAGAAAGAAAAAAAAAATCCCAAGCCACCACATCAACAAGGAAAAAAACAACAAAACAAAACCGAAAGACGTCCCAAATAAAATAAAGCAAATGAACCCACCGAAAACTGCTTGGCAAATATTTTTCTCGTGGTGCCTAATATTCTAGCTGGAAAGAGCTGTGGTGTTTATTGTTTTTTTCTCTTACTCGCCTCTAAAGCTACTATATATAACAGACTTTTTCCAACGGGTCGAACCTCTCTCTCCCTTTTGTGTATTTAGCTCGAGTAGCTGAGTTTATGGGTAAGAGAAGAGGAATTAGCCCCAGACCCCGGGAAAGCAAAGCGCACTCCCCCTCTTATGTCACCGAATAGCAAATTAGTTCTCAGAATTCCAGAGGCCGAGCTTTGCTACAGCGAAGACGCCGACGTCACGGAGGGGGCGCCCACGTGATGCTGGCGGAGCGGGCTGTACCATCGTGCGGGACCCCGGGAGGGAGGGACGCCGTCTGGCCCCTCGAGCCTTGAACCGGAACCTCCGAATCCGAGACGCTCCGCAGCTGAGGACCTCGAAATCTTCCGGTAACTGGAAAAATATTGTGGCTTTGAGGGCTTTCCATGGGCTAAGAGAGGCAAAAGTCCCGGAGAGCTGACACCGAGTCCTCCCCTGCCTCGTAGCAGTGGTAAAGTCCGAAGCTCAAATTCCGAGAATTGAGCTCTGTTGATTCTTAGAACTGGGGTTCTTAGAAGTGGTGATGCAAGAAGTTTCTAGGAAAGGCCGGACACCAGGTGATTATTGCTGTTGCTGCTGCCGCTGCTGCTGCTGCCGCCGCCGCCGCTGGTGCCGCTGGTGCCGCTGCCGCCGCCGCTGCTCATGATCATTATTTTACCTTTTAATTCTTTTTTTTTCCGCTCTTGCCAAATGCTTTGGCTCCAAGTTTCCTATGTGTATCTATTGATATAAATGTATATATTTATTTATTCTAGCTGTCAGGTGTTAAAATAAATGCCGAAGATTAGTCCCACGTCTCTCCCACTCTAGGATATAGATTTTTATATATTTATTATTTTATTCTTGTTGTCTTTGAGTGAATCGGCCGGTTTGGGGAGGCTTTTGCCACCCTCCCTTGTGTTGTTTTGGTTTTGGAAAAGGAGGTGGAGGAGAGGAAGGAGGGGAATTAGGGGGCGGCCGGAGCCGAGAGGACGAGACAGTGTTTGGGGGGTGCTCCGGGCAAGTCTGGGGGCTGTCTGGCCCCAGACGACGGAGAGGACGCGCGCTCGCGCTCTCGCTCTTTCTGCTGCTGCTTGCGTACGGCTTGTGATCTCGCTGGATTCGGGCGGCTGTGTTTTTTCCCTCTTTTCTCGCTTGCAAACTGCCTTCCTCGCTCCCTCGATCCTGCCTCCTCTTCCCTCCCTCCCTCCTCCTTTCCCTCGCCTCTCCTTCCTTCTCCTCTCCCGTCCTTTTGGTGACTCCGGGAGGCGAGGAGGGAGGCTGCCCGCTCGCTCGCCCCGCTGGCTCCCTCCCACCGGCCTCGCTCCTCTAGATTCCCTGCCTCCGAGCCGAGATTTGGGAGGAAAAATGCAAGCGAACTCCTCGGGTTTTGTTTTTCTCCCCACCCCCCCACCCCAAATAAGCCCAGTTGAAGTATCGTTTCTACTATTTCCTTTTAAATCCGCGGTCTTCCTAACGAGATCCGAGTATTTTGGTGTCCCCTTTGGTGGATCCCTTTGGTGTCCCCTTACCCTGTGTTTTGGGGGAGGTTTAGCTTGCCTGGGGGCGGGGATGTTGAATACTTTGAAAATTATTCTTTCTTGGTTGCAGTCGAGGGAGTCGGGAACCCCCGCGCGCTCCCTCTCCTCATCCTGAGGGGAGAGGCTGGTGGCGGGACAGGGATTTGGGGGGTGGGTGGCAAAGGGGTGCGCGTTTGCACCTGCGGTGCCGTTTAGCGTGCGGGGACTCCGGGAACCTTCACAGGACGGCCCAGCCGAGCGGGAAGGTGGCGGGATTTCTGGCGGTCGCGGTGTTTGTGTTTTGGGCGCTGCGTGACTCGGTGTTAGCTCCCAATGGCTGTTCCCCCGCCTCTCCTAATTTTGTTTTATTTTTTTCCCATGGTGCGAGCTTTGTAAAAAGACAACTGCAGACCGGAGAGTAGACGACGTCAGGCTTCAGGTTCCCGAGGTCCTTGCAAGGGGCGAGGGGAAAAACAAACAGCCCCAGCCCGCGTTCCTACGTGCAAGACCCAGGAGGAGAGAAGGGCACGCTGTGGCCCTGGATGAGGGACCTAGCAAGGGAGGAGGGGGCGCGGGCGAGAAAGGGAGATCTTTGTGAGTGATTTTACAAAAACGTTTTGCGAGGTTGGTTGGATTTGCAACCTGTGGCTCTCCTCGAGGGAGTAAGAATGGGGGAAGGCGGCGGCGGCGGCGGCCCCGGGCGGGAGCGGGTGGGAAGTTGGATCCTCGGAAATGGGCTTCGCTCTTGGGCAGCGGGAGCTAGGGGCCACCCCGCTGCGAGAGGTAGTGACCGTGGTCAGTGTCTTGAGAACTGTGGATTGCATTGCCTTTATGATGCCGTGTTATTGGAACTCTGGCGAAAAATGGATCTAGTGTTACAATAGTGAGTTTCGAAGCTGCTCCACAGAAAACAAAAACACAACCCAATAGATTAAAAAAAAAAAAAAGGAATGAGAAAGACCCCTTTAATGGGGTGCCCCTTTTTGCAGTGGTTAAGAGTTGGTGGTAGGGGCCCAGCAACTGAACCTGGAGAAGAACCCCAAATAGGATACGGAAAGTCCAGAGCTGTTACTGGGTCCCTGTCCATCACAAAGAGAGAGAGCTGGTCATCTACCCCCCCAACCCCACAGCAGCCACAGGAAACTGATTTAATCTTCTGTGGATTTTTATTTTTTTTCCATTCAGTTTATAGTTTCCAGGAGGAAAATGTTGTGGCTCTTTACTTTTATTTCTTTTTTTTTTAAGAAAAGTATCAATAGATGCTTTTTTTTTTTCTGTCAAAAAAAAAAAAAAAGCCAAAAAACTGGGGCAGGACAGAGGGAACCAGGGAAAGGGCTGTTTAGAAATACAGTTTGTGGCTCTGAGCGATGCCACTGGCTTCCTCTACAGAGACTGCCAGTTTCCCTTTTTCTTTGCAAGGTGTGTGTGGTTTTAATAAATAACTTAAAAAAATAAGAGGGGGGCCGGCAAGATCTGTCAGGAGACAGGTATCTATTTTGCTCACTATTTACTACCAAGAGCCTTTGGCACTGGCACAGAACCTCGTAAATCTGCAGCCCAAGTTGAAGTTCATCTGGCCCTAGTCCACACGCTGTTCCTGGAGGTAGCAAACATGAGCTCAAAGGAATGAGGTGAAATCACATTCTTGCTTTAAAATATATACATTTTTTTTCGTTAAGGAAAAAGAATATTGTCTCCGGGGCAGAAGGAAATGGAAAGAAGGGCGCCAGGAGATGGGCATTCCCTTGCTAAAATGACTCCAGTTGGGTCCTCAGGCTGAAATAGAAACCTGTAGATGGGAAATATTTCCTCCTCCCCCCACTTATAAATAGAAGTTTCCAATATCCTATTTGGAAGACTTTCCAATACTGCAGGCCCAAGCATTGGCTTATCTTAAGGGTCTGCTGATAGTGACAGTAAGGCCAGAAGCTGTTGGTAAACTGGGGAGCCTGAAGAGAAGGAAGCCAGAAGAGGGAATTCTCCAGTTGGCCTTTTCTTCTGCGCTCACTTGTGCGGGGTTTTACCCCATGCTTTCTTGAAAAGACTCTCCAGTTTATTCTGGGTTTGCTGGACAGGGATGGGACTCTAACTCTTAAGCTGTCGTTTCCTGAGCCTTAAAGAGTTCCAGTTATTGGTTGAGTAAATGGTAGCCAGGACTAGATGTCAAAATCCTTCCTTCCCTCTCTCCCTTGCCCGGTAGCCACACTCACAACCCGCTTTATTGTGAAAAACTTGAAGAGATTCAGAGGAGGTAGTGCGGCAGCGCCACCCCTTGGTGGGTGAAACTCTCTGTTTGCAAAAGTCAAATATTTGAAAAACATTGTGAAATGACCTTAGGAGGATTTTTTTTTTCTTTAGAAAGGAGAGATAAAGCCAACTTTTAAAAAAGGACTTTGTAGTTGATTTCTCAAATGGGGTGGAAAAGTGTTGCTTTCCAGCTAGGATAGTGTCCTAAGAGGCAAAGAAGTTCCTGTGTGTGGGTATGTCTGTGTGTGTGTGTGTGTGTGTGTGTGTGTGTGTGTGTGTGTGCGCGCGCGCGC